>NC_140485.1:143011678-143434178 GCF_964271855.1 Acomys minous | reverse complement strand
TTCCACGCTCGTGGGTCTCTGTGGCCCCTACCTGACTCTAGAGCCGGCTTCCTCCTTCCTGGAAAGCCCCACAAGGAGCTGCGGATAGGTGGGCCCCTACCTCTGAGAGAAGTCGTGAAGACAGCACTGGGTTCAGATATTGCCTCTCAGCATGGGGAAGAACGGAAATGGCTTGCTTTCGCCTCACGTCTTCAAATGTCCCCAGTTCTGGCCCCTGCAGCTGGGTGGCTGCCTCGGCCTCCCTCCCCTGGCTGCACCCTTCTTACCACAGCTTCTCCCTCCCCCTCTCCTCTCTTGCTCCAGGCTCCCAGCGATCTCAGCTAGTGCAGGTCTCCTAACTGACACACTGTTGTCAAGTGGGCTCAGCCCACTCCAGCTGCTATAGCAAAGCCAGAGACCCAGCAGCTAACAGATTTGCTTGCTTCAGGCCTGGGGGCTGGAAGTTCAAGGCCATGGCCTTGGCCTGCCTGGTGTGTGGGTGGGTGGGGTGAGGGGGCTCTGCCTGTCCTCCTGTCCTTCCCTTTCAGGGCACCAGTCCCATCATAAGGGCTCTGTGGTGATCATGACTTGGGCCCTGCCCTCTGCATCACCAGCTTGAAGGACAAGCCATTGGCAGGTGAATTTTGGGGGCGAAATTCAAACACAAAGCCAACAGCATGAACTCATGTGGTTGTGAAATGCAAAACTAAGCAGTTTTTAAGGCCAGTGGGTCTTGGCTCTTTCTTTTCCCCAAGAGGGAGGCTGTCCTTCAGGCCCCAGGAGACTGCCCACCTACCTCCTGGTGGGTCTAACTTCCTCGCCAAAGCCGGGAGCCAGCACCCTGCCCCCAACATTCTCTTATCCCCCCTGAGTAGTCAGAGCAGGATTTAGACTCCCTGAGGTCTTTAAAAAAAAAAACAATCAATGCACACATCACTCAGGTATTGAATAGCACAGATGGACAAGGAACACTAAGGAGAGATCAGTTATAGCCCCGCCCCCTCCCGCACTAAAACACTGACCCACTTCTCGGTTACGGGGAGTCCGGAGCTTTTTAGAACTGGCTCAGCTGTCATTTGAAAATGCTGTGTCATCAGCTTTTGTCCAAAACATTCAGATTGGGTCCCCACACATTAATTCTGACTGGGGACAACCTATCCCTGGAACAAGCGTTGGACCGCGCACCCCTCTCCAAGCCTCGTCATCGCCTCCTCACAGCAGAACGGCGCCTCTGCACGTCTGAAGGGCTCGGCTGTGGCCCTGTGGCCCTGCCCTGGCACACACGGTGTCCATTCTCATCTGCTGGAGCTTGCTGGGCACTCATTACGGCTGGCTCCGCTGTTCAAGTGCAGCAGGGTTGTGTAGCAGTTGGAGCAGTGTGGGGGAGGGGGGCCAGCTGGTGCATCCTTGGTTCCTCCCGCTGCTGAAGGGCACCTGGGTCCCCTGCTTCATCTCTGGGCTTACCTTCCTGCGGAGGGAGGCCTGGAGGTCCCGCAAAGCATCCTTTTTGGCTGCTAACTCAGGGAAAGTGTTTAGTACTTTGAGGACCCCATGCTTTCACCCAGTATCGATAAGAACCTCCAGAGACTCTGGGAACAGAAGGCTCAGGGCTGCGTCAGGTCAGCCACGAGCACAAAACCAAAGCCCGCGGACCAACCAGTTTACTTTCTGGTTAGGGTCTCTAAAGGGTCCTCCTGGCTCACGGAAAGTGCAAGAATGTCAAGGAAGCTTGGGGAGTTGCCTTCGTAGGTAAGATGCTTGCTGTGCAACACCCACACAAAAAAGATGATGGGATGGCTGTCTGTGCCTGTAACCCCAGAGCTGGGAGACAGAGCCGGGTAGGTCATTAGAGCTTGCTGGCCAGCCAGCCTGGCCATAATGGTAAGCTTCCAGTTCAGTGAGACATTTACCTCAGGGAATATGATGAAGAGCGACAGAGGGAGGTACCCCTTGTACTCTGGTCTCTGTGGGAGCATGCACCTGCACATTCACGTGTAGGCTCCACAACACACATGTACACACTGACATATACATATGCACACACGCACATGTGCACACAAATGTGCACACATGCACACTCGCCAACACGTGTACATACACATTGCACACACACGTGCACACACTCATACACATGTGCACACATACATACATGTGCGCACACACACACATGCACACACATACCGTGCAAACTCACAAGGTATGTCCAATAGAGACTGCAGCAGCCCTGCAGACCTCAGGCACCACAGCCTCCAGCTCTTCTTCAGTCTCTGAGCCTCTTACAGGAAGGCGAAGCCTGTGCCAGAGGGTTTACCACTGTAGCATCCTCTACCTGCCTCCGCTGGCTAATTCCGATGACTGATCAATGTGGAAGGCCGGGCTCGCCGCCAGCCTGTGATGCCATACGTTCCCGGAACACGGTCACTGCGGTTAGAACACACCCAGCCACTTCTCCACAGAGGCCTGCAGCATCCATAATTCACAGACAACACTGACAGAAAAGAACACCCTTGGTCTCCAAATCATGCTAGGTAGTGTCAGCCTGGGGGGATTCTTTTTTTTTTTTTTTTTTTCCCAAAGCAGGAAATGGGAAACTCAGGCTTGTGCATTCATTAGAATTCCTCATGTCTCCTGACCCGCATAAATCTCAAAATCCCTCCAATGGTTTTTTTTTCTCTTTCTCTTAGTTTAGCATTCAAATTCGAGGGCGCCAGCCAGCCTGTCAGCTGGAGCCCTGCATTTCCTATTCTTTTTGATATTTCATCAAAAGTATCTTTTTTATACCCAGTATAGATCCCAGGTGTCCTGGGAGTATGCACTAAACCTTATTAGGCCCAGGGGAAGCTTGTAGTCTCTGCAACCTAGGCATTCTGGACCGAGAGGCACCGCACAAGGCACATGGAAGACGCTGCAGGTGCGGTGGGCCAGCCCTGGCCTCAGGGAGGAGGCTGGTGGAAGCAGAGCTGGGAAGGGCTCAAGCAAGCAATAAATATACTGCCTGGTGCCTTGATTCATATGCTAAGGAGCATCAAATTCAGCTTTAATTGGTGTGAGAGGGACGCTTGCAGCTGCCTCAGGCCCACGCTGTGCACTGTGGGATGCTCCCGTGAATAGTGTTTAAAAATAAGCCCCGCAGGGAAATGCAGCGCAAATGCTGAGAGCGGCCAGTGACTGGCAGAGGGGGGCGGGGCTGCAAGGTTACAGATTCCATCTGAAAGGTCGCCAGACCCTAGTGCTCAGCAACTGTGTTTCAACCTAGGGTTCCAGGAGCCTTGGGGATTCTCTCTGTGGCCTGGAAAGAAATACCCACTTCACCCTCTTGCGGAAACGCTTAGCGTTTGGTGCTGGTTGCCGGTCCAGAGCGACTCCTGTGTAGAGGGCCTCGCTGGGGGGAGCCAGGTTTGACGGCTCTGCATGGAAGCTTCCTTCAGGCCTGTTTTCTCCTCTCCAGCTCTCCTGAGCCCTACCTGGTCCCTCGGAAGGGAACTTCAGACGGGCGTAGAAAGCTCCACACAAAGCTGAGACTTTCCCTACTGGAGCTGCGGAAGCAGGCGAGGATGGCGCTTTACCAGACCTGCTTCCCAGGTCAGCCCTGCTTGGGTGCTAGGCAAACCTAGTCAAATTAATTCGGCCTCTCCTTAGCTGGGGTGCAGAGTGACCATGTGTACAGCCAGCTCCTGGCCTAGAGGCCCCGAGAGCAGGATCTGGGAGGGGTGGCTACTCTATGTGAGTCTAGGTTGTAGGAACCATTGCTCACGTACAGGTCATAGAATAATTTAGTTGATTAACTAACAAAGAAGAGGCTTTCCGACCTCTGTGTGTATGTGTGTGCGTACATGTGTGACTGGGCATATGTGAGTGTGCTGTGTGATTGTGCATGTGTGGTAAGTGTGTGTGGGTTAAGTGTGTAGAGAGAGGGAAGGAAGATGGGGGAGGGATCATTGCTGTGAGGTAAAGGCATGAGCACTCCATATTGAGGAGGGTAGGAAACCTGAGGGGGCGGTCTGTAGCCTTCAGGCCCCACTCAGGAAGCAGAAGACAGGTGGGACTCGTGTACTCCAGCCCTGGGGCAGGTGGGACTCGTGTACTCCAGCCCTGGGGCAGGTGGGACTCGTGTACTCCAGCCCTGGGGGAGGGTGGCATTGAAACCTGACTGGCTACAGTTGATTTTTTTGTTTTTGTTTTTGTTTTTTCCAGGTGTGAAGAAGATTTATTATTTGTAAGTGCCATTTACAAATGGTAGGCCAAATTTACATCTGCATGTTTTATTGGATATTTCCCTCCCTAACTTATCTACAGTTGGGTTTCTAATAACTTCATGGTGTGTAGACTTTGGTGGCATCTCTCAGTTTCCTGAGCTGTGTCCTGCTACTGTGACACATGGCATCTAAATGCAATTTTGAAAAACCAGTTCCCTGTGCTCTCATTTCCTATCTCAACCATCACCAGCCCCAGACTTCCCTTTGTATTCCAGGGAGGCAGAAGTGCCACTTACGAGTGAAAATCAAGGCTGGTGTGAACCAGACCCCATGTCCATGGGGAGGTGGGGAGGGGGCGGAGTTTGAGGGGGGAACTACAGTAGAATGCCTCATGAAGGGGGGCTGCTCCTGGAGAGACCTGTGCCTGTACATGTTTGTACTGGGGAGGACCCTGAGGCTCTGTGTTCTCAGCTTGTATGCAGGGCGTTGGACATGTGTGTGGTAAAGCCAGGGCTCCAGCAGCATAGCACGTGAGTTCCTCTGTGGCCATTCTGGCAGAACTGATGATTCTGTGACAGTCCCAGGCGATGGAACCCAGGCTTTGTGTTTCCACCTTAGTGAGCATGCTGGCTGGCTCTTTGTCCTGTGGCAGTTCCGGCAGCTATTGCATCCAGGGACACAGGCTCAGGCTTTAATCCCACCCGCTCATGGTGGACAGCACAGAGTAACCTCAGGGGAGGAGTGTACTCTTGGCAGCATGGAGCAGCGTCAGGGTTGGGTGAAAGTCCAGGGAAAGGCCCTGTGGTCCACGCCTGCCTGGACTCTCTGGAACTACAAGGAAGGGACCAGAGAGCTCCTCTGAGCTTTGGGACATGTGGAATAGTCTTGGTGAAGGCCACACTGCTGTAACCCTGTTTAAGGTACTCCATGAATGCAGGGCGTGGTGGCACACACCTTTAATCCCAGAACTGGGAGGCAGAGACAGGTGGATTTCTGTGAGTTTGAGACCAGCCTGGTCTGCAAAGGGAGTCTAGGACAGATAAAGCTACCCAGAGAAACCATGTCTAGAAAAAACAAAAACAAAAAAACAAAAACAAAAACCTTCCATGACTGAACTCCAGAGAAGTCAGAGGGTTCCCTGGGAAGTTGTGACAAGGTGGGTGGCTCTGCTCATAAAGCTGTGGGACACAAGTTCAGATCTAGGAGGGTCCTGAATGCTCCCCTCATTAGAACCCACTGTTGGCACCTGGGGGCCCCAGTTCTTTACTGTTCTACAGGCTGGGTTGGCCTCCAGGCTTCCTTCCTCCTTTAGTGCTCCTACGTTTCCACACGGCTGGAGCTGACACAGCAGTGACAGTGGACAGTGTGCACTCTGAGGAGTGTGGGAAGCTGAGGGTCAGCACATGCTCTGATCTTAGCTGCAGATGCCCCAGGGATCACTGTGGCTCTGTAACCTCCCGGGGTGTCTGTGTAAACAGAAACTGAAGGGCAGGAGCCACCATGAGAATTTTTTTACTCATGAAAGATGCATAGCTCTTGGGTGTGGCCAACTCTGAGGACTTTCGATGGAGAGAGATCTCAAGTGGAGCCTTTGACTTGCCTGTCCACACCCTCTTATCCTATATGTAAGGTGTGTCCTCATTTAATAATCCCTTTTCAGGAAAACAAAACCAAAAGTCTACCTACACTGTATATGAAAGGTACCATTTCCCCTGCCCCCCAAAAGCAATAAAATATGGAGAGCACTTAGAATCAATGAAGAGTAGCAATATGTGGGACTTGGGACACAGCTCAGTTTGTCAAGTGCTTACTATCAAGCATGAAGACCCCACGCACCCATGTAAAAAAGCTGGCTGTGGTGCTACGTGCCTGGCATCCCAGCACTGGCCAGGTGGAGACTGGCAGATCCCTGCAGCTCCCTGAGCGGCCTGGCAAATAAGGGAAGCCCAGGCCGAGGCCATGAGAGCTCAGTAAGCAAAGGAGATGGTCCCTGAAGGATGACACCGGAGGTTGACCTCTGGCCTCCTCACATACACATGTACACATGAGCGCGCACGCACACGCACACACACACACACCAAGAGAGCAATAATATTGCTAATCTGATGCAAATTTCTGCTTCTACTAATGTGAATGTGAGGCTCAGACCTCCTGGGGCCATCAGACACATCCCCAGCATTATCAGGATTATTAGCATTCTTTATGAGCGGCCCATCCTAAAGGTTGTGGTCACCGCTGGGTAAGGCTGCCTAGCATGACATCCTTAGTCACCTGTGCACATCTGACCCCTGGCTGACTCGCCACCTTCCTAGCCTAGTGTGAACCAAGTTCAAACCTTCTGCAACAGAACTCCATTTCACACAGGGCCGGCCAGGCCATAGGGAAGGCTGACATCTCTTTGGGACAGGGGAAGACATTTGGATGTGGCGTTTGGAGGAGAGAGGCATGGGAAACTGCAGACAAGTTTTCACAGAGTTCCAGCATTGCAGGAGAGGGAGCTCTCCAAACCCTCAGACCAGCCTTCTGGGAAGCAAGCCCTTCGTCCAGTGCACTTTCACTCTTTCCCTGCAGATCTACGTCAGGCAGAGGCGCTGAACTCCATGCAGACAAGAAGGTTAAAGTGCAGTGTAGCCCTGTGCTGCCTGGACCTTGCCCCGCCCCAAAGGAAAGATGCTCAACTGCCTGACACCCAAACAGAATCTCTGACCCATCTGAGTGGACATTTAGGCCTTATTAGTGTTAAATTCAGAGCAGAACAGTCGCCCGCATGCTGCCTAGCCCTCACACTCTAGCCTGGACAGGGCAGCCATCTCTCCTCAGCTTGACAAGGCAGGAGTGCTGTGCCTTGGTGAAGTGACCCAACGAACTCCCTGGGAACTGGTGAGCATCCGGATGCCTGAGGGGACCCTGAAGGCCAGTAGATACCGTACCTCAGCTGACAGCGAGGAAAAGGGAGTAGGAGAGACCTAGAGCTTAGGTTAGTTTGTGGGGTTCCTGTGTCCAGGATGACTGGGTCACCCTGATGCCTGCCTGGAATCATTGCTGGCTTCTCTCCCCTTTGGTCACTTCCTGTAGGAGTCAGTCAGGCCCTCACTGGGAATGAAGGCCACGAGTCCCCCAGGGGCCGACCCCAGCCCAGCCGCCTGAGTGCTCAGGTGATGTTCCCCAGAGGCACCCTGAGCAGCTGTGAGGAGTTGCAGGGCTGTGACCTCAGCCATGGGGACATCCTCTTATGCTCACCGTGCTAACAGAACTCCTTCAGCCTCTGGGCTGCCCAGCATCCCCTACACGCACATTCCTTACAAGAAGCCATGAAACAGTGAGCTTGAGCCAAGAGGCCAGCCAGGGGCTCTGGGCAGCCAGTCCTGCTTGGCCTTTTAGAGTGGGATAGGAAAGGAAACAGGGGGAAATTCACATTCTAGGCTCTTCTTGGGGTCTTGCCGTGATGGCCTCTAGGTAAAGCCTCACAAGTGGCTCTCAGGACACAGGAAGACTTCAGAGTCACACTTTCTGGCAGAAGGGGCATCCTCTGGGATTGGAGTGGTGAAGGCATGACCTAACGGCCTGTGCATCTATTGGGCTCAAGCTAGGGAGGTGTCCAGACTGGTCCCAATGGGAAAGAAGCTCAGGGTGAAAAATCCAGGTCTAGCAAGCACACGGGTCACTGTGACAGGTGATGAGATAGGTTCAAGACCAGCCTCTTCTGCCTTTGGCCCAGGGCTCCCTCCAGGCTCCCCAAAGTCTGAATGAAAGGCCACACTCACAAGCACACAAACCAGAATCCAATCATGTAGAGCAGGGTTCAGAACAGGATGTACTTCGTGCATGGACAGAGCTTGAAGGTCAGAGCTCGAAGGTCAGCGTCCTGACCCCTCAGTCAAGAGGACACACAGCTCAGATGGTTCCTGGCAAGACTTGCAGCCAACGAAACACTGGACCAGATCGGCCTGGGGCGTGGGGGTGGGGTCTGCAGATGTCTCTGCTTCCTTCTTGGCCACTGCAGGGCTGCTCCTTTGGCTTGTGGAGTTGGGGGGGGGTTGGGCATGGGGAGTGGGGATGGGTGATGGGGTGGAGGTGGGGCCTGGAGAATGAGCATCCCCAATGTCTCATCTCAACCTCATCCTTGTGCCCCTCCCCCATTTTTGGTCTATATTAGGGCACTTCTCATGCTTTGTCCCCTTCCTGCCCCACCTCAGCTTCAGATGACATCATCTGCCATCCAGACCAGGGTCATCGGCGGGGGAAATGACCAGCTGCTCCTGGGTGCTTGGTAGGTGCGGCCACTTAGTTTTTCTAGTTTTCTGCTGAGGTATGAGCCAGTTCCTGACATACATGCAACCGTTACTCTTCCCGGCTGGCTTCTGTCATCTAGTGTCACCAACACATTGATTTAAACATGCTTTCTTAAAAACAAGCCACTTTTGGAAGATGCACCCCAGGATAGTAGTGTGCTTTGATTAGGCAGTCCTGTGGAGGCCATGTGACCCATTTGGTGGGAGCTTGAGAGGGTGGGGGTGGGGGTGGGGGCGGGCGGAGTCTGCTAGAACTGGACTCATCTGGGCTCTGTTGTGTTTGGGGCCGCTCCCGGGGAGGCCTGGCATCAATATGTTCGCCATCATTATATCCTGGGGTCCCCGAGCTGTGCTCTCCAGTTGTTGTTACTGGGGTGTCTGTGCTCCTGTCTACGGAACCCCTGAAGGCTGCACACATTCCCCATCCACAGCACCATAGTCTTTCCCATTTGAGAAATCACTGCTGACCAGAGAGGAAATCAAACTGGCTGAGTCCTCCCCAGGCAGTGGGAGGTAAGAAACCAAGGGAAAGGAGGCAGGACTGACAGAAGCACCACGCTCTGGCATCCGCTGAGCCTCCGAAGTAGCAAGGAATCTGGGAACGTGTGAGACAAAGTTGCCTCCTCAGAGCTGGCTGCTGAGGTTGGCCTGGTCCTGCAACCTTCCCTTATCAGCTTTGAAGTGACAAAGCTGGCTTGACGCCAAAACTCAGTGACAGGGAAAATATTATCTGCCGCTGCCTGGCACATCTTGGGGCATGAGGGCAGAGGCCATGGACAAGAAAAAAAAAACAAAAACAACAACAAAACCCTCTGAGGGTGACAGGACATATGTCAGGCTCTGCTAGCCAATGCGGCTGAGAGAAGCAACCACCTTCAAAGTAAACAAGCAGCCCACCCAGGCTGTGTCAGTCCAGCCTCCTGCGCTCCTAAGTGGGCACTCATGCCCTGTGCCTGACTGAGCATATGTCTTCCTACTGTCAATCAAACCCTTGGGTGGTGATTCAAAGAGGCTCATGGGAAGGGGCAAGATGCTATGAAAGGAGCCAGATGCTACTACTTCTTCCGGTGTCTTTTCCTTCTATCCTACACATCACTGAGTCTCATGAGAGATTTTGCTTCATATGCATGCTGGGTAGTGTTTAAATCAAGGCAAATCCGTCAAGTCTCCTCAAATTGGTTATGGTGACAGGGCCCAGAATGCTTTGCAACACACTTGTGTCATCATCAGACATTACACCAAATGCTACAGGAACGCCAAGGCATGCCTCCTGAGGTGACCAGCTCATGGATCACTTCACGCAGGAGGCATGCCTCCTGAGGTGACCGGCTCATGGATGGCACTGCCTGGAACCTGGACACTCACCTCTGGTGGCCTGGGTTAGGAGCCCTGCATGGTGGTGAGGCCGAACCCATGCTAGTCAGACAAAGGGTGGGGGTGGGGACATTGTGACAAAATATTATAATGTAGCATTTGAAATCTGCAGCCCTGTGGTAGGAGGCGTGGTCACTAGGCAGCTGTCGCCACCGACTGCCCTCCTCTAGGGATTTTCCAGTTTCCCAAAATGAGACAGTGCTCACAAAACAGTGGCTCTCCCGTCCCAGCCCCCCCACGCACTTTCTGCTTGTGGGACCTCACATCTGAGGGGTCAGTAGGCATTTCTTCTGCTGTCACGCCATTACTTCACCCCGCATCACGTCTGCAGGGCCCCTCCGCGGGCGTCATGCCTCGGCGCGAGCTCTGTTCTGCAGGCTAAACAAAACTCTACTTGCGTGGACACACAGGTGGAATTTCACTTTGATATCCCAACACCGCCTCAAAATTTGTCAAGCATGCCCTGACCATCTTTGTTTAGTTATTTATTTTTCAGCCTCTCCCAGTCACCCCGGTGTAGGCATAGCAAAGCTCTATGAAAATGACTGTCTGTACTTGCAAGTGCCTGAGAGACCCAGCAGAGAAGCTGGAACCATTATCCTCTGAGGGGTGTGCGCACAAGCGTGTTCACATTGAGGGGGAATGCCCCTTTGAATAAAACCTGGTACGGGCAGGCAGGTGAAAACAATCATACCTGTGGCCCGACTCTCCCTCAGACACCTTTTATTTTATTTATTTATTTATTTATTTTAGTTTTTCAAGACAGGGTCTCTCTGTGTAGCCTTGGCTGTCCTGGACTCACTTTTAGACCAGGCTGGCCTCGAACTCAAAGCGATCCACCAGCCTCTGCCTCTGCTGGGATTAAAGGTGTGCGGCATCATGCCTGCCTCAGCTGGTGTCTTTTAATTCAGTTTTAACACTGTCTACCTGGAGGCAGTCTGTCAAAGGTGCAGGCTCTGGGACTGGAGAGATGGCTCAGAGGTTAAGAACACTGTCGGCTCTTCTAGAAGTCCTGAGTTCAATTCCCAGCAACCACATGGTGGCTCACAACCATCTATAGTGAGATCTGGTGCCCTCTTCTGGCATGCAGGTGTACGTGGAGGCAAAACACTGCATATATAATAAATAAATCTTAAAAAAAAAAAAAAAGTAAGGCTCCAAGATTGCTGCTTGTTCAGATAGCCATGCCAGCTGCCAGCTGTGACCCGTTCTGACCAACTAGCTGTAATCCAGTGTAATCCAGGGCCACATCACCTCTTCACTGGGTTCTGCTAATTTCCTGGAACAGCTCAGAGGACCCTGCAAGACACAAGCTTTGCCAGATGATTAAAGTAGGTTGTCCAGGGGAAAGGGGTGGAGCTTCTACACCCTCCCCCCTGCCCATCCCCCCACCCTCCCATTCAACTGTTTGAAGCTCACTGACCTTCCCTGTAGGACACATGCCACAATCCCTCTCCTCATCTTTGTCGTCCCACCCCTCTGACTCTGCCTCATCCTAAAGCTGGTGAGTCACTCCAGCCACAGCCACAGCCACCCATCCCACCTGTGTGCAAAAGACACGCGCTCTACCTGGGAGACTCCAGGGCTCTTGGGCACTGTAGGGCGGAAGCAAGGACATAATGTGTGCCTATTTTCATAATATCGTGGGGCGATTGTTTCTGACTTGTGCCATGGTGTGTGTGCTCTGGGGCTGTTTTTACTCCATCCTAAAAACAACAACCACAAACCAAACCAACTAAACAACAACAACAACAACAACAACAAACCAAAACAAAAAAAAAACCAACAAACCAACAACAACAAAAAACCCAGTAACAGGCTGGGCGTGGTGGCGCACGCCTTTAATCCCAGCACTTGGAAGGCAGAGGCAGGCGGATCGCTGTGTGTTCGAGGCCAGCCTGGTCTACAAAGCGAGTCCAGGACAGCCAAGGCTGCACAGAGAAAACCTGTCTCAAAAAACAAACAAACCAACCAACCAACCAACCAAACAAAAAATCCCGGTAACAGTGTTCTGCAGCAAAAGGACGCGACACCATTGTTGTTCAGCCAGTGGGACTCAGAGAACAATACCCCCTTCCCCGTACGGGATGCTTTCTTGTGCTGAGCAACTGGATCAAGTTGAAACAAACAGCACACTGAAGTGGAGAGTGAGACGTCTACCTGAGCTCTAATTTCTGTAGAGCTTGGCCACCTCGGCGTCACGTGCATGCCGTCTCTCTAACAGACACCATGGTCCATGAACTAAACCTACCACAGGAAACCGGGTCTGCCAGACACCAGCCTTCCCTTCACACCCACCCAGGACTCCCAGAGGGTCATCTGCGCTGCTGGTCAGCTGTCCAGCCGGGCAGACCTTGTTGTCACAGAGATGGCCCACTGAGTTCTCCAGACTCGTGTTTTACTCCGCTCAGGCTTTCCTGCGCCCAAACTCCCCTCCCCGGCAGAAACTGGGCTCTGTCATGTCTTTTCTGAATAGCTAGTGCTGGGCAGCGGGCGACTGTCCTAGTGCTTGATGGCACGGTTTCCCCTCCCAGCATGCCTTCTCTGTTTACTGTGATGAATTTCAGAGTGAAAGGATTTCTTCCTTTCCCTGTGCACATGCAAAGAGGCTTTCCAGCTCAATCACATCCACCAAAGTCCCCAAGGACAGTAAGGATGTGGGTGACAGCCAGAACTGGGACTGCCACCCTCTAGGCTACAGACAGAAGACAGAAACTGCTGAGAGCCCAGGGTGCTGCAAAGAGGGAAATGGCTGCCTGTTTATCAGGCCGTGGTCCCCTCCTCCCGCTGAGAAAATGCTTGCAACACACACCGATTGGCGTTTGAGGAGGCCACTGCCTGAGCTTCTGCAGTGAGGTCACACTGACACACTGTCTCAGAAAGGCAGCTCATTCAAAACAGGAGACTGAGCTGCCTCAAGGGATGTATGAGCCCGGCAACATGGCTGCCAGAGGCCAGCCTTGCTCAGTGACTAGGGGGAGCACTTCCTGTGATGGTGGAGTGTGTGAGACAGAACTTGGGTGTGTGGAGTGTCACACTGGGTGTGAGGAAGCACTGTGAAAGCTGGACTTTCTTCTTCCTGCCATTGGCCTTCAGGGCTGTTAAGAGGAGTATACTGGTCACCCTGACCCACTGAGAAAGGAACTAGAAGAAGAATTTGCCCTGGGGGAGGAGGAGCGTTGTAACCTAAAAGCATTATCTTTTTCTTCTGTTAAACTGTATCACATCATTCTATCATAGTGATATTTAATATATTGTTATTTAATTATATATTTATAGAATTGTGCAAAAAAAAAAAAACTTGACCCCATACAGGGCTGCCTCAAAGGCTGTCATGGGTGGTGCCCACTCTCCTGGACTCGGCCCCCCCCCCCGAATTTTTAATTTGGGTTTTGTGATCTGGGCAACATACCTTTGGCATAAAAACACTCTCTTCCGACTCTACACCGCTGTCTACCACAGTGTCAGCTCCATACCCTGAAAAGATTTCCTTCCGTAAACAGGCCCAGTCTGGAATTTGGAGGGTAGGCATGGTGACCAATAATGCTGGATAATACAATTTTTGTTGGATTCCCAGAAATAAAACTGGCTCTCAGGCAACTCACACACTGGCCCTGAGGGATTCCACTGACGCTGTGAGCCATAGGCAGGCCCCGCTGTGAGGAGTGGCTTCCTGTGGTGTCCACTTCAAAAGATAGCCTGGCTGCTCACACAGTGGCCGCTGACTAAAGAAACACACCGTCCTTTCTAGAGCCTCTTCCTACATAGCTGAGAGTCATCTACCACTCTCTTGTTACTCCACAGCCTGTGATCTGTCCAGCCGAGGACCGTCAGGGAGAGTGACACAGGTCTGTTTCTCTCTGGAAGAAGTCCAAGGCTGGACAATGGCTCCTTCACCCCATCCTCGAAACTGGGCTCGGTTACTCCCTGCCCTGGTACCAGGAAATTTATTTTTAGATCAGGAAGACAGTGTCGGGGAGGGACAGTGGGGATCCCTCGAGGGCAAACAGTTAACAACTGGCTCTCAGAGCAGAAAGATGCGCATGCCTGTTTGTGTCTACTTAGAGTAAAGATTTCTGTCAGAAAGGGGCCGAGCAAACAACTGATAAAATACTGTCCTCGGGTGCACCCCTTGAGCAGGTGGATTGGCGCTGAGCCGCTCAGGGATGTCAGGCAGCTCTGGGGTGCGCCACAGCTCCCTGTCCCCCTGGAGCCCCTCCCCAACCTGCGTCTGCTCCCCTGAATGCTTTATCATGAACCTCATGCGATCTGCTTGGGCCTTTCTGCATTTTCGCTCACCATCTGTGCAGCCTAGTTCTGTGTCAAAGTGACACAGGCTAGAGCGATGTCTACTGAGACAATGTTTTCATAATACCTGGTGGTAGACAAGTCTGTAGGACATTTTCTTAGTTACTGATGGGGAAGGGACCAGCCCATTGTGAGTGGGGTCACCCTTTGGCTGGTTGGTCCTGGGTTCTGTAAGAAAGCAGGCTGAGAAAGACACAAAGAGCAGGCCAGTAAGTGGCACTCTCCCATGGCCTCTGCATCACTCCTGCCTCCAGGGTCCTGTCCAGTTTGAGTTACCCCTTGACTTCCCTCAATAGACTGTGAACCCAGATACGTGAGCCAAATAAACCCTCTGCTCCTCAAGGTGCTTTGGGTCCTGGTGTCTCATCACAGCAGTGACAACCCTTACTGAAACGCTGTCACAATGCTTGAAACCCACGTCCCACAGTTGATCATTCTTTGGAATTTCGTAGTGGAGATCATGTGAGGAAACCATAATTAGAATATGTTGTATAATAGAAAACTATTTTCTGAATAAATTAATAAAAAAGACTTTTTTTTTACAAAAATCTATTTTCAATGAAAAGAAAAGAGAGAAAAAAAAATCCCCTCCAAGTTAACAAACAGCTTTGGAGAGCTGGTGGGGGCCAGCTGCAACACATGTGAAATTGGATGGCCAGGCTGTGGGCAGCACTGCGATCTGGGACAGGTCCCCACCCCCACCCCTGTGGGAAGCAGCCTTGGGATTTTCTGGGGCCATGTAAACGTGCAGAGTGTATGACACTGGGACAATGTGGCCTAGAAGTGTCCTGGGAGCTTATAAAACTCATGGATGGATTTGGAGCATTCCAAAATGTCTTTCCTTGACCCCTGTTGGTTTAATTCCTAATTATTAAAAATTATTAGAGCCGGGCATGGTGGCACACACCTTTAATCCCAGCACTTGGGAGGCAGAGGCAGGCGGATCACTGTGAGTTCAAGGCCAGCCTGGTCTACAAAGCGAGTCCAGGACAGTCAAAGCTACAGAGAAACCCTGTCTCAAAAAATAAATAAATAAATAAATAAAAATAAATACATAAATAAATAATAAAAATGATTAGATCTGTTTATTTTATTCTGTGTGTCTGAGTGTTTTGCCTGCTTTTCTGTGTGTGCCTCCTGTCATGCCTGGTGCCTGTGGAGGTCAGAAGAGGCTTCAGAGCCTCTGGAACCAGAGGTGGAGATGTTATGAGGCACCGCGGGATGCTGGGAATGGAGCCAGCTTCTTCACAACATGAGACATCCCTGCAGCTTCCACCCCTGGTTACTGGCCATGAGGCACCCCTGCAGCTCACAGACAATGGGGTCATCTTGGGAAGCCCTTGGGCTCACAGTGCAAGCGAGTTATCTAACTTGTGTGAGAGCTGAGTCCTCTGTCTTTCCTCCAACCCTTGGGGGGCAGGAGGAATTCCAGAGAAGGGAGCTCCGAGGACCTCCTGCAGACAGCACTACTCACCTGCAGACAGCACAGTTCACCTGCAGGCAGCACAGCTCACCTGGCTGGCAAGATGCTCCTCTTTTATGTGCAGCTATTTTAAGCTGACTTTTTCCTATGCCAACAATGGTGTCTGCTCACCTGAAGCACCTAACCATCTAGTTATGACTGGGGAGGCTTTGGGTACCAGTCAGCCTTCTTGCTCTCTGCTGCTCAACTTGGACTGCTGTCCATCTGGATCAGGCAGGCACTTGCCACATTGCAACCTGTTAATAGTGGGAGCAAATACGTCTGTAATATATGATATGTAAACATTTACATAAACATCTGTAAATATATGTAAACACATACATATGTATATATCCCCCTAATCCCCCCAGTCCAAGTCTCCTTGCCATCCTGTACCTCCTATCACTTGGGTACAAGAACCCCATCCTGTACTGAGTACTGAGTTATTCCCAGGCAAACTCAGAGAACTGATGGATTTACACAGCTAAGAGGAGGCTTTTGAGGAAAGAGATGTGCCCCATATACCCATTTCTAAGGCCACGGTTAGTTAGGACACACAGACACACACACAGACACACACAGACACACAGACACACAGACACACACACACACAGACACACACACACACACACACACACACACACACACACGGTGTTTTCTCTCTCTTGTCTCCATGGCCTTGTTCTCCTCTCCACACAGGCCACATTGACTGAGAGAGCCACAGGTCCTCTGGCTTTTTGGCCAGGCTGTCTGCAGGAGCAGCGCGGCTTACAGACACCCTCTCTGCAAGCCTCTAAGGTCACCTGTTCCTGTAAGGAACGTCCACACCTTGAGCGGTTTACTTGATTTCAGTTTCTGAATACCACAGGAGCCTCTGCTGTCTCTCCAGATGACATTTATGGCAGCACTGGGTCCTCCCCTCCCTCCTCTCCCCCCTCCCTCCTCTCCCCCCTCCCTCTCTCCCCCCTCCCTCCTCTCCCCTCCCTCCTCTCCCCCCTCCCTCTCTCCCCCCTCCCTCTCTCTCCTCCCCCTTCTCTCCCCCCTCCCTCCTCTCTCCTCCCCCTCCCTTCTCTCCCCCTCCCTTCTCTCCCCCTCCCTCCTCTCCCCCTCCCTCTCTCCCCCCTCCCTCTCTCCCCCCTCCCTCTCTCCCCCCTCCCTCTCTCCCCCCTCCCTTCTCTCCCGCTCCTCTCCCCTCCCCCTTCCTTCCTACCTCCTTTTCCCTTCCCATCTCTCTCCACTTCCCTTCTTCAATTTCCAATAACTGACTTAAAGAGTTTCTGTCCTCCTTTCTTGCCTCTCTCCCCCCTTCTTTTTCCTTTGTTTTCTGCTTCTCTTCCTCTTCTTTCTCCTTTTTTCCTCTCCTCCTTTCCTAGTTTTCCCTCCTACCTCTCTCTTCCCTTCCATCCTCTCCTGTACCCCCCCCTTTCCTCTCTTTCTTTTCTCACTCTTGCTTTTCTGGAACGGTGTTTACTCACGCCCAGCAGCTCCTGTACGCTGCAGTGGGTGTGCAGATGGCTGGGTGTGTGTGTGCTTCACAGCTCTGTGAACCTCTGAGCTCATGTCTTACCCCAGCTGCATAGGACCTGCTTGAGTAAAATTAATTCTATTGTTCCAGTGCCAATTAATTCTAGCATAACTAACATATGCTGCCCAGCACCCTCATTTCCTACGGAATATATACCTCGCTGCAGGACAGCATGGCAAAGCACCACTTAAAACCTACAGGCAGCTTTGGTTCAGCACATTTGCTTAATTGGGTTGTGCTAGGCCACAATCAGCTAAAATAACACGCAAAAACGGTAAAGAGAATTGATGCAAATTTCACTGTAGAAGTAGATGGCCTGGCGGCCTTGACAACAGCTATCAGCCCTGAAGCTTGTCACCTTTGCTTAGAGTGGACAATCTCATTCAGTTCCTTCCAAGGCAGAGGGGGAGGGGGGCGATGGAGAAGCCACACAGCACAGCACAGCTGGTAACTTGAAGAGTCTCCATGTCCCTCAGCTTGGCCTCTGAACATTTCTGTTCAGGCTTCACTGGCCACTTAAAGTGACGTTGCATAGTGTGGCCATCAATACTGAACAACGCTATAACAGTCTGTGGAGACGCTGATTTACGAAATTAGAAGGTTCACAGCATATTTACTTTCTCAGGTGAGTAACTCATTACTTTTTACAGTTCTAAGAAGAAATGAGAGTGAACTTCTGTATGTGTGTGCATATGTGCGTACGTACATGTGAGTGTATTTGTGTGTAGGTGTGCACATATACATGTATGTGTGTGCATGTGTATATTTGCCTATTTGCATATGCATGTTTGTATTGTTTTTAAAATTACAAGTATTATCTGTAGGCCCAGCTATCAATCAATCAAGACACAGACATTTGTTATATTTTAAGATAGCCTTAGTTAACCTGGGGCAGGGCAGATATCAATCCTCTAAATTGCCTCCCATAGCGGGGCAGGCATGGGATCCCTGCCTCAATCCCATGCCATCTGCTTCCAATAACTTCTATCAAGCTACCTCACATCCATAACCCCAAATACTTGCTCATGCTCTTCATCTGGGCCGGATTCTCCATCCATGCCGCGGGCCATGTGCTTCTCCTCCAGCTAACCCATGGCGGCCTTCCTCTCTTCACTTCAGGGTCTCCTTTCTCCTGGTGGTGGTCCTTTTTCTTCCCAGAATTCCTTCCTCTCTAAGCCCCACCTATCTCCTGCCCTGCCCAGGTGGGATGGCTTTTTATTAAGCAAAAGGTGGGTCAGACAGCAAGCAGTAATTAGCATCAAAATACATCAGACCATCCCCCAACACGTTTGTGTGTGTAAGCTTTTCTCTGTGTGCATGTTTGTGTGTAGGTATGTGTGTGTGTCTGCTGTGTGTGTGCGCGTTTGTGAGGATTTGTCTTGCACTTGACATCCACCTGAGGCCTGGGGGTCTGTCAAGGAGGTTAGGCTGGCTGGCCAGCAAACCCCAGGGGTCTGTCTGTCTCCATCTCCCCAGTGCGGGGCTTAGAAGCATGTGCTGCCAGGTCTAGCTTTTCACATGACTCTGAGGACTGAACTCAGGTTCTTGGGGCTTGCCTCAGCCCCACAAAGGAAGGTTTTGCTGGTGCGTCCTCAGCGTCCCAGAGGCCTCTGGCCCATCCAGATGATTCTCTGGTGATCTACTCTTCTCTCTCCAGGTGCCGTTTGAGTCCCGGTCCTCTGAAGTGAACCCCGGTGCAGGTTCCTCAGAATGTGACAGCTTTCCATTTTAGTTCGTTAAGTGGAATGCAGCAGCCTCCAAGGTGTATGTAAATATTGCCATCTGTTCAAACGCCTAGCCTGCACCAGCCCACACTGAAGGTTGAAAATCAGTAGACTCCGCCCTTTCCCTGACCCACAGACTGTGAGCTTGGTCATGTGACTTGCTGTGGCCGATGGAGTATTATGCGGCTAGTAGCTCACGAGCTTGTGCTCCTTTCACAGCCCCTAGGAAGAAGAGAGGCAGCGGACGGCCCACCATCCTGACAGTAGGGCCATCTGTGCACTCAGCCATCAGCCAAGCCCTGCTTGACCAGCTAAAGTGGGGTTGAGTGTACACAGCCTGGTAGTGAGCCTCACCCGCCACAGCTGAGAGAAGCACTGAGGAGCAAAGGTACGGCTGTAGTGGCAGGAGCAGACCTCAGTTTTAATGAGGCTCTGTCTGAGCCGCCATTACCTGGGCGTTTCTTCTCCTGAGAACAGCTGTGTTCCAGCCACAGCTTCCGACTTGTGGGGGCTCTGGCAGCACACCTCTCGCCTCCCAGGACTTTGCAGAAGTCGACTTCACAGGACCAAGCTCCACCCGGCCAGGGCCAGGGCTTTCTGAAGTTGGACTTTGAGCTGTCCCAGCCTCTGAGTTAGGAATGTTGCAGGCTTCTGGTCTCCTACCCCTTGGAGCAAACTTTGTATCTGATCAGTTTTCAAAGCAAGAAACACACACACATGCATACACACAAAAACACACAGACACACGTACACACAGAGACACACATATGCAGACACATATAGACACACAATTCACACATGCATACACAGGTACACACATGTGTAAATACACTTGTACATAAGACACATATACAGACACACATGCCCACACATGCATACACAGACACACACACATATACAGATATACAGAAATACAGAAATACACTTGTACACACAGACACATATACAGACACAGACACACATGCACACATATACACACAGAGACACATATATACAGATATACAGAAACAGATACACATATACAGACACACCCACATGCACACACATACACATAGAGACACAGACACATGTACACACAGAGATACACATACAGACACACAGACACACCATAGACACATACACACGCAGGTACATATATGTATGCACATGTAAATAGACTTGTACACACAGAGACACATATATAGACACAGATACACATGCACACACAGACACACATATCCAGATACATGTATACACAGACACACATATACAGACATAGAGAGATAGTCTCACATACACATACACACAAACACACACACACAAACACACACAAACACACGGAGGGAGGGAGAGAGAGAGAGAGAGAGAAGAAAACTGCTTGGAGCTCACTGTCTTTGAGGGAAATGGACAAGAGGTCCCAGCCATGAACAATAAAAAGAGCTATTCAGTTGCCTGTGTCAATAAAATACAGAGAAGTGGTCTCTCTTAACAACCATTGAGCATCACTGTGTGCTGGATTCCATCTTATTCCAAACAGAATTTAATTTATGCAGATTTCATAGCTGAGCGAGAGCCTGCCAGAGACTCATATAGATACCCTCTGAATCAAGGTGTGGACTGGGTCAGTTCTGAGTCTACACGTTACCTCACCTAGCACATGGCCCGAGGCAGTCACAGCACACTCCAGTCTCTTGCTGTTTCTTCTTCTACTCATGTGCACCTACACACACATACATACACATACACACACTCATACCACACACACATACACCACACACACACACACATACACCACACACACACACACCACACCACACACACACACATCACACCACACCCACTATATAGTGCACACACCACACACACCACGTATATGCCGCACCATACCACACACACCACACCACACACACACACAAACACACCACACACACCACACAACACGTATACCATACCACGCCACATACACATCACACACACCACACACCACACACACAAACACATACATACTCACTCACTGGGCTTGCACAAGATTCCGATGAGAGCCTTTGCATACCTGTATCTCCTACTAGGGCATAACGCAGAGATCTGACCTCTCCCGTTTTGCTACCTGGTGTGGGAGCAGCTGGGGTGTTCACTTTCTCACCCAGAGAGAGGTTCTGTGACTTCCAGGCACAATGCTCAGCATTTGGAATAAGGGGTTCATGTTCCTGTAAATTCCACCCTATTTACGGTGACTATGGCCATGCCGCATGGACAATGGTGGGAGGGACACCTCCCCTGGCTGGCTTCATTTCAGTCTGAGATCATAGTCAGGAAGAGTCACAGCCCTTTCTGAGCGGTCTGGGAACTTGATCCTCACTATGCATGAAAGCCAGCTGTGGCCCAGCGATCCCAGCTCATCTCTACTCACATGCAAACAAATAAGCTGATGCACCCAACCTGCAGGTGGCTATGACATAGTGTGCAGCAGGTGGTGGCCTTGGTGACTCACACATCCAGGACCTTAAGTGAGAGGCCTCTCAGGAATGGAATCCTATATTGTTGAAGCGTTCTGTTAGCCCGTCAGGATGTGGCGCTTACCCTCACCGCAAACAGCCTTTAAAAAGAAAGATTTATTTTTATTTCAAATTGTGTGTGTGTGTGTGTGTGTGTGTGTGTGTGTGTGTGTGTGTCTGTGTGTGTCTGTGTGTCTGTGTAAGTGTACGTGACTGCAGGTGCCTGCAGAAGCCAGAAGAAGTCAGAGAAGTCAGATCAACACCTGGAGCGTCAGGGTTACAGGTGGTTGCAGGTGGTTGCAGGTGGTCGGGAGCCACCCCAGGTGTGGGCTGGGAACCAAACCTGGGTCTTCTGCAAGACTGGAGCTGCTTCTGCAGCCCTCACACACTCTCCTTAAAGCTATGGTGTCTTTAGGGGACTATGGCAGAGAAGTGCAGTGGCGGCCCAGGTGGGGGTGGAGTGCCGGCTCCCATCTGCACACTAAGGATGCTGGGAGGGGCTGCTTGCTTACCTGCTTGGTCCCCACCAGTCAGTGCATCCTTATGCAAACTCCGAGGCTCTTTTACATCCACTGCTTTCAGCAGGCTTAGACATGTGGAAGACAGTACATATCACATACCATCAAGATTTACTTTTGAGGCAGAAGCAGGCAGATCTTTGTGAGTTCGAGGCCAGCATGGTCTACAAAGTGAGTCCAGGATAGCTAAGGCTACACAGAGAAACCCTGTCTCAAAAAACAAAAACAAAACCAAAAAACCCCCAAAACAAGCAAACAAACAAAAAAGAAAGGGGGGGAAAAAAGAATTTGAAGCCAGGTGTGGTGGCACAAGACTTTAATCCCAGCACTCACGAGGCAGAGGCAGGAGAGGCAGGAGGATCGTTGTGAGTTCGAGGCCAGCCTGGTCCAGGGCTGCACAAAGAAACCCTGTCTTGAAAAACAAAAACAAACAATCCCCGCCCCCCCCCAAACCAGAAAATAAGATTTACTTTTTTTTCCTCTGCACCCACCTCCCAAGTCTGTGAGATGCTAAGGACTGAGATGATGAATTAATTGTTTTCTGTTTTTCTGGGGCCAAGGCAAGAACTAGCCAATGCCAAAAGGCTAAAGGTGGGGCAGCAGCACACAGGGATTGCTTAGCTAAGGCCAAATGAGTACACAGAGATGGCGTGCGGAGGAAACGTTTAACCAACGCTAAGTGAGCCTCAGTGAGACTCCTGCTGTGCACCGGACCCTGCCGTCCTCAGCCTAGGTACCTGATGGCTTAGACGCAGCCTCTAAGGAGAATTGTCTCCCAGTAGGTGCCTAGCCATGGGCAGGTGCGTGTGATTACACATGCCTTAATGAGCTTATATACACGTGCATGTGTGGTGACCTAGAAACCGTCATTTGGTGACAGGGGAGGGGTGCGCTCCACCAACTGACAAGAAGGATGATTATAAACTACCTTTTAAAACTCCAGCTTCACACTGTTTGACTTCACAAAAGGCTCGGCACTTCCGGTCGGCACTTCCGGTGTTGCCGTAGAGCCGGGACACTGGGAAAGAATAGCTTATGGAGACGATTGCCCTTGATGACGCTCTCTGGTAGTGCCTGGCTGACTAAATGCCGAGGGAACAGTGCATAATCGTTGAGATTTCAATTAAACACTCGTTTCATATTATCAGAGGAGGAAGCAATTTAATTTGCACTTCTTCTGGCTGCAGCGACACAGCCTGGCAGAAACTTGCGGACCGTGTCTCTGCACTGTGCGGGTAAACTGTATCTCCAGGCCTGGGCTCACATCCGTGCCAACATCCGTCCATCTAGAGCAGAGCATCTGTGGCCCTTGGCTTGGGGATAGCCTATTGACCATTTCCTTCCTCCTGGTTGTCCTCGCCTCAGACAGTCCACACGTACCCACCGAAGGCCCTGGCGCAGGCCACCTCAGCTGCTGACATACTATAGGTGGAATATGATATGATATGTTATCCATATGATATCCATGTGTACAGGTTTTATTCCATTGGCGCCACTTCACGATGTCATCCCTGTCAACACAGTTCAAGACAGTCCTCGAGTGTTCCCGGCGGCGACAAAGAAGTGTGTGCACCTACGTCAGTGCAGCTGGATGAAACTGTAGCACCTATAGCTGTGGATGGTGTACGATGCTCAACAGTGACGATGAGTGGCTGCCCTGGTTTGCTTCCTGTCGCTGTGATAAAGGCCGTGACCAAAAGATACCTGGAGAGGAAGGGGTTATTTCATCTACTCCACAGTCCGTCATCGTCATGGGGGGGTGGGGGGGTGGAGGGAGGGATTGGGGGAGGGGGGCAGATGGGGAAGCCAAGCCTGGAACTCAACTGGGGCAGGAACCCGGAGCCAGAAACTGATGCAGAGGTGATGGAGGGTGCTGCTTACTGGATGCTCCTTACGGCTTGCTCAGCTTGTTCTCATAGATAACTCAGGGCCACCTGCTGGGGAGTGGCACCGCCCATAGTGGGCTGAGCTGTCCAATGTCAGTTATTAATGAAGAAAATACCCCTACAGACTTGCCTTGCCTCCCAGCTAATCTTATGGAGACATTTTCTTTCTTTGCTTTTCTTTTTCTTTCTCTCTCTCTTTCTTTTTCTCTTTCTTTTTTTTATTTTTTTATTTTTTCGAGACAGGGTTTCTCTGTGTAGCCTTGGCTGGCCTGGACTTGATTTGTAGACCAGGCTGGCCTCGAACTCACAGAGATCCACCTGCCTCTCCCTCCGAGTGCCGGGATTAAAGGCATGCGCCACCACACCTGGCTCTTGGTGCTTGTTTTAATATTAAGATGGGAAATTATGTTTTAATTCTGCAGTTTTCATTTACTGGCAGCTTCTATTGTTTTAAGAATCCAATGTCTCATGAGTTAATTTCTCCCACCTCTCCCTCTCTCTCTGAGAAAAAAATCCAGGGTGTCATTTTTGACATTGACTTTGAAATGGTAATGCGTGTTACTCTGCAGGCTAAGATCTCAACGTGATTCTAAGAAAACCCTGGAGGCTAATGTGAATATATCATCTCCCACAAGAGGCAGACTCCTTTAATTTCAACTAGAACATTCTTTTTTCTTCTTTTTCATACTGCAAGCGTTTTCACTAATACCACCAAAGAGTGCCTTGCAAAGGACAGCGCTGTTAACAATAGGAATTGGTACCGCTAGCTTCTGGCACTGGAGGGCAGCCATTCAGAGCTTCCTTTGTCCCAGTGATTCTGTGATCTGTGGGCTGTGGGCTGTGGGACACAAGGGTAGCCGACTGCAGGCAGTCTTCCTCATGTCTGAAACAAGCATCTCCCTCTCCGTCCCAAAGCTCCCCTCCTCCATGCCTAGGCTTCCTCCTTTCTTTCTTAGTGCCTGGGGCCCAGGAGATCAGAGAACACAGAGCTACAGGCAGGCTTGCTTGCCTCCACGGATGACGATGGCTCACAGGAGCTTGCAGTGTGGTCGTGCAGAGTGTGGCAAGACAACCCCGCCCAGCTCTAGGCCATGGGGCCCCACCTGTCCTACCTAGTCATTTTAGCAAATGCTCTTTAAGGCAGACGGTAGCCAGTCCTCACTCAGGGTGGGTCAAGTGTGATGGGCACGAAAAGTGGCGCAATAACGTAGGACAGTTCCTCACTCTGACTAAACCACCCTGGGGCTAGGCCCTGCTTCAGGAGCTGATATTCAGATGAACCACTAGGTTCAAGTAGGTGAAGGTCCAGACAAGAGCTGAGTTAACCTGTGCTAGCACTGATCTGCCCTCTTTCTTTTCTTTTCTTTTCTTTCTTTTCTTTTCTTTTTTTTTTTTTTTTTGCCTCTTTAAGAAGGCCTCAAACTTGATGTGTGTGGCAACTGTGGGTGGAACTGTGACTTTCCCATCTCCTGTGAGCCAGGCCTCGCTTAGGGCCTTTGGAGATGTGATCTAGCTGAGGGCTGTGCTTTTAAGGAGGAAATGTGACATGGGGGGAAATAGAGACTCAGCAGGAGGACATGAGCTGGCACAAGGGGAGCCAGAGACTGGCAGGGGCCTTGGGAAGATTCTTTCTCCATCCCCAGGTGTGAGGATCTGTGGAAAATTCTTTGATACATATATCTATATATATATCTATATTATATTATATATATATGTTAAACTATCTTTAACTAAAGCCAAAAAACTAATATATATATATTCCATTTATTAAACACAAAAGAAATTTGCCTACTAATGAGATGGACGCGCTTGTTTACTAACACAAGGGATTAATCTTGGCCGAATGTTTGATGTGTTGCAGGGCACAGGGCACTTTCCTTTCTCAGAGTCGATTCATATTCTGACTTTGTAACAGTCAGGGCTGAGGTGACGCTTTGCATAAACAAGAGGTTCAGAATGGCAGAAGCACTTTAGGATCATTTCAGAAACTGTTGGGAATTCTGTCCCCATCTTAAGACAAAAAAGATTGAGTAATATTCTCCCTCTCTTCCTCTCCTCCTTCTCTCTCTCTCTCTCTCTCTCTCTCTCTCTCTCTCTCTCTCTCTCTCTCTCTCTCTCTCTTAATGTCAACAACTCAAACAGCAACTTAAAAAAAAAACAAGCTGTATTCTGCTGTGTGTGGTGATATGTATACCCTTAATTTTAGCACTCAGGGAGGCAGAGGTGTGTGGACCTCCGTGAGTTCAAGGCCAGCCTGGTTTACATAGTGACTTCCAGGGCAGGCAGGGCTACTTAGTAAGATCCTGTCTTACAAAACCAAAGGAAAACAAACAGGCACATTGACGCAATCCAATCCAAAGCTGTACGAATTTGAACATACAATAAAGGCAATTCATTGCACATGCTGGCGTCACGCCTGAGCTGGGGCATTTCCCCACTGGTATGACATGTGTCCCGGCAGCATGCGGGAACAAAGATCACTTGGTACGGGTTCAGAAGCAAAGCTGCAGAGAAACCTGTTGACAATGGCGCTCGGGTGAGCATTGCCACAAATGCCTCTTGAGTGGTTGTGCTTTTCATTTTGAAGTGATTTCTCTTTGCTACATGCTCAGAAGGGCACACGCCTCACTGAAGTTCTATAGTCCCCATGTGGTGGTTCCAGTGACAGTGTCATTCCCACCCCCACCCCCACCCCCTCTGCCAGGGGCCCATCTATTTGAGTCCTTGGTTTCCAGTTGATGGGAAGGGTTAAGAAATGTGGCCTTCTTGGAGGAGGCATGTCACTGAGGCAGGCTTTGACGTTCTCTAGACACTTAGCTCCAGGCTTGGCATCAGGTTCATCACTGCAGAGTGAGAGGAAGAAGAAGAAGCAGGATGCTCCCCACACAGCCTGAGTGACATTAAAGTCCCTCTGTGCTGGGGTGTGAGGTCACTGCAGACCACCGTGCCTCCACCTATCACAGGGGTGCAGCTTGGCCCATATGAACACTGCTGGACAGAGCTTTCTTTGTCACTCCGTGAGCTTCCCACCTCACAGGAAGGTGTCACATTGTCCCTGGGCACTTCAGGTCCTAGGGCTCTGCCACACAGAGACATCACATAGTGACTTTGACCGCACTAGGAGGGGTTTTTAATCCCTCAATCCTTCCAGCTTTTTCCATCTTCCTTTCAGTTTGAGATTCTTGCCAGGGGTAGGGCTGTCACTAGACCACCCTGGCTCAGCTCAAATGCACTCTCCCCTTTTGGCTCTCACCCATGAACCACAGATATGCAGGTCTTAACCCAACTGCCCTGCTCCACCTCTGCAAGGCACTCCTCTGTGAGCGGGGCACACACTGACTGCTGGCGGCAGGTGCCTCTCTGTGTTCCCAGCGGAAGATGGATGGGATAGAAGAGCTCAGCTCCGTCTCCACTCTTGCTGCCTGTGGCCTATGCAGGTACCTGGGGATGAAAGGGTTCTGTGCGCCTGCAGCACAGAGGCTCAGAGAATAGAGGAATCCAATCCCTTTCTTCTGACTCCAGGGACAGCAGTTCCACTAGCTGGATGACCGTGTTGATGGGCCCCTCTGCTCACTGAGTTTCTGTTGGCCTCTCCACACCTTGTCCTGTAACCAGACACCAGCAGCACAAAACACTTAGCTTCTGTGCTGTTTTTTATCTAAAGTGCATGAGATGCCTCATAAATGTGGAACTGAAAAGAAAAAAAAATGCTTTAGCCCTGTCGCCCCTAGGAAGTGTCTCCAGACCTGACTAACTCATTTCCAGCTAACACTGTAGATGCTTTCATTCAGTGACTACTGTGTGCCAACACAGTGCTCAACGCCATCCTTACATTTTTCACTTACACTAACAAAAGCCCCACCAGGCTTTTATTACCATCACTGAGCAGATGAAAAGATTGGGGCAGGAAGGTGCAGCCCCTGTGGTTAGTTACTGGAGGGCTGTGAGCTGGGCTCACACATGTGCTATGGCCTCAGCGTGCCCTGAAGGCTGGCCCACACGTAGAATCCACAGGATATGCACACATCTGCACAAGGAACCCATGGTTCTCCCATACATCAGCACACAAAGGATAGCACACGTAACCCACAGATAGCACACGTAACCCTGCACACGCAGAGCCCATAGCACACACATACCTGCACATGGAGCACACGTAACCCTGCACACGCAGAACCCATAGCACACACATACCTGCACATGGAGCCCATAGCAGGTACACACCCCTACACATATGGAACAACACAGCATGTGCACTTGCACTAGGAGAGCATACATCACATATATCTGCACAAAAAACACACATCATACAGAAATGCCTGCTCGCACACACACTGCTCGCACACACAGAGCCTAAAAGCACACACGTGCATGCCCGCACACACACACACAACCCACAGCACTCACACATACCTGTGCACAGGATATGCACAGCATATATATATCCGAATACCAGGAATTACAGAGTACCTGTACATGCATGTGTGCGTGCACACATACGCACACACACATACACACACACACACAGAGAGAGAGAGAGAGAGAGAGGGAGAGAGAGAGAGAGACTACAGCATATGTATACACCCACAACACAAACCTACAAGCATGAAATTGCTAGGACAGACACTCCTACACACACCAAGCTGACAGCTAGCTCCTTTGCACACATTTGACCGCCCTTCATCCAAAAAACAAAACAAAACAAAACCATCCTGTTATTTTCTGTTGTTCTGAGTTTGGATGGGCTCAAGCCAAGACATGCGATAGGGTGGGGGTGGGGCTCCAACTCCTCTGGGCTTTGTGGGTTGGCTGGGTAGTGAACAGAGAGAGAGTTGAGAGTGCCATTGACAGGGTGGGGGTGAGGGGAGCGCAGGGGAGCTGCCCTTCTCACTGCACCTTCTGTTCGTGCCACAGACCTGTGTGTGTGCTCCACCAGGCCTGTGTGTGTGCTCCACCAGGCCTGTGTGTGTGCTCCACCAGGCCTGTGGGAGGTTCTAATCCCAGAGAGCTGACTGTAGACATGGCGCCCGTCTGAAGTGCTGCTGTGGAGGTCAGGCCCAAAGGCTCTCCACTATCTTCCTTCCTGTTGTGAGAGGTCCAAGCCTGCCCAGGAACATGTCTGACCTGCCTTGCTACCTCTCTTCTCAGATGGAGATCTCAGGCGTCAGCGATTTAGGAACCTGGTGTCTTCAGCTGCGACCTGCTGGCCCTGACGCAGACTCCTAGAGCCTGCTCACAGGCTGTCACGCCCCTCGGGGAGCACTAGCCTGTGATCCTGGGACCTCAGGGCAAGGACGACAGGCAGGACGTTGTTGTTGAGGATGAGGACTGATGGGGCAAAGTCAAGACTTTTCCTCCAGACCCTTCCCAGGTGGGATTTGCTCCCTGTTGCAGTGCGGACCTGTACTTGACTGGAATTTTAAGCAGATTCTGAGTACGTGAGGACTACCTACAGAGCTGGTGCCCGCTGGACTGTCGATGTCTTACCTGTCACCACTGCCCTGGTCTGGTCATAATTCAGGAGTCACAGTGAAGACCTGAAATCTCACTGTCTCCCTGCGTTCAGCAGGATGCAAGGCCCCAGACTCACTTTTTATGTGCATACCTCAGGAACTGTTCCCACATCTGAGCGTGCTAGAGGCTCTTGCATCTTAGCGTGTCTCCCCCTCCCCCCCCACATTAGAGCCCTTTCTTTCCATGTATCCTGTGGAGATAATGTGCGGTATGTACACATTACAGAGGGAATGCAGTGAGTCAACAGCTTCCTTTTTTTTCTTTTTCCATTTATGTGTTATGTATGTTGCACATGTGCATGTGTATTTATCTTTCCATGTAGGTGGGCATATGTGTATGTCGGTGTAAACATAAATTTGCTCATTTTTATAGAGGCCTGAGGTTGACTTTGGGAATCACTTTCACTCTCTGTTCTGCCTTATTCAGTGAGACAAGGTTGCTGGATCAGCCTGAGCTTCCCAATGCATCTAGTTTGGCTAGCCAGCTTGCTTTGGGGGATTCTGTATCTGAGTCTGGAATTACAAGTGGGCTGTCATGCCCACCTGGCATTCTCACATGGGCTGTCATGCCCACCTGGCATTCTCACGTGGGCTATCATGCCCACCTGGCATTGTCACATGGGCTGCCATGCCCACCTGGCATTCTCACATGGGCTACCATGTCCACCTGGCATTCTCACATGGGCTGCCATGCCCACCTGGCATTCTCACATGGGCTGTCATGCCCACCTGGCATTCTTACATGGTCTGTCATGCCCACCTGGCGTTCTCACGTGGGCTGTGGGGATCTGAAAACTGATGCTCATGCTTTCTTCAGAACCACGGAGCCATCTTCCCAGCCCTACACAGACAACTTCAGTAACAGAGACACCACAGGTGCACTGCACACACATGTACACAGGTATTAACACCCAGGCCCTTGAGTAGTATATTCTGGCTGCTTTTGCACAAGACCATAGCCTTGTACACAGGAATTTACTGAACATGATTCTGGAGGCTGAAGGCTAAGATTAGGTATATGGTGAAGGTGACCTTCTGGTTCATAGTGGTGCCGGCTCAGTGTTCCACCAGGTGGAGGGGTGATTGGAGCTTTCTGTGGTCTTAGTGAGGGTGCTGAGTTCCCCATGACCACCCTCATGACCTCAGCACCTCCACAGGCCTCTCCCCAAACACCGGCTTCTTGAAGTTTCCACAGGTGACTTTGAGAACCTAAAGCAGACCGTAGAGAGCAGCACCAGCAAGATGGGTTGTTTTCGACACTTGACAGAATTTCCGAGCAGCTCCAGAAAGTGACTCCAGTAGGCAATGACATTTGAGCAAAGCATATTTAGAACGCTGATGCCAGGGGCCTGGTAGCCATAGTACTCAGCTTTAATCCCAGCACCTGGGAGGCAGAGGCAGGCGGTTTGAGGCCAGCCTGGTTTACAGAGTAGAGTGCTGACACCAAAGCTGACTTTTCTTGCTAATCTCTGTGGGTTTTTTGTTGTTGTTGTTTTTTGTGAGACAATTTTGCTAAATGTCGTCCAGGGTGCCCTTGAACTTGAGATCTTCCTGTTTCACCCTTTCTGTGCTGGGATCACAAGAATTTCCCACTACCCCTGGTTTCTGCTACCACACGCTACCTGTGCAAAGGCACCCTACAACAGCTCCCTGCCAGATGGTCCCTGGCTTCCACCTCTCTGAAGGGCTAAAGCAGCTGCTGTACTTCTGGGTACAGCTGCGTTACAAAGGAGCAAACGATTCGGTGCCTAGGACAGGCTTGGTGAGGGTTCAGGGCTGGCCTCAGTAATACAGACGGACACTAAGGACCAGTTGTCTCTACGTGGCCATCAGAGTGCCACAGGGTCTGCTTGCTTGATTTCTGGCACCTGGATGAAGTCACCCTGCAGATGCCCCACCTCACAGGCTGAGCCAGATATTGGCAGCTGGTTTTTAGGATGTCACCCCATTATTCTGAAATCAAGGCTGGCTGAGGGTCCCCCACATAGACGCTTGTTTGAGCCAAGCCTGTGAGTTGTACTCAAGTTATCTGTCTCCAGCCCAGAGCACAGAGGAAACAAAATAAACACAGAGGTAAAAGCAGGATTATTTTTTCCTAGTCAATATCTTCAACAATGTCGAAGTTATTTTCAACAGAAAATATCTGGAAAATGTAGCTATCGGAGGGTGTTCTGCTAGGAAACAGTATTTTCCATTTTCTTCCTGGTGGTTGTCTTTATCAATATTTGAATCATTACATTGTTATGATTTCTTTTCTATTTCAAATAATTTCCCCAATCTGCCTCATTCTACATGCACAATCTTGTGTTATTTTTCCTAAAACCTATCCTCTATAATTGTGCATCCCTGGGCCTCCAAGGCCTGGTGGGCCTCCTGGACTGAGGCTGACCCCTGGGCAGCTCAGCCTCTCCTCATGGGGGTGGGGAGTCACTGTGCACATCAAGTGCAGGCCTGGGACTCGGGGGGGGGGGTCTCCCTGCTATCATCACAGTGACAAGGAGGCAGGGGCCACTGAGGCGTGAGTTGGGCTTCCTGGCCACTGGTGGCCACAGAAAGAGTTAAGAGCAGAAAGTGGCTGTGCGTTTGGAATTTGGGGAGTGGCAGAGACACCAACAGGAATTTTAGGGGTCACTGCTGGGGCCTCTGCTTGTATTTTCCTCTCAAGTTTGTGTGTCTTGGCGGGAAGAAGAGGGAGTGGGAGGCACTGAAGACGGTGATTAAGAATTCAATTCTTCTTAAGCCTTTTCCTCCCTTTGGCAGCTAGATGTTGTTATGATGAACGGACAGTGAACCACGTGGACCCCAGGGCCTGATCCCCCACCAGCACCCTGCTTTCTCTTTGTTGACCTCCACGGGGACCTAAGCATGGGAAGCTGGGTGTACTCCCTGGGGGTGCCTCAGGCTCTCCTCACCTGGGGGAGGCCTTGAGGGCCCAGGCTGTTCCCCTCACCCCCAACTGCCCCCGCCGCTCCCCTCCTCCCTGCTGTCTCTCCCACTCCCCCGTGAGGCCCACAACCAAGCACTTCCAGGCCTTCCTTGTGCTCCCTGGTCCCTGCCTTTGTTGGCTTGGCTCATTCTTTCTGGAAAGTTCTCCCTCCCCAGTGACCAGCTCCTATTTGCTCCCCATGCTCAAGCTAAACCCAGCAGCAATAAGCAGCAGTGAAGGGCCTCGTCCTCAGGGGCCTGGCCTTGCATTCGAGAATGTGCGAATCTGTTTTAGGGAACGCTGATATTTCATCATACAGTAGACCTGCTTATGCTGAAGCCAAGCTTATGGGGGAAAGTGCAGAGCTTGGTATCCAAGTTCAAACACCCCCTCAGGCTGGCATCTGTGGCCAGGAGGTCAGGATGCTGCTTCGGCTTTGTGCCTGCAGAATGGGGTGGCTTTAGGGTGAGAGGGCGGCTGCATCTGGGGAAGGAAGCTTATGTAGTTGCACAGAGAAGATTTGCAGTGTGTCCCTGGTCCCTAGTCACTGCTCTGGCTGCAGAGGCCACAGCCCTTAGGATAGGCTGTGTCCAGCTAGCTCTGAATCTCGCCTTCCCTCTGTCAGGCAGCTTTTCTTCCTGACCCTCCAGGCTGCTCGCTGAGCAGCAGGACAATTTCCGTTCTCTGAGTCAGTCCTGGCCGCCCTTCCAGCCATCCGTGCGAGCCTGATATGGGACTCCATCGCACACTCCAAGCAAAGCAGATGACAGAAGTGGAAGAGCTTGCATCTCTAGACACAGATGCCTCAGCCTGCCCGATCACCATAGAAACGACTGCACCTACATCTTCATACACCATAGCTCCAAGCTTTCTGTGAGCATGGAAGGAGCTGCCTACCATGACCTGGAGCACTTAGATCTGAATATCCAATAGGAAGACGAGCTCCGGGAAGGATGCTGACACTGGTGGGGTCCTGGCGAGAAGCTACAAGAGCAAGTGAGTGAGTGGATGCTGATGAGTCAGGTAATGAGTGAGTGAGTGAGTGAGAGTGAAGGAACGAGCAAATGCATGAGTGAGCCAGTGAAAGGGTGAGTGGGTGGGCAGATGATGGGTTAGTGAATGGGCGAGAGAGTAAAAGAATGCGTGAGTGGGTGAGAGGGTGAGGGTGGTGAGTGGGTGGGTGAATGAGTGAGTGATGGAGTAAGTTACAGGGTGGGTGAGTAAGTGAGCCAGAGGGTGAGTGAGCGAGTAAGTGAGTAGGTGGGTGAGTGAGTGAGTGAGTGAGTGAGTCAGTGAGTGAGTGAGTGAGTGAGTGAGTGAGTCAGTGAGTGAGTCAGTGAGTGAGTGGGTGAGTGAGTGAGTGAGTGAGTGAGTCAGTGAGTGAGTCAGTGAGTGAGTGGGTGAGTGAGTGAGTGGGTGAGTGAGTGAGTGGGTGAGTGAGTGAGTGAGTGAGTGAGTGGGTGAGTGAGTGAGTGGGTGAGTGGGTGAGTGAGTGAGTGAGTGAGTGAGTGAGTGGGTGAGTGGGTGAGTGAGTGAGTGAGTGAGTGGGTGAGTGAGTGGGTGAGTGAGTGGGTGAGTGAGTGGGTGAGTGAGTGAGTGTGTGAGGGGGTGAGTGAGTGAGTGAGTGAGGGGGTGAGTGAGTGAGTGAGTGAGGGGGTGAGTGAGTGAGTGGGTGAGTGAGTGAGTGAGTGGGTGAGTGACTGAGTGGGTGAGTGAGTGAGTGGGTGAGTGAGTGAGTGAGTGAGTGAGTGAGTGGGTGGGTGAGTGAGTGAGTGGGTGAGTGAGTGGGTGAGTGAGTGAGTGGGTGAGTGAGTGAGTGAGTGAGTGGGTGAGTGGGTGAGTGAGTGAGTGAGTGAGTGGGTGAGTGAGTGAGTGAGTGAGTGAGTGGGTGAGTGAGTGAGTGAGTGAGTGAGTGAGTGAGTGAGTGGGTGAGTGGGTGAGTGAGTGAGTGAGTGAGTGGGTGAGTGAGTGAGTGAGTGGGTGAGTGAGTGAGTGAGTGAGTGAGTGGGTGAGTGAGTGAGTGAGTAGGTGAGTGAGTGGTGAGTGAGTGAGTGAGTGAGTGAGTGGGTGAGTGGTGAGTGAGTGAGTGAGTGAGTGGGTGAGTGAGTGAGTGGGTGAGTGAGTGGGTGAGTGGGTGAGTGAGTGAGTGAGTGAGTGGGTGAGTGAGTGAGTGGGTGAGTGAGTGGGTGAGTGAGTGAGTGGGTGAGAGAGTGAGTGAGTGGGTGAGTGGGTGAGTGAGTGGGTGAGTGAGTGAGTGAGTGGGTGAGTGGGTGAGTGAGTGGGTGAGTGGGGTGAGTGGGGTGAGTGGGTGGTGAGTGGGTGAGTGAGTGGGTGAGTGAGTGGTGAGTGGTGTGAGGTGGGTGAGTGGGTGCGTGAGTGAGTGGGGTGTGTGTGAGTGAGTGAGGGGTGAGTGAGTGAGGAGTGGGGGTGAGTGAGTGAGTGAGGGGTGAGTGAGTGAGTGGTGAGTGAGTGAGTGGGTGAGGTGAGTGAGTGGGTGAGTGAGTGGGTGAGTGAGTGGGTGAGTGAGTGAGTGAGTGAGTGGGTGAGAGAGTGGGTGAGTGAGTGGTGAGTGAGTGAGTGAGTGGGTGAGTGGGTGAGTGAGTGGGTGAGTGGGTGAGTGAGTGAGTGGGTGAGTGAGTGAGTGAGTGGGTGAGTGAGTGAGTGGGTGAGTGAGTGAGTGAGTGAGGGGTGAGTGAGTGAGTGAGTGAGTGATGGGTGAGTGAGTGGGTGAGTGGGTGAGTGAGTGAGTGAGTGAGTGGGTGAGTGAGTGGGTGAGTGAGTGAGTGAGTGAGAGTGAGTGGGTGAGTGAGTGGGTGAGTGAGTGAGTGAGTGAGTGGGTGAGTGAGTGAGTGAGTGGGTGAGTGAGTGAGTGGGTGAGTGAGTGAGTGAGTGAGTGAGTGGGTGAGTGAGTGAGTGAGTGAGTGAGTGGGTGAGTGAGTGGGTGAGTGGGTGAGTGAGTGAGTGAGTGAGTGAGTGGGTGAGTGAGTGGGTGAGTGAGTGAGTGAGTGAGTGAGTGAGTGGGTGAGTGAGTGAGTGAGTGAGTGAGTGGGTGAGTGAGTGAGTGAGTGAGTGAGTGGGTGAGTGAGTGGGTGAGTGGGTGAGTGAGTGAGTGAGTGAGTGAGTGGGTGAGTGAGTGGGTGAGTGAGTGAGTGAGTGAGTGAGTGAGTGGGTGAGTGAGTGAGTGAGTGAGTGAGTGGGTGAGTGAGTGGGTGAGTGGGTGAGTGAGTGAGTGAGTGTGTGAGTGGGTGAGTGCGTGAGTGAGTGGGTGAGTGAGTGAGTGAGTGGGTGAGTGAGTGAGTGAGTGAGTGAGTGGGTGAGTGAGTGAGTGAGTGAGTGAGTGGTGGGTGAGTGAGTGAGTGTGTGAGTGGGTGGGTGAGTGAGTGAGTGAGTGAGTGAGTGGTGAGTGAGTGGGTGAGTGAGTGAGTGAGTGCGTGAGTGGGTGAGTGAGTGAGTGAGTGAGGGGGTGAGTGAGTGAGTGAGTGAGGGGGTGAGTGAGTGAGTGAGTGGGTGAGTGAGTGAGTGGGTGAGTGAGTGGGTGAGTGAGTGAGTGAGTGGGTGAGTGAGTGAGTGTGTGAGTGGGTGAGTGAGTGAGTGAGTGAGGGGGTGAGTGAGTGAGTGAGTGAGGGGGTGAGTGAGTGAGTGAGTGGGTGAGTGAGTGAGTGGGTGAGTGAGTGAGTGGGTGAGTGAGTGAGTGAGTGGGTGAGTGGGTGAGTGGGTGAGTGAGTGAGTGAGTGAGTGGGTGAGTGAGTGGGTGAGTGAGTGAGTGAGTGAGTGAGTGGGTGAGTGGGTGAGTGAGTGGGTGAGTGGGTGAGTGAGTGAGTGAGTGGGTGAGTGCGTGAGTGAGTGAGTGAGTGGGTGAGTGAGTGGGTGAGTGAGTGAGTGAGTGAGTGAGTGAGTGGGTGAGTGGGTGAGTGAGTGGGTGAGTGGGTGAGTGAGTGAGTGAGTGGGTGAGTGCGTGAGTGAGTGAGTGAGTGGGTGAGTGAGTGGGTGAGTGAGTGAGTGAGTGAGTGGGTGAGTGAGTGAGTGAGTGAGTGAGTGGGTGAGTGAGTGAGTGAGTGGGTGAGTGCGTGAGTGAGTGGAGTGAGTGAGTGGGTGAGTGAGTGAGTGAGTGAGTGAGTGGGTGAGTGAGTGAGTGAGTGAGTGAGTGAGTGGGTGAGTGAGTGAGTGAGTGAGTGAGTGGGTGAGTGAGTGGGTGAGTGGGTGAGTGAGTGAGTGGGTGAGTGGGTGGGTGGGTGAGTGAGTGAGTGAGTGGGTGAGTGCGTGAGTGAGTGAGTGAGTGAGTGAGTGAGTGAGTGGGTGAGTGAGTGAGTGGGTGAGTGAGTGGGTGAGTGGGTGAGTGAGTGCGTGAGTGGGTGAGTGAGTGAGTGAGTGGGTGAGTGAGTGAGTGAGTGGGTGAGTGCGTGAGTGAGTGAGTGGGTGAGTGAGTGGGTGAGTGAGTGAGTGGGTGAGTGAGTGAGTGAGTGGGTGAGTGAGTGAGTGAGTGGGTGAGTGAGTGAGTGAGTGAGTGAGTGGGTGAGTGAGTGAGTGAGTGGGTGAGTGAGTGAGTGGGTGAGTGAGTGGGTGAGTGGGTGAGTGAGTGGGTGAGTGAGTGAGTGAGTGGGTGAGTGAGTGAGTGGGGGAGTGAGTGAGTGAGTGGGTGAGTGAGTGAGTGAGTGAGTGAGTGAGTGCGTGAGTGAGTGAGTGAGTGAGTGGGTGAGTGAGTGAGTGAGTGGGTGAGTGAGTGGGTGAGTGAGTGGGTGAGTGGGTGAGTGAGTGAGTGAGTGAGTGAGTGAGTGGGTGAGTGAGTGAGTGAGTGGGTGAGTGAGTGAGTGGGTGAGTGAGTGGGTGAGTGGGTGAGTGAGTGAGTGAGTGGGTGAGTGAGTGAGTGGGTGAGTGAGTGGGTGAGTGAGTGAGTGAGTGGGTGAGTGAGTGAGTGTGTGAGTGAGTGAGTGAGTGAGTGAGTGGGTGAGTGGGTGAGTGAGTGAGTGGGTGAGTGAGTGAGTGGGTGAGTGAGTGAGTGAGTGAGTGGGTGAGTGAGTGAGTGAGTGAGTGAGTGGGTGAGTGAGTGAGTGAGTGAGTGGGTGAGTGAGTGGGTGAGTGGGTGAGTGAGTGAGTGAGTGGGTGAGTGAGTGAGTGAGTGAGTGAGTGAGTGAGTGGGTGAGTGAGTGGGTGAGTGAGTGAGTGGGTGAGTGAGTGAGTGAGTGGTGAGTGAGTGAGTGAGTGGGTGAGTGAGTGAGTGAGTGGGTGAGTGGGTGAGTGAGTGAGTGGGTGAGTGAGTGAGTGGGTGAGTGAGTGGGTGAGTGAGTGGGTGAGTGAGTGAGTGAGTGGGTGAGTGAGTGAGTGGGTGAGTGAGTGGGTGAGTGAGTGAGTGAGTGGGTGAGTGGGTGAGTGGGTGAGTGAGTGAGTGGGTGAGTGAGTGAGTGAGTGGGTGAGTGAGTGAGTGAGTGGGTGAGTGAGTGAGTGGGTGAGTGAGTGAGTGAGTGAGTGGGTGAGTGAGTGAGTGAGTGAGTGGGTGAGTGAGTGGGTGAGTGAGTGAGTGAGTGAGTGAGTGGGTGAGTGAGTGAGTGAGTGGGTGAGTGAGTGGGTGAGTGAGTGAGTGGGTGAGTGAGTGAGTGGGTGAGTGAGTGAGTGAGTGAGTGAGTGGGTGAGTGAGTGAGTGAGTGAGTGAGTGGGTGAGTGAGTGAGTGAGTGAGTGAGTGGGTGAGTGAGTGGGTGAGTGGGTGAGTGAGTGGGTGAGTGAGTGGGTGAGTGAGTGGGTGAGTGAGTGGGTGAGTGAGTGAGTGAGTGGGTGAGTGAGTGGGTGAGTGAGTGAGTGGGTGAGTGAGTGAGTGGGTGAGTGAGTGAGTGAGTGAGTGAGTGAGTGAGTGGGTGAGTGAGTGAGTGAGTGAGTGGGTGAGTGAGTGAGTGAGTGAGTGAGTGGGTGAGTGAGTGAGTGAGTGAGTGAGTGGGTGAGTGAGTGGGTGAGTGGGTGAGTGAGTGGGTGAGTGAGTGGGTGAGTGAGTGGGTGAGTGAGTGAGTGAGTGAGTGAGTGAGTGGGTGAGTGAGTGAGTGGGTGAGTGAGTGAGTGGGTGAGTGAGTGAGTGAGTGGGTGAGTGAGTGAGTGAGTGGGTGAGTGGGTGGGTGAGTGAGTGAGTGAGTGGGTGAGTGGGTGAGTGAGTGAGTGGGTGAGTGAGTGAGTGGGTGAGTGAGTGGGTGAGTGAGTGGGTGAGTGAGTGAGTGAGTGGGTGAGTGGGTGAGTGAGTGAGTGGGTGAGTGAGTGAGTGGGTGAGTGAGTGAGTGAGTGGGTGAGTGAGTGAGTGAGTGGGTGAGTGAGTGGGTGAGTGAGTGAGTGGGTGAGTGAGCTGTCAAGTTGCAGGAAGAAGCGAGAGGAGAGATAATTATGTTCCTGAGGTCTCAGCCCTAGACCAGGAGGTCATTGAGGCAGACCGGGAAACCAGGATGTCTCTGAATTTGCTTCCTCAGATGCAGACATGGCCCGCTATCTTGCTGCAGAGTTTCTTGCTGGGGATAATGGCGATCTGCTCGCACATGTGCTTGTTGGTGTGGAAGTCATTACCCACATGTGTGTAGTATGGGCCGCCTTCTTCACAGTCTTGTTGCGAACATGGCCCATGTTGATCAGTCTCAGTAAAAGAGGCGCATTTCAACTTCTTACCCCAGTCAAGCAGAAAACAAAATGTCTGAAGCCATCCAGCGGAGACAGGGTGTGTGTGTGTGTGTGTATGTGTATATGTGAGGTGTGTGTGTGTGTGATGTGGTGTGTATGTGTGAGGTGTGTGTGTATGTGTATATGTGGGGTGTGTGTGTATGTGTGATGTGTGTGTATTTTGTATGTGTGAGGTGTGTGTGTGTATGTGTATGTGTGAGGTGTGTGTGATGTGGTGTGTATGTGTGAGGTGTGTGTGTATGTGTGGTATGTGTATATGTGTGGTGTTTGTGTGTATGTGTGAGGTGTGTGTATTTGTATGTGTGAGGTATCTGTGTGTGTGTATGTGTGAGGTGTGGTGTGTATGTGTGTGTATCTGCCCTGCCTGATCCCTGTTCATGTTCCTTTGCTCCTGGTGACTCTTGTCTCTACTCCTTCCCAGTAACAGCTTTGGTATTGAAACAATTTCCTTTGTCTGATGTGACAAAAGTCACCATATCTGACACTACTAGACCACAGCCTAAATTGAATTCACATCACCTTTATCCTCTCAGCGAGGGAGTGTGTGGGCGGGGTTGGTATTGATGCCCTTTGATAGATTACAAAAATTATGTGGGAACTGGTCATATGTGACTCTCCATAGTGGTCTCATTTAGCAGCCTGATGCTTGACACTTTCTTGGGACACTGGTCCTGGTTGGTGTGGCATCTGTGTTTCTCAGCGGTTTGTACAGGTTACAGGTAGGTGGCTATGGTGGGGCCCTCTGGGGAAGCAGCAGGGGTGTGGCCCTCGAGGCCGGGGAAGCTGTGAGCATTGAGTCCAGGGCCTTGGTGTTCTCAGCAGCATCTGCTCTCCTGTGAGTGGCTCTGCCTCTGCCACCGAGGGACATGTCACCTGTGAGGTACAGCAATACAGCATACTCAGCAGGGGCACCTTGAAGGTGACCCATTTGTGAGTATGAAGTTCTAAGTTAGAGGTGGCTGGAGTCTCTCTTCAGAGCCACTTAATTGCTGGCCACAAAGTGGACAGTTTTGCATTTAAAATTTTAATTTCAAAGTAAGTCATGCGAAAAATGTTTTCTCAGAGCTCAAATTTCTTCAGCTGCCCCTGGCAAGGTGGAGGAGGGGTTGGGTGAGTTTGCTGGGCTATTTCCCAGGCACCATTTTGTATTTAAACTAGTCCTGGTAGGGACATGAGTGGGTGTCCAGTACAATATTGTGTCCCGTGTGCCAATCTCTGGGCTTCTGCATTTCGAGACCTTTAGTGGAGAGCAGACGAATAGACACTGCGTGGCTGAGGCTTCACAGTGCATGGCTGAGGCTTGACACTGCATGGCTGTGGCTTAGCATGAACGTGGAAAACAGGGTGCAATACACTGGGGAGAGCTGATCACAAGTACGGAACACACAGTAGAGACCACTGGAGACCTAGTTAATGGAGTGGCTATGAAGATGCACAAAGTGGGATGTAATTATGCCAAGTAGCTGAGGGTCACAGGCCTCGGCCCCTCAGGCATCCATAGGAAGCAGGGAAGGGCTGGGTGGCACGCGAGTCTTTAGTCTTCCCCTCTCAAGTTGGAAGAAGTGATCTGTCTAGTACAGTGGTTCCCAACCTGTGGGTCATGACCTTTGGGGGGAGGGTGGGGTTCGAAGGCCCCTTTCTCAGGGGTCTCATATCAGATATCCTGAATACCAGATATTTACATTACAATCCGTAACAGTAGCAAAATTACAGTTATGAAGCAGCAACTAGGTAAGTTCACGGTTGGGGGTCACCCCAACATGAGGAACTGTATTAGAGGGGTCGCAGCTTTAGGAAGGGTGAGAGCCACTGAGCTAGTGTCACAGAGGCTCAAGGTTGGTGGACAACAGTTTACAGGACATTTGGTCTGCTTTTCTGTGGCCTCACATTCCAGCCCTGCCTCAGACAGCGAGGGCTGGGACCCTCAATTCCACTTTGTACGGGTGAGGACATTTTGTAGCCTTCACAATTTTTTTTTCAAATTTGTTTGTTTGCTTGTGTTTTGGTTTTTCAAGACAGGGTTTCTCTTGTGGTCTTGGCTGTCCTGGACTCACTTTGTAGACCAGGCTGCCCTTGAACTCACAGAGATACATCTGCCTCTGCCTTTCCAGTGCTGGGATTAAAGGCGTGCACCACCACGCCCGGCTTGAAATTTGTTAATATGTGAAGAAAACAGGAAACACTAAAACCTGGTGCGGGGACTGTTGTATTGAAATGTGTGTGTTTCCATTTGGCTTGAGTTCTGGACCTCAGGCCCACCAGGACCAAGATGTCTATACCAATGACACCTGTGGACAGGAGCACAGTGGCACAGCCCCTTGGCTGTCTTTTCTTCAGTGGGGTATCCCTGCCTTATGACAGTCAGTGTAGCATATGGCGATTGCTCCTGGCCACAGTCCCTTCCCTAACCTGGTTAAAGAGCAGCTGAGAACAAAAGGGAACAGGCTGGAGAGGAGAGCCGCTGTAGACATCACTCCAGGTGCCGCCATGGGGGGAGGGGGTGCAGCTGCCTCTGCTGTGGACCTCACTCCATGGGGGGTGGGGGCGCTGCGTTCACAGCAGTGGGAAACACCTACCAGCAAGGACCCAGACAGTCCTCGGCTTCAAAAGTGCTTATTTTAATTTTTTGTTCTTCCTGTTCTGTAGAATTAAGGATGCAACTTAATAAGTTGCTCATAAATCCTATCCCATTGCTCAGGCTGTTAAAATTACTAGTTCCTTAAAAGCAGAAGTGCTACTCAGGTCTCTTTGTGGTTCTGAGAGAATGGCTGGCAAGGTATTAAAAGCCGCTCCTGGAGTGATTAAAACACTGCGCCAGAGAGACGCAGCTCACCTGGGTCTCAGTGCCTTAGAGAGGCACAGGGATTAGGGATGAGGAGATGCTCCAGTGAGATGCTGTGGTCCTCACCCCACCCACAATTCTATGGGATAGCGAGGGATGTCATCTCAGTTGCTGCTTCAGGGGTCGCATGGGCCTCCCCTGCTAATTACCAATTCCCAGGTATTCTGGACCAATGCTTTTTTTCTTTTCTTTTCTGTTCTTCTCCTTTTCTTTCTTCCTCCCTCCTCCCCCCCCCCCAGCTTTCTTTCTCTTTCTTTTATTCCAAGACAAATTCTCACTGTGTAGCCCTGGCTGTCCTAGAACTCACCCTATAGACCAGGAACTCACAGCGATCCGCCTGCCTCTGCCTCTTGAGCGCTGGGATCAAAGGCGTGAGCCACCATGCCTGTCCTGTCCTGTCCTGTCCTGTCACTTTCTTTGGCAGAAACAAGATCAAAGAAGGCTCCTAGGAGTCAGAGGCAGGTGGATCATTGTAAATTCAAGGCCAGCCTGATCTACAAAGTGAGTCCAGGACAGTCAAGGATACACAGTGAAACACTTTCTTGAAAAATTAAAAAAAAAAAAAAGGAGGACTTTTTTTTAGCTGTGCCCGCCCTGTGCTCAGCACGTGGAGATGTCTTTCTTTCCTGAGGGAGAGGCACTTCAGGTGGACCCCAAACCTGTGTCCTTCTCAAGCAACTGTTTCTTTTATGTTTTGTTTTGTTTTTCTTTTTTGTTTTGTTTTGTTTTTCTTTTTTGAGACAGGGTCTCTCTGTGTAGCCTTGGCTGTCCTAGACTCAATTTGTAGACCAAGCTGGCCTCGAACTCACAGTGATCCACCAGTCTCTGCCTCCCAAGTGCTGGGATTAAAGGTGTACACCACCACACCTGGTGCAACTCTTTCTTCTTATGGGCATTTTTGTAAAACCTTCAGGCTTAGATGTGGGTGTGAAAAGCCATAAGAAAACAGAGAACACATCCATAGGTGTGGCTTTCCACTTAAATATTTACAAGTGTTACAAAACTCTTCACAAACTAATATTATGGTGATAAAAAACTTTAAAATGCATATTTATATATACACCCCAGGCAGCATACTGTGCAGTGACGCTCAGGCCCTGTGTAGAAATGGGAGAGGAGAAGACGCCGGCTGTGGAATCACGTGAAGACTGACATGAGTGTCCGGCACTGGGCATGGTGGCTCTGAACTAAGGCTGGGGCTCAGCCTCGGCAGGGCTGGCCTTCCCACAAGACTCGGTTGTCTCCAGGGCAGGCGCAGTGGACCCTGACAAAGAGCACTGAGAGGGTGGTAGCAGGTGGCAGGCTCAGGCCAGTCTGGGCATCCATGGCTTGCACATGCTGAGGAAACCATGTACAGTGACTGTAAGCTTAGTTAGTATTTAAATCTAATTTCAGTATTTATAAATACTGTGCCATACAGCTCTTGCTATTGTGATTTGAAACTTATAGGTGAGAAACCAAAGGCTCAATTAGCACCATGCCTGTGGCTGTATTTCACATCCTATAGCCAGGTGTGTTTGGAATTCTTGGGTCCCCTCCACAGAGACACTTTGAGACACTCAGCTGTGCCTGGAAGTGTGATTCACATCAGTCTGAAATCATTGGGGCTTTTAGAGGCTTCCGGCATTCTCTAAGAAAGAGACCATCAGGTCAAGAGCCAACCACAAATACGGGTGTCTCAGGAGTGTGGTCCCCAGGGGAGAGGGCTGTGGGCATGCACTGCTGCTGGGCGTGGCAGCCTTCTCTCTCTCTCTCTCTCTCTCTCTCTCTCTCTCTCTCTCTCTCTCTCTCTCTCTCTCTCTCTCTCTCTCTCTCTCTCTCTCTCTCTCTCTGTTCTCTTTTCTTTAAGATTTAACGTATATGAATTCTCTGTTTTCATGCACACCAGAAGAGGGAATCATATTCTATTACACATGGTTGTGAGCCACCATGTGGTTGCTGGGAATTGAACTCAGGACCTCTGGAGGAGCAGTCAGTGCCCTTAACCTCTGAGCCATCTCTCCAGACCCCACAGCAGCCTTCTTAAGATTCTCGTTGTTCAGTGAACAGGAGGCCTGAGCCTGAGGAGGGGACTAGTTACTGAAGCCGCAGGCTGGGAGCTGTGTGGGGCTGGCTGCTGTGCAGGCTGGGAGCTGCGTGGGGCTGGCTGCTGTGCAGGCTGGGAGCTGCGTGGGGCTGGCTGCTGTGCAGGCTGGGAGCTGTGCGGGGCTGGCTGCTGTGCAGGCTGGGAGCTGTGCGGGGCTGGGAGCTGTGCGGGGCTGGCTGCTGTGCGGGGCTGGCTGCTGTGCGGGGCTGGCTGCTGTGCGGGGCTGGGAGCTGTGCGGGGCTGGCTGCTGTGCAGGCTGGCTGCTGTGCGGGGCTGGCTGCTGTGCGGGGCTGGCTGCTGTGCAGGCTGGGAGCTGTGCGGGGCTGGCTGCTGTGCGGGGCTGGCTGCTGTGCGGGGCTGGCTGCTGTGCGGGGCTGGCTGCTGTGCGGGGCTGGCTGCTGTGCAGGCTGGGAGCTGTGCAGGGCTGGCTGCTGTGCGGGGCTGGCTGCTGTGCAGGCTGGGAGCTGTGCGGGGCTGGCTGCTGTGCGGGGCTGGGAGCTGTGCAGGCTGGCTGCTGTGCGGGGCTGGCTGCTGTGCGGGGCTGGGAGCTGTGCAGGCTGGGAGCTGTGCGGGGCTGGCTGCTGTGCGGGGCTGGCTGCTGTGCGGGGCTGGCTGCTGTGCGGGGCTGGCTGCTGTGCGGGGCTGGGAGCTGTGCAGGCTGGCTGCTGTGCGGGGCTGGCTGCTGTGCGGGGCTGGGAGCTGTGCAGGCTGGGAGCTGTGCGGGGCTGGCTGCTGTGCGGGGCTGGCTGCTGTGCGGGGCTGGCTGCTGTGCGGGGCTGGCTGCTGTGCGGGGCTGGGAGCTGTGCGGGGCTGGGAGCTGTGCGGGGCTGGCTGCTGTGCGGGGCTGGGAGCTGTGCGGGGCTGGCTGCTGTGCGGGGCTGGCTGCTGTGCGGGGCTGGCTGCTGTGCGGGGCTGGGAGCTGTGCGGGGCTGGCTGCTGTGCGGGGCTGGGAGCTGTGCGGGGCTGGCTGCTGTGCAGGCTGGGAGCTGTGCGGGGCTGGCTGCTGTGCGGGGCTGGCTGCTGTGCAGGCTGGGAGCTGTGCGGGGCTGGCTGCTGTGCAGGCTGGGAGCTGTGTGGGGCTGGCTGCTGTGCGGGGCTGGCTGCTGTGCGGGGCTGGCTGCTGTGCAGGCTGGGAGCTGTGCGGGGCTGGCTGCTGTGCGGGGCTGGCTGCTGTGCAGGCTGGGAGCTGTGCAGGCTGGGAGCTGTGCGGGGCTGGGAGCTGTGCAGGCTGGGAGCTGTGCGGGGCTGGCTGCTGTGCGGGGCTGGGAGCTGTGCGGGGCTGGCTGCTGTGCGGGGCTGGCTGCTGTGCGGGGCTGGCTGCTGTGCGGGGCTGGCTGCTGTGCGGGGCTGGCTGCTGTGCGGGGCTGGCTGCTGTGCGGGGCTGGCTGCTGTGCGGGGCTGGCTGCTGTGCGGGGCTGGCTGCTGTGCGGGGCTGGCTGCTGTGCAGGCTGGGAGCTGTGCGGGGCTGGCTGCTGTGCAGGCTGGGAGCTGTGCAACTTGAAGGAGACACTGTAAGGGGAAATTGTTAAAGTTTGAGAATTCTGCAAATGAAAGAGATTTCAAATATCTTCATGGTTGCCGCTGTGTATCTTTTTATTTTATTTTTTTAAGATTTATTTATTTGTTATGTATACAGTGCTCTGCCTGCATGTACTCCTACACACCAGAAGAGGGCACCACATCACATTACAGATGGCTGTGAGCCACCGTGTGGATGCTGGGAATTGAACTCAGGACCTTTGGAAGAGCAGCCAGTGCTCTTAACCTCTGAGCCATCTCTCCATCCTGCCACTGTGTATCTTTAAAAACAAAATAAGTGTGTCTTTATTCATGTATAAAGGCCACCATTTCAGGGGTTAGTATTTTTTATTGTACTTTTAAAACATGGGATCCCAGCCAGCTAGTGGTGGCACATGCCTTTAATCCCAGCACTTGGGAGGCAAAGGCAGGCGGATCTCTGTGAGTTCGAGGCCAGCCTGGTCTACATCACGAGTCCAGGGCAGCCAGGGATACACAGAGAGACCCTGTCTCAAAAAGCAAAAAAAAAAAAAAAAAAAAAAGGATCCCTGGAAATACCTAGTTCCATGAAACTGGTGTGGAAGAGAGACAGCCCTGGGTGCTGCAGAGACAACCCGACATGAGATTTGGGGTGTCAGGGTATGCGAAGACAAAGGGCTTGCTTTGTTTTGTTTTTGGTGATTCTTTCATTCTTTTACTATAATATCCAGGCTTGGAAAACAAAGTAGCTCAGGAAACACAGAAGCAGATGGTTCCTCCCTACACCCACATCACCACTGAGCCTTTTCTGACAAAAAACCGGAATGCCTTTGCCGTGAGAGTTGGCCTGCAGCCACTTGTAGGCACTGGTGTTCCTTCTCCCTCACAAGACCACACACTTGAGAGGACCCGTGAGCTGTGTGTCTTAAGACACTGGGCCCCTGGGTCTGCTATCCATGGGGCTGGAGCTCTGTGATGACCCACACAGCCACCACCAGAGACACAGAGACCAAGCGAAGCAGGGGTCCCGGAATTGAGAGGACCTCCAGGACCCCAACACCCTGTGGCTGTCCAGCCTTCCCTGCATGGCTCAGCCCTATGACCTAGACCTCTGTGGCTCAACCCCTCAGAGTTTAGTATCTCATGGCTGAGACCCCATGCTCAGCCCCATGTGCCTCAAAGTCCCATGGGGCAGTCCCCCATGGTGCCCCTCTCCTGGTGCAGCCCACACGGCCTGACCCTCTCCCTGTCCTGGTCTCACCCATGTCAGCAGGCCACGAGCAGCCTCGGGAGCCCCACCCGTCCTACAGACTTTTGAAGCAGGAAACTCAATATGGATGTTTGTTTTTGTAGGAATCCTGTCCTGTCTCCAAGGGACCACTCCCAGCCCAGCCCTTACGTGTATTGTTGAGTTTTGGGTTTTGGAACTGTCTTATGATTCAGGGTCTACGTTCATACTTACCAAATACAAGGTATGGAACCTGGCAGGAGCCACGGGGGCAGCGTGCCTTGGTGTGTACAAGAGGGATTAAAGGGCTGGGCAGGGGCCACCTAGGCGAGGCACCCTGAGGAGAGTGCACAGCCAGGCCAAGATTTAATGAGCATAGGGAGGGTCCCTGGGTCAGGGTTCAGGGTGTGTCAGGAAATAAATGTGGTGTTTTTTTAAAAAAATGACTTTAGAGTTGGCCCCACAGTTTGCCTGTATTATTGTTTTTCTCTCTGAAAGGAAACAAGATCAGCTAAGATTTCTGTAATGACTTTTTTTTTTAACAGAAAAGAAATACAGTTGTTGCTATTCTTTCACAGGAATGTGAGGCCAGCCTAGTTCAATATTTGAAGTTCGTGGGAGCCCAGGGGCCCTGCTCCATATGGAGAATTTCTTTCTTTTTAGAGGCAGCTGATGAATTTGAGAAATAAATACTGCATGCTCTCTCTACACCCAGAGCCATCATGAGTCGGCTTAGGCGCCTTGCCTGGAAACCCACAGCAGGCAGGCTGTCCCAACCTGTCATTGCTAAAGTGTCTGTGGAGGTCACAGCTCCGCTCACCTCACAGCCCAGTGCAGGCTCACAGGTAAGAGCACAGACGTGGCCCTGACATGGGGACACTGTAAGATGGCAGCCATCTGAGTCCAGTGAAGTAGCTCTCAGGAGACAGGCGGCCTCCCTAACTTACACTATTCTCCTCAGAAGACTAATCTGTAAGGTGTGAATCTACCTCAGAAAAAGAGGAGGAAATACTTTACTAGAGAATTTTAAGATGTATTCAAACCTACAAGCAAGAGAGTGGCCACCTGGCTGAGTCCTCCTCAGCCACTGTAAGGCGCTGCCATCCCTTAGCTCAGCAGCTTTGGCCTCTGTCCTCTTTGGCTCCTGGGTCCTGCCATTTTGACTGCCCTGCAGAATACAAACACGGAGGCTGGGTGCTAGTTTACAGAGAGCCTTCCTTTCCAGCTGATCTTAAACCAGCGTCCACCAACAGGGGCAGAGCTGAGTGGATTCCTCCAGTCCTGCCATGAGTCAGCAGTCTTAGTGGCTCTGACCCTTACTTAATCGTTAGAACAAGCCACGCAGTGACAGACTATGCAGAGAGGGCGAGACCAAAGCCTAAAAAGCCAAGACACCATGGGGGGGTGGGGGGGGGAAGAACTTTTCATTGGTGTTGGGGGCATTTGGGGTCCCCAATACAGAGATTTCTGATTTTTTTTTTTGATAGCTATGCAGGTTTAAGCTGCATAAGCAGACAGATGAATTGCTGATGGACATTAATATAGCAGTAGCTGCTGGGCTTGGGGGTGGGTGGGGGTGGGTGTAGGGGAGCCAGAGCCAACCACAACAAAAGCCCTGGCTGAGCATTTTAACACATTAACTACTTAAAGAGACAGACCGCAGACCAGATTACGAACTCTTAGCAATTTTCAGGGGATGGGGTGTGGCGGTGGGGTGTCCCGCCCCGACTCCAGGTTCGACAGGTCTTCCCTGATCTGTCCTTTTTTCACCTTATTTGTGTTCTCATGATCAGCCGGCCGGGCCACAGCGGCTTCTGAGGAATTAACAGGTTCTTGGCATTCTGACAGGCACACACAAATCTGTCTGGGAAGAGGAGACGCCCCTGCCCCCACCCTCAGGGTGGCCTTGATACTTGGGTGTAGGTCCACTGTTAAGATCAGTGCAGGCCTTCTTGGGTAAGAGGAGGAGGAGGACAGCACTCCAGGGGCAGAGGCAGGCGCAGCTCTGTGAGTTCGAGGCCAGCCTGGACTACAAGAGAAACACTGACTCAAACAAAACCAGAGAGAGAGAGAGAGAGAGAGAGAGGCAGAAAGGAGAGGACAGAGGACTGCTTTTCCTCAGGCCCGGGGTGGGGGTGGGTGGAGGGGGCAGGTGGGAGCCAGACCTGCTCAGGGCAACATTCCTGACACACTAGCTTCACCTTACATGCTCATGAAGATGGCTTTCAAAGTAGCTCACAGAAAAAGCAAAGGCAGCAGAAGCAGGACGGGGTGGGTGGGGTGGAGGGGGGAGGGGGAGGGGGTGAAGGAGGGTGGGGAAGGTGGGGGGTGAGGGTGGGGTTAAGGGCTGATCCCTGAGTCCTGTGAGAGCAGGGAGGAGGCTCAGCAAGGCAGGCAGGAGCCTCCATCTCAAGTGGTCTCACCAGCGCGAACAAACAGCAGCAGGGTAGGCTGCGCGGGCTGCACCTATCTTCTCTGCTCGCCTATGAGAAGCAGGGACAGTTTTGGAGTCAAGTTTCTGCTCAGAGTCACGTGAGGTGACTTCATTCACCACACTACTGAAGAGGATGGCAGAGTGTGACCTTTCTGCTCAGACCGTGCACCTAGCTCAGCCTTCACTTGGAACTTACCCTTTAGTTCATCTCTGCTTAAAATGAAAACTTGAGGAAAGACATGCCTGTGGTATTGGCCTCCAGCAGGTAGTGGTAGGACAGGAATGGCCACTTCAAAGGGCCAGGCAAGCAGGTGCCTTGGGCTTTCACAGCAGTGTCCTCTGTCCTCAGGTGGCCGGGCCACAGTCTCAAGTAAAAAAATACAATTTTTGTTTTGTTTTGTTTTGTTTTTGATTTTTTGAGACAGGGTTTCACTGTGCAGCCTTGGCTGTCTTGGAACTTGCTCTTGTAGACCAGGCTAGCCTTGAACTCACAGCAATCCATCTGCATCTGCCTCCCTGCACCACCACTGCCTGGCTACAGTTATTTTCTACAAAACAAACAAGTTGCTGCAAATTGAAAGCATTTTTGCTCTGTCTTGAGGTTTCTCTCTGTTGGGACTCTGTTTGTTGACTGGATTTGTTCAGGAAGTGGAAGTCTCCTGTGGTGGTTTGAATGAAAACAGGGGCCCCCCATAGGTCACAGGAAATGGCACTATTAGGAGGTGTGGCCTTGTTGGGGGAAGTGGTCACTGGGGGTGGACTTCAGGCTTTCAAAAGCTCAAGCCAGGCCCAGTATCACTCTCTCTGGCTGCTGATCCAGCTGTAGAGCTCTCAGCTCCCTCTCCAGCACTGTCTGTCTGTCTGTCTGTTCTCACACTTCCTGCCATGGTGACAACGGACTGAACCTCTGAACTGTGAGACAGCCCCAATTAAATGTATTGTTTTATAAGAGTTGCTGTGGTCATGGCATCCCTTCACAGCAACAGAACCCCTAACTAAAACATATGGGAAGGCCACCCTATGGAATGGTCCAGGGCCATGTCTAGCCCTTCAACAGAACCCTGTGTACATGGAAACCAGGGTTGGCTTCCTTTCCTTTAGGGTGGAGAGGAGCCAAGGCGGCTTATCACTTATAAACTGGGCTGTGCCGGGAGCTCTGTGAGGAGAAAGACATCTGAGGCTCATCGTCTCTTGTTCTGCTGGTGACCGAGCACAGGGCCTTGTTGTGCAAGGCAGCAGGTGTGTTACCCAAGGTTCCAAAATTGTGTTAGAAAATATAGCATATATCAATATGTCCTCACTGGCTGTCTTTTGATGCTCATGTGATTTAAGGGAATTTATATATTGTTACAATTTTCTGTATTTTTAAAAAATGATCTATTAGCTGGGAATGGTGGCACATGCCTTTAATGCCAGCACTTGGATGGCAGAGGCAGGGGGATCACTGTGAGTTTGAGGCCAGCCTGGCCTACAAAGCGAGTCTAGGACAGCCAAGGCTACACAGAGAAACCCTGTCTCAAAAAACAAAACAAAACAAAACAAAACAAGACTCTGAGTGGCCAGAGGGCTGATTTGATCATGTGTTCACTTAAAATCTGTAATAAAACAAATCAGTTTGAGAGCTATTTTTAAATCCTGGTGGTTTGAGGCAAAGGCTATAACAATTTAAAAGGATGCTTAGAAGAAAAAAAAAAAAGTAGGCCAATCTGAAATATATGTTTCTGTCTGGGGGATAAAAATGTGATTTTTGTTTTATTTATTTTTTTAATCTTTTTGGGAAGAGAGAAATCACTTTAACATCCTGTTTTTCTTTCTAGGACGTCTGTTTAAGGTTCTCTGCTCACCCGTGAGTTGATGAAGACCTGAAGACCACTGATTGTGAAACCTAAAAACTATACCTGCCTGTGTGAGAGCCAGCCTGGCCAGAAGGTTGCTGGAAGGAAACCGAATAGCTTTCAATCAAACTACCGCAAGGGTGCCAATGAGGACAGCAAGGGGCTTATCTCCTGTACACTTCCCAGCCCGCCGGCATGTCTTACAGTTCTGTTACATACAAGTGTGCCCTAATTCTCTCATATATGCTGCGGTGAAACACTGTGACCAAAAGCAACTTGGGCAGGAAAGGGTTTTTTTGGCGCACACATCCTGGATCATTGCTTTATTTAAGGAACCAGAGACAGGAACTCAAGCAGAGAATAAAACAGAAGCCATGGAGGGGTGCTGCTTACCGGCTTGCTCCCCATGCCTCAGTCACACTGCTTTCTTACAGTGTCCAGGGCCACCTGCCCAGGAGTGGCACAACTTGCAGTGGGCTGGGCCATCTCAGATCGAGGATCAGCCAAGAAAATGCCCCCACAGACTCCTCTTTCCATGTAACTCTCCAGGGTGTCAAGTTGAGCCCCAAACCACCCAGGACACTTGTGCCTGCACAAATAGCACATAATTATTCTGCGTGTTTTCTGTATGAAGTGTTGATAAGAGAAAAATTTCAAACATGTTCTAGATTAAGTGACAGACTGGAGGGCTGGTGGAAAGGAAGTTTATCTTAAGTGACCGCGGCAGTCTAAGCCAAAGAGGAAAAGGGTGGAGGCCGCTCCACGTTCCTGTGTGTGCTGAAGACCAGACACAGCTGGTAGAGCCGACCACCAAGAAAGGCAAACCTTCCCTCCGCGAGCGCTGCTCCTGCCTCAGGTTTTCACAGCTTCTCCTCCCGTCAGCAGCGGTGGAAGCGGTTGGCTTCTTCACTCTCGGTTTCCTCATAAAATGCCTTGGCTCGACAAGTATGGCGGTGTCAAAGGTAAAGCAGGACATGCCCCCACGTGGGGACTATGGGGGCCCCATGGAACGTACCCCGCCGGGGAGTGTCGGACTACAGCATGTTCGCTGTGGGCATCCGGTCCCTGATGTTTGGCCACTGGAGAATGATGAAGTGAGCGCAGGCGCCTGCAGATCGAGGACTTGGAGGCCTCGATTGCCCTCACGCAGCTCTTCCTGGCAGAGAAGGACCAGAGGACCCTGCTGATGCTTCGGGAGAACCTGGAAGAGGAGGCCATCATCCTGAAATATGTGCCTGACTGGAAGGTGGGAGAGTGAGGAGACGCACAATGCAACTCCGGCTTCACCTGGTACACTTAGGGACCAAGCCGATGCCTGTAATAAAAAATAGGTTTTTTGGGCTGGAGAGATGGCTCAGAGGTTAAGAGCACTGACTGCTCTTCCCAAGGTCATGAGTTCAATTCCTAGCAACCACATGTTGGCTCCCAAGATTTAACAAGATTTGTATACATAATAAATAAATAAATAATATTTAAATAATTAAATAAATATTTAAAAAATAGTTTTTTAAAAAATGCCTTGGCTGTTTGGGCCCACTCCTCATTTTCCTACATCCATTTCACTGCTGCTTGTGCTTTTGGGATCTGATCACGGCTGGTTCTTTGCTCTTTGCCTTGTACCAGCCCCTGTGACAACTCGAAGAGCCCTTTATTTCAGAGACCTCCCTGTGTCGACTTTTCAACTTAGTACTGAAGGTATAGTTTTGAAATCTACACACTCAGTTCTGTGACTTTTATCTCTAAGTTGTTTTGAGTCACCCGTCCTAACACCCTATGACGCTCACTTGTAGATGGCTGTGAAAAGTCATCACTCCTACTTATCCTTAGTCTCGCTGCGACAGAGTGGCCTTCAGGCCGCTGCTTTTGGTGCCAGGGCCTGAGCGCAGGCTTGCCCACTCGCTCGTCCTTTTCATTTCTAGGTTTCATTCAGCTGGCTTTGACGCCAGGATAATGCCGGTTTGGCAGAAAATATTCACAAGTATTTGTATCACTGCTGCCACCCACCATCATGGGAGGACTGTGCCACATAGTACTAACCTGGGGGTTTCGAATCAAACTTTAGAGTTAAAAATGGTTTCTCCAGGGCTGGAGAGATGGCTCAGCGGTTATAGAGCACTGTCTGCTCCTCCAAAGGACCTAGGTTCCATTCCGAGCAGCCACATGGTAGCTCACAACCATCTATATTGGGATCTGCTGCCCTCTTCTGGCCTGCCCGTGACCTGCAGCTAGAGCATTCATTTGTAAAATAATTGTCTTTTTTTTTTTTTTTAAGGCTTCTCCTTGGTGCTTATAGTTTCCTACCACCATAAAGCAGAACAGTTGTCAGCTGGCTCACTGTAAGCTGCTTTCATTTCTTTTTTTTTTTCTTTCTTTCTTTTTTTTTTTTTTGGTTTTTCGAGACAGGGTTTCTCTGTGTAGCCTTGGCTGTCCTAGACTCACTTTGTAAACCAGGCTAGCCTCAAACTCACAGTGATCCGCCTGCCTCTCCCTCCCGAGTGCTGGGATTAAAGGCGTGCGCCACCAGGCCCGGCTTTGCTTTCATTTCTTCTTACTTAAAATTGCATCATTTGTCTTCCAAATTTGTGGGGTTTTTTTTTTTTTTTTTAATTTTCTTCCCTCCAGAGATATCTGTATTGTTGACTGTGATTTCCTCCCATTGTGGTCATAATAATTCATTTCCTTTTGATTGATTTTAATGATTTTAGGTGCACAAAGACTTCTTTGTGGTTAAAATGTAGTCTATCTTCCTAAATGTTCCATGTGCAGTTAAAAAGGATAGGTTGCCTTCAGCTTGGGGAAAAGGGACATAAAATGCCAACAAACACAAGTGGATTGTTGGGGCGGTCCTTTTGTGCACTGTGTAAAGACTGTCAGTGCGTGTTCAAATTCAAATTCTGGCAGAGATCTGATTACAGGCTGGACTTTGGTATTGTTATTCTTTGGCTCCATTGCATTTTTTAAACACTCCCCTCCAACACCTTCTGATTGGTTCAATAAGGAGCTGAATGGCCAATACACGAGGCAGGAGAGAATAGGCGGGACTTCCGGGCAGAGATAGGAACTCTGGGAAAGAAATAGGAGCGGAAAGAGTCGCTGGCCGGATAAAGAGGAAGTAACAGGTGCTGGGATTAAGAGACCGAGAGGTAATGAGCCACGTGGCAGTGGCAGAATGTGGATTAATTTAAAAGGAACAATTTAAGTGAAGAGCTAGTTGGGGAACAAATCTAAGCTAAAGCCAAGCACTAATAATTAATAAAAAGTCTGTCATTATTTGGGAGCTGGCAGTCCAAAGAAATCCCTGTTTTCATGGGCAGCAAGTTTTCTCAGCTGGGAGTGATGGTGCACACCTTTATTCCCAGCACTCATGATGCAGAGGCAGGCAAGTATATGTGAGTTCGAGGCCAGCCTAGTCCATAAAGAAAGTTGCAGGACAGCCAGGGCTACACAGAGAAACCTTGTCTCGAAAAACAAAACAGCCTCCACCCAAAACACAACAAACAAAAACCCCCCAACGTACTATGAGAGCTGGTGAGATGGCTCAGTGGTTAAGAGCACTGTCTTTTTTTCCAGCGGTCCTGAGTTCAATTCCCAGCAATCACATGGTGGCTCACAACCATTTATAATTTGATCTGGTGCCCTCTTCGGGCATGCTGATATACATGCAAATAGAGTGCTCATACATAAATATGATAAATAAAAAAATGGCTGGAGAGGTGACTCAGGGGTTTAGAGCACTGCTCTTCCAGAGGTCCTGAGTTCAGTTCTCAGCAGCCACATGGCTGCTCAGCCATCTATAATGCGACGATAAATAAAATAAATAAAAATTTAAAAATCTTTGAAAAAAGTTTCTCATGTGTTATACTCTTACTGGTCTATCTGTTAACTGTTGGTGTTTCATGGTTGCTAAGTACCTATGTCTCATCTGTCTCACCTTGAAATCCCAAAAGTTTTTATATCAACTTCCCACTATTTATTCAGCACCTAAACATTTAGAATTGTTGTCTCTTTATCATTGGTCTCCTTCTTCTTACCAAATATCAGTACAGACTCTCTCTTTTCTGATTATGATAATGATACGTAGTGTTCTTGTGGCCAGTGACAGCATGGTACATTTTGTCTGTAGTTGCCCCCTGCCCCCATCTCTGCCTCTCAGCTCCCTTTTCAGCACTGGGGAATGAAGCCAGTGTGAGCCTCCACCACTGGGACACATCTCCAGATCTCTTTTTGTCTTCTATCTTGAGAAGAAGGGGTCTCACTGAATTGCCCAGGCTTGCTGTATGGCTCTTTATCCCAGGCAGGTCTTGAACTTGTGGCTCTCCTGCCTTCACTTCCAAGGAGCTAAGATGGTAAGCCTGAGCCACTAGCTTCATCTTTGGCTTTTCCAGGCAAGGCTTCGCTGTGCAGCCTTGGCTGCCCTGAACTTTGTAGACCAGGCTGGCCTCGAACTCACACAGATCCCAGGTGCAGGAATTACAGACCATTTCTCAGTCGAGGCTCCCTCCTTTCAGATGACTCCAGCTTGGGTCAAGCTGACACGGAACTAGCCAGCACACCTCCCCGCCTTCCATGTGCCTCACCACACCTGGGTCCATCGGCTTCTTTGCATTTGAAGTGCATGTCTTTTAGGCAGGTTGCTCGCTCTTGCTTCTCCGCCCACTGCAGTATTGCTTGTGGTCAGCCTGTGTGCTTCTTAGTGGCTACCTTCGGGTTGGTGGTGCCTGTTTGCTTTAGAGCCTCCCCGCTGGTTTTTGGTTCCCCTCTCCATGCTCTGCTATGTTCGAACTAACTGGGCCTGTTTCATCTCCTCTGCTGGACTGTTGACTCTGACATTTCTTCCTATTCCAGTGATGGCTCAGCATTTGCAGGACGCATGTCAAAGTCCGTCTTCCTGGTATCACCCCATCGAACCACTTACTGTAAGGAATAAAAGGTAATGGTCCGCTGGGAGTGATGGCGCTCGCCTTTAATCCCAGCGCCTGTGAGGCAGAGGCAGATCGCTGTAAGTTTGAGGCCAGCCTGGTCTACAAAGCTAGTCCAGAACAGCCAAGGCTACACAGAGAAACCTTGTCTCAAAAAAAAAAAAGTAATGGTCCATTTTCAAAAGTGACTTGAGTCAGCTTAGGTCTGTGAAGAGGTGAATAGGAAAACACTGGCCCCTGCTAACACTTGCTTACTTAGGAACCCTGACCCAAACTAAATTTAGATTAGGAGATTATTAACAGCTAGCCTTGCTTAATGGCTTCCTGGCACGCCAAGGCCATCCACCTGGTACGTTCTTTAATGAGCAGGGATGAATCCTCAAATGGTCTTGTTGAGAAACAAACAGAAGAGGCAGAAAGTTAAGACCCAGAAGCCCTCAACCAATGAGGGGAAAGGGGAGGGGCCTCATGGTGACTCAGCCAATGAGGGAAGAGGGGAGTGGCCTCCTGGTGGCTCAACCAATGAGGGAAGAGGGGAGGGACCTGCACTAGGGGTATAAAATGTCCTCGTTGGTAGTCATGGTGGAGACTCAGTCACCCTTACTGCTTTATGTGACTTGTTCGCGCACTCTGCCTCGATTGAGAACAAGCCTGCCTCAGAACCCCCATGGACTTGGTGTGCGTTCCTCTTGGGTAGACGCTGGAGCGTGGGTGTCTGACTGCACTATTGCCAAGCATTTTTTTGGATGTGAGTTTATGACAGCAGTCTGCACACATGGGCCTTGCTTTTAATCTAATCTGATGGCTTCTGCCTTGTAATTGGAACACTTAATGCCGTCTGCTTCCCACGATGGCTAATGTGGTCTCTTGCTAGTGTTTGATTTGGAGATAGGGTCTCTCTATGTGGCCCTGGCTGTCCTGGAACTTGTTCCAGCCTCTCTGGTGCTGGGAGTAAGAGTGCGTGCCCCAATCACTGCCTCTTGCTCATGCTTTGCTTGTTAGCATGTCTGTCCTGTCTTCCATGTTGGATGCACTCCAGTTTTCTAGTCACAGTGTGTATGGCCCATTGGCACTTTCCTTCTGTGGCGGGGGATCTTTGTTCACAGCTGGTTCAGGCAGCCTCCTGTCTTCCCTGAGACATCAGTGTCACTGGGTTGGGTCTGCCCTGTGTTCCCTGGGTCTTTGTTATCCTCTCACTGTCCTCACCGCTCAGTACCTGACGGCGAGTGCAGCCGTGGACAGAGCTGGAGAGCCCAGGCAGACCTGAGCCTGGCCCCAGGTGTCCAAACTGAGTCCTTAGCCAATGTTCTCTCTGTAGGAATTCGTAAAAGCCCGCTGCTGCGTTCTTTCAATCCACCTCCAGGGCCGTGGTGCTTTCATCTGTGATCGTCGGAGGCTGTTTTGCTTCATGCATGGGGCAGATGGTATAATGTTAACAGATGGAGAGGGAGCCAGCCGGATTTAATTTATACTTACTTCATTTTCATCTCCTTTATGCGAAAAATGATGTTCAAGCAAAGGGTCGAGTAAATTACTCAGGGACTCAAAACCTCAAACAGAAAGTAAAAGGAAGCCTGGCCGGAGGTAACCTGTGTGCCACCCAGAAGAAAGTGAAAGACTGAGAGAGGGAGAGAGGGAGAGAGAGAGAGAGAGAGAGAGAGAGAGAGAGAGAGAGAGAGAGAGAACCAATGAGTGGGGAAGAGCAGGGGGGGAGAGCAGGGAGGGAGAGAGGGGAGGGAGAGACAGACAGACCTTCGGCTTTTCTAACGGGAGTGGGGCTTGTCACAGAAGCTAGACAAGCAAGCTGCTGATCTGGGTGCCATTTTAGAAATTAAAGTCATGTCCCAGAGTACCTGGGAAGGAAGGTCAGAGCAGCGGCTTACACCGGGAAGAGTGAGGCCGCCCAGGTTAGCTTCAGTTCTTGTTGATCATGCAGCCTCTGCGGACATTCCAGCTCCCTAAACACAAGGATGGGGAGAGCCAGGCGGAAATAACGCTCAAGTGACAGTAAATGGCCAGACAAGCATGCTGACAGACTGACAGGAAACACCAGCTCCAAGGACCTGTGGTGTGTGTGCGTGTGTGTGCATGTGCGTGTGCGTGTGCGTGTGCGTGTGCGTGTGCGTGTGCGTGTGTGTGTGTGTGTGTGTGTGTGTATTCCTGTCTCCCAGTGCTGAGGCTCCAAACAAGGGTCCTTTAAGAGCCAGCCAGCGCTCTAACGCCGAGCTACTCTTCCAGCCTCAGAGTCCCCTATTTCGGTGACATAGAACTTCCTTTTCTTTTCTTTCCTCCTCCTTTCTCTCTTTTCTTCTGAGGTCTCTACTAGAGCCAACAGAGGCCTTCCCGCTTTCCTGCCTCCTCCCTTAGGGCAGACTCACGTCTGTGGAGTGAGAAGTGTGGTTGCAGGAAGAGAAAGTCAGTGGGAAATTGAAATTTAAAGCAGAGCTGGGGGTGGGGGAGCTTGCATGCCCATGATGCCAGGGGTGGCAGGGGCGGGAGGCTGAGAAGTTCAAGGCCATCCTTGCTACATATGAATTTTGAGGCTGGCACAGGCAGCAAGAGACCCAGTCTCAAACATAATTAATTAGGTAAACAAATAAAATACAAACTCTATAGCAACACAAAACCTTCTCTGGCCTGTGAGCTGGTTATGAATGAAGCAAAGCCCAGAATCGAATCTCTGTCATTAGACCAAATTATAGTATGAAGGGTCACCTCTAGGCCCAGCAAAGTGTCTGTCTGGAGTTGTTTCAGGCAGTGTTAGGAAAGACTCCAAACCCTCAATAGACTCCTGGGACTCCAGTGCAGGGTTGATGCCAAGATGAGGCCATGGAGACCGTCCTCCACAGATGGCTTTGCTTCCGGCCTTCCCTGGCCACCCAGAACAGCTGGTGCCCACAGCTGTAGGAGCCTCACACCAGCCCAAGAACTCCTAACAAGGTGGGCGGGGATTCCCTTTGACGCTGAGTTAGAAGCTCCAGACTAGAGATGTTTAACAAGCAGGTAGATTGTTCCAAGTGTTTCAAAATACCTTCAAGCCTCCAGCCACAGAAGTGGCAAGCATTGAATTGTTTTAAAGTTTTCTTAAACATTTTTGCAAATCTCTGTGGAAAATATTATATTCTCATGTGTCTCACGCTTGGCTCTTACTGTCTTGCTATTACCAAGCAGGAACCTCAGTATATATCTCTGTGATCTAGAATTCCCTGAGCAGGGAGTCTCTCTGAGGAACTTGTCTAGACTAGACTGGGCTGTGGGCAAGCAATTGGGGGTTTCCTGAGGTGGGTGAGTGTCATGGATGTAAACACGTTTCTGTTTTGAGTGGCATCAGTTGTAGGGTTGGAGCGCAGCTGAGGCTCTTCTGCGTTCCAGTGTGCAGACAGGAACCTGCCGCTCTCTGCTCTGTCTGTGGCTGAGATGCGAGTGGCTGCTTCAGGTTCCTGGCACAGTGACTGCAGTGACAGAGTGTAATCTGGAACCGTAAGCCAAATAGACCCTTTCTCCCTTGAGTTACCTTTGTCAGGATGTTTTATCACAGCAGCAAAAACAAAACTAAGACGGCAAGCATGTATCATAAGCCAAGGGGAAGCCACCTGACCTCTGACCCAGGAATGCCAAGCTGAGGACAGAAGTCTAGATGTCCTTCCGCTAGGCAAGGCCACTGATGCAAAAATGCAGGTGGGAAAAGGAGGATCCTTTCGTGTGAAGAATTCGGATCAGACTCTCCAGTCACTGTAGTACCTTAGCGATGGTCCAGTACCCGGAAGAGTTCAATGCCGGGGGAAGGGCAGGCTGACTGGATCCATTCTATGATGTGTTTTTAGATGTAGTGCTTCTTATTAAAATGGCCTCATTACATTAATTTTGATTCCCTGTCTCTCACCTGTCCTCCCTTCTCCCATCCAGGGCCACCTGAGGAATTGACCAAAGGCTCCAGAAAGCTTAGCTCCCTAAAGAGACCTGCTCAGGGCCCCACACTGAGGACAGGATACGTGCCCTCTAGAGTCTCTGCCCTCCTCACTGCCCAGTCTTCCCAGCTCCTACAAAGCCGGTTTCTTGAAGTTTCCTGGGAGGAGTTTTGGTGGCTTATGAGCAGATATGCTGTCACATTATTCAGGCTTGCTGGGAGACTCGGCCCTGGAATGAGATTGCCTCTGGGTAGAGAGGATCAAGACCTACTGCAGTTCTAAGCTATAGGGAGTGGTTCCCTGCGTAGCACCGTCAGCACGTCCCTCAAAAGAAGAGTCACACCGTGTCATATTCAATCACATACTGTCGTAATATTGAAAATATGATATTTTAAAATAGTAATCATGGAGAAATGGGTGATTCAACAATTTAGACAGTTGTTAATATTCTTAGACTAGGAATTAGTTGATAAATATATTGTGTGTGTTTAATGGTGTAATGTCGTGGTAACCTTGAAATAAACCCAGTTCCAGGTCCCATAAGGCCTGTAACACAGCTTGGTATTTAAAACCTACTCATCCAGGAGGAAGCCACATTCCTGCACCAGATGTGCGCGTTGCTATTTAAACCCCATCTCCAGCTGCACGCAGAGACACATGCCACCCACTGCACCCGTGGCATCTCAGTCCAGCTCACACGCCTGGTAGCATTCCCAGCAGATGTCTATTGCATCTCCTGTGTTTAATGACTGTCTGAGAATTCGACACTGAAAGAGATCCGGAAGCACGTGCTCTGTTGAACTGCCCACATTCTTCTGATGGGAAATTGCTCATGTCTTGTAATGATGCAATGAATTCAATATCATCGAGTCTCTCTTGCTGCGTCTGGTGCGGGTGGCTTTCTTCTGTCCCATTCAGCGTGTCCTTCAGGTGGGTGCTGTGGGAAGGATCCTCCCTCCTTGCCTCCCCTGCACTCACACTTTGCTTGGAAAGACAGTAACAGCCAGGCACACCACTCTAAGGGAACAGGAGAACTGCAGGCACCAAAGGAGGCTGTCCCCTGCAGTGTCTGGAGGACAGCTTTTGGGGGCTCCCCAGCTTCACCCATGCAGAGTGTAGGGCACATGGAGATGCAAGATCTTTCAGCTGTCTGGGGGATGTGCAGGGCAGGAGGCAGCTCATCTCTGGGAAATACCTGGATCCAGGATCCTGTCTGGGAGGCTCAGGGTGTGTGTGTGGCGGCAGCGGAGGGGCAGGCAGGGGCAGGAGCCTGGAAGAAGAGAAAAGGGACATTTTGTTCTTCTTGTTGCTTTTTATAACTTATTTAGTTATTTTATGTACATTGGTGTTTTGCCTGCATGTGTGTCTGTGTGAGGGTGTCAGATATGGGAGTTACAGCCAGTTGTGAGCTGCCATGTGGGTGCTGGGAATTGAACCCCGGGCCCTCTGGAAGAACAGTCAGTGCTTTAACTGCTGAGCCATTTCTCCAGCCCGAGAGACTTTTTTTGGTTTTCCAGACAGGGTTTCTCTATGTAGCTTTGGCTGTCCTGGACTCGCTTTGTAGACTAGGCTAGCTTCAACCTCACAGTAATCCACCTGCCTCTGCTCCGTGAGTGTTGGGGTTAAAGGTGTGTGTCACCATGCCTGGCTCCAAGGACATGTTTTTTAATTAATATTTTTTGGAGAACCCCCACCAAAAAATTGGATTTCTTCAACAGTCTTTGAGAACTGATAGTAAGTAAAAACAGGAGATAGGTCACTTATTTATTTGTTTGTTTATTTAAAGACAGGGTCTTTCTATATATCTCTGGCTGTCTTAGAGCTTACTCTATAGATCAGGCTGGCCTCAAACCCACAGAGATCAGCCCGGCTCTGCCTCCTGAGTGTTTGGATTAAATGCGTGAGCCACTGAGCCTGTCTGTCTGTCTGTCTGTCTGTCTTTACCTTTATTGAGGAGCACATGACAAAATGGTGGCTATTTGAAGAGTTGATTTGATGGCTTGAGGTGTGCGACGCTCTGTGAAATGGTGTGGATCATCAGGCTGTTGAGTAGAGTCCAGTGAGGCTAGAAAGATGGTCCTCTCAGACCCATGCAGCTCCTCAGCCCTGCCCCTCCCCCTGTGTGAGGGGCGGCATGCAGATGCTTGCCTCTGGACCTAAAATGGGTGCTAAGCTCTTTTTCCTTTCACTTCCTTCCTTGTACCTAACAAAACTCTGCAGTTGAGTATTGCAGGAAGAGGAGGGAGGGAGGGAGAAGGGAGGGAAGGAGGGAGGGTGAGGAATTTTTTCTGTGGTCATATAGAACTCTGCTTCAGAGCTTATGGGTTATTTTTCTCATTGTTGCGACAAAATGTTTGATAAAAGCAGTTTAATGGGGACCTGAGAGATGGCTGAGACGGTTAAGAGCACTGTCTGCTCTTTCAATTCTGAGTTCAATTCCCAGCAACCACGTGGTGGCTCATAACCATGTATAATGAGATCTAGTGCCCTCTTCAAGTGTACAGGCACACACGCAGGCAGAACGTGTGTGTGTGTGTGTGTGTGTGTGTGTGTGTGTGTGTGTGTGTTTAGTGTTTAAAGCAGTTTATTGAAAGAGGATTATTTTGGCTCATAGGTTGAGGGTCCAGTCTAGTCGTTCTTAATGAAACCCTTTAATACAGTTCCTCATGTTGTGGTGATCCCCAACCATAAAATCATTTTCATTGCTTCCTCATAACTGATTTTGCTACTGTTGTGAATCGTAATATAAATATCAGATCTGTGACTCCTGTGAGAGGAGTGTTCCACCCTCAAAGGGGTCATAGTCCACAAACTGAGAATCACGGGCCTAGTCTATTATGACAAGAAAAAAATGGTGGCAAGAGCGTCTGTGGTGGGCCAGGCAGTCAGCCACATCATGTCCACACTCAGGAAGCAGAGGAGTGCTGGTGCCAGGCTGTGGTTCTCCTGTTAATCTCAAGCCTGAGCTCATGGGATGGTGCCGCTGACTTCAGGGCAGATCTTCCCTTCTCGGTTACCTCTCTCTGGAAATCTCCTCACAGACATGTCCCAAGGTGTGCCTCCTAGGTGATTCTAAATCCCCTCAGTCACAACTGATCCTCACAGTGTGGGCAGCAGCAAGATGCTCACTGGCTCTGAGTGCCACCTGGCCACCTCAGGAGTGGAGCTCTGTGGAGTGCCCACTGCTGAGGTTGACTCCCTTCAGGAAGAATGTGCAGACTCGGCTTTCAGTTCTTGGTTGCAGGATAATGGGACTGACTGAAAATTGTACCAAGGCTTCATACACACTACCCAGAGAGCAGAGGTCAGAGGCTGGGGGACCATTGTCCTCCTCCTGCTGCCCTTTCCCCACTATGATCAGGTGGTCTAATGCACTGTAGTCTGGTGCACACTTTGACGTGACTTGAGCACACACTGTTCCATTATCCTGTGGGCAGAGTAGCTTGCATTGCTCTAACCTCCTGTCAACTAGCGAGCCATTATTAGGAGCTGCAAAGGCAACTTGCAGCTCAGACCCTGCCTGGTACACGCTGGCCTCCTTTCATCCATCACTGGTCTTTGAGAAGTGAGTTACACAACCTTGGCCTTCTCTGGTCACTGCGGCTGCTCACAGTGAGCTGGAGTCTGTCCACTTTTGGGTAGGGCTCACAGGAAATTGGCAAGGTGTTTTACCCGTGACCTCTCCTTCTGGCCTGCAGATTAGAAGGCTAACTGAGGTTTCTGTGTGTAAGTTCTAAAGTGCTAATGCGTCCTCGATCTGTGCCCTCCCAAGCCGGGCTAAGCTTAGTTGCCCCTCTGAAGTAAAGCCTCTGCCTTCTGCATGAATTCCAGGGGGAAAGCGTTCTTGATAAACTCAGGATGCAGACAACAGGTATGAAGGATGCAGGGTGGCACTGGGGACAACCAGATGAGTACATCCTGAATCCATCCTTGTCAGTGCAGATTGCTCTCCTCCTCAGACATTTGTGAAGCATTTTGTATGATTTCGGTTTCCACTTTGGGTGGGTTATATATGACATCAGAGTGAATGGGTGTTTATTTTTAGAAACTAGTTGCTTGGATGTGAGTGGATTGTTTTCCAAAATCAGACAATCGGTAGAGCGGCAAGTGGTGGAGACGGACACAGCGGCTACATTTGCAGGAGGCGTTCTTTCTGCCGCTGTGCCCTGACCGAGCAGTGAGCACTTCAGGCACGGCCTGCTGCGGGATGGGGGAGCTCTGGTGTCAGTCTCAGCTTAAAGCTGATCCTGGCCCCATTTTCAAAACTTTCAATCTTTACTGACTTTTCAACAGGTTAAAGCTATAGGATTTTTGTGGAATTCATATGGAAACAAGTGTATGGTTCACAGGAAGTTCACGCCATGGTGGAGTGCTGCTTCTGGGGATGGCGGTTGTCGATGATGATGGTGATGACGTGGTGATGACGGTGGCGGTAAGGATGGTGGCAGTCAGTGATGATGGTGGCAGTGATGATGGTGGTGTCAGTGGTGATGGTGGTGTCAGTGGTGATGACTATTAGAAGTGATGATGACTATGGTGATGATGACAGTGGTGATAGTGGTGGTTATGTGGTGAAGGTGATGAGGGTGACTATGACAATGATAATGGCGGTGGCGATGGGAGCGATGGCTAAGTGATGGTTATGATAGGAACCATGACGATGATGACGGTGATGCCAGTGATGGCTGTGTGAAGGTGGTGATGATGTAGTGACAGTGACGATGATGATGGTGATGCCGGTGATGGCTGTGTGAAGGTGGTGATGATGTAGTGACAGTGAGGATAGTGACGATGATGATGGTGATGCCAGTGATGGCTGTGTGAAGGTGATGATAATGTAGTGACAGTGAGGATAGGGATGGTGATGCCGGTGATGGCTCTGTGAAGGTGGTGATGATGTAGTGACGGTGAGGATAGTGATGATGATGATGGTGATGCCAGTGATGGCTGTGTGAAGGTGGTGATGATGTAGTGACAGTGAGGACAGTGACGATGATGATGCCGGTGATGGCTGTGTGAAGGTGGTGATGATGTAGTGACAGTGAGGACAGTGACGATGATGCCGGTGATGCCGGTGATGGCTGTGTGAAGGTGGTGATGATGTAGTGACAGTGAGGACAGTGACGATGATGATGGTGATGCCAGTGATGGCCGTGTGAAGGTGGTGATGATGTAGTGACGGCGAGGATAGTGACGATGATGCCGGTGATGGCGTAGTTAACCTCTGTACATTTTTATCATTATACCTGCCCAACTAGCTCCTTTTGGGGACTCCCTTTAACATTTTTATGCCTATTTTCCTTTTAAAAATATTTATTTGTATGTCTATGAGTGCTCTGTCTGCATGTGCACCTGCATAACAGAAGAGGGCACCAGATCACACTATAGATGGCTATGAGCCACCATGTGGTTGCTGGGAATTGAACTCAGGACCTTGGGAAGAGCAGTCAGTGCTCTTAACTACTGAGCCATCTCTCCAGCCTTTTATGTGGGCTGGTGTTGGCTGTCCTCACGTCACTGTCAGAGTCACCGCTGTGATATTGGTGCCTCCCAAGGGGTCACATGCTGGGAGCCTGGGATCCATGGTGGTGGCATTGATGTGGTGGGAACTTCAGAACTAGGCCCGTGTGGAGGGGTCACAGGAGCACTGCCCACAGAAGGGACTAGTTCTCACAGACCTGAGCTCTCTCTTTTCAGGAGAGGTAATAAAAGAGCAGTGCCAATCTGCACCACCTCTCTGGCTTTCAAGTAAGTGACTTCTGCCATGATGTCATTCACGATGGCATCATGGCATTGGAGCAAACTCATCATGGCGCCATGCTCTTAAATTTTCTGAAACAGAGCCAGGCGGTGGTGGTGCACACCTTTAATTCCACCACTTGGAAGGCAGAGGCAGGTGGATCTCTGTGAGTTCGAGGCCAGCTTGGTCTACAAAGTGAGTCCAGGACAGCCAAGGCTACACAGAGAAACCCTGTCTCGAAAAACCAAAATAAATGAATAAATAAATAAATTTATTTCATAAACCATGAGATGAGTTGATGTCTTTTGTTCACATATTACCCCGACTTGCATTCGTGTTGTTATAGCAACAAAAACTGGACAAGTACAGTGACTTAGCACTTTAACCATGCACCTTGGCTCACTAAGAAGGATGTATTTTTCTACATATCACTCTCTGCAAGACTGGGCACAGCTACAGTTGCTGGTGTTTCCTTGTTCAACACGCAGCCCTCTTGTTCTCTACTGCTGTCATCCTCCTCCTCTTCTGACCAGGGCTGGGCCAGGTAAGTAGTGGAGTGGATGGAACTGGATTTAGGCAGCAAAGACACCTGACTCCCTCTTCATCCCTTAGACTGGCACCTTAAGAAAGTGGCCACCATGCATATGGACACTTAGAAACCAGAGGAGGGACCACATGGGTCCTGCCAGTGACCAGAACCAGCTTGCCAGCCATGAGCATAAACCACCTCACCAGACCTTCAGACACGTACAGCCCTAACTGACAACCAGGGCCACTCTGCTAGGTCACTCCATTAGAGTAGGTTTGGGGTGACTTGTTACACAGCAGTAGGTGACAGTACAGTTTTGAACTAGCACCGTTCTGTCTTTTTTAACATTAGCTGAACCAACAAAAACACGGCAGGAGCTCCCCAATGGGCCACCTTTGCCACGGTTATTTCCAAAAGATGGGGAAGTTGAAAGAAACCTTTGATTCTCTCATCATGAGAGAGTTTAGAAAAAACATTTCTCTCTCTCTCTCTTTTTCTTTTTCCAGACATTCCGGGAAGGGCGAATTCAAGGCAGAGAGGGCATCAGAAAAGTACCCTGAGCAGATGGATTTATGCTCAAGATAAACAGAGAGGAAGCAAGTTTTCAGGGGTGGCAAATTGCTAGGTGCTGTGCTTAGCCTCATTTAGCTGCCTTGACATGTGGCCCCGGTTATGAAAACTACGAGGCTAAGAAGGAACTTAGTGGAGAACGAGGTCCCCACGGCCAGTGCTGGCTGCTGGGCGTGTACTTGAGAAGCCGTGTGTTGTCATGGTCACTGTGGGTTTGCTACTGCACAACCTGCAGGAGTGTGAATCCCAGCCAATCCCAACACTCACAGGGGAGGGCCTTGACTCACCCCAGGATGGAAAAGCTGCAGGAAGCAAGCGGCTGCCATGCCTCGCTAGGAGCCGGCCAGTCTGTGTGGCCAGGAGGAGGGTGGGGCCCACCTCACCCCTCACAGCACGCAAGGTGGGCTTCTGGAGGGAACAGCTCATGGTAGTATTAACCCGTAAGTAATCAGCTTACAGGTCCTCGCCACACCAATCCCTCAGCAAACCGCCACTCCCCAGCTCCTGTTACTCTATTCCCACCTGAAGGTAGGCGCGGGCCCTCAGCCACTGCCAGTCCAGGGAGCTGTCTGTGGGAGTGTAGCCAACTTTGCCCCTGCATGGTCCACCTCAGCTCGTAATAACCACGATTCTGCAGCCAGGTTGATCTTAACTTCTCCACAAGACCCACACTCCCTCAGGGCCTATGCTAGGAACCAGAGGGGCCATGGTTCCTTGGCCCTAAGGCTACGCAGTTCATGGCTTCCTGCCCATGCAGTGGCCCTGATGGGGCATGTCCTACCCTGTCCTAGACAGTGAGGTTTACTTGTTGTCCCTCAGAGTCCTTCATGCTAACTGTGCCTCTGATCTGAGCTGTAGACCTCCTTGCTCTGACCTCCCAACGCTGGGAATTCCAGGGGAAGCTCACGCAGCCTGCAGGCTGACCTGGAAATCAACAGCACAGGGCTATCGGATCACCACCTAACTTTGCCAGAACAAATTCAACCGACTGATCTATAGGCAAACAGCCAGCTTCTCAAGTGGCAAGAGACGTCATCTTTCTTCCCCGAGGCAAAGCCTGGCTCACAAACAGTGATTGTGGAGATTGGAAAGGGGATGAGGAGGGACCCAAGGGACCAGGAAGCATCCTTGAAATAATTTCCCACAGCCCACACAGCTAAAGCCAACTCCCAGGCCTGCAGTCAGCCGTGCCATCTGTCGCCTGGTGTCTGTCTGCTCCTACCTGTCTTACTTAGGGTTTTCTACTACTGTGATAAAACATTATTTAAAAAAAAATAGTGAGAAAGGAAATGGGTTTATTTGGCTTATGTACTCTGACCACAGTCTCATCAGTTAAGGAAGTCGGGACAGGAACTCAAGGCAGGAACCTGGAGGCAGGAACTGAGGCAGAGCCGTGAAGGAGTGCTACTTGCTGGCTGGCTTTCTACAGATTTCTCAGCCTGACTTCTTATACAAGTCAACGCCACCTGCCCAGGGAAGGCACGGGCTACAATGGCCAGGTTCTCCCTCATCACTCATTAATCAAGTAAATGCCCCTCTGGCTTTCACACAGGTCAATCTGGTGGGGGGGGGCATGGGAAGTGGGGGAAGGGACATTTTCTCAACTGAGAGTCTTTCTTCCCAAATGACTCTTACCTTGTGTTAAGTTGACAAACTAACCCGCACATTAGCATCCATACCAGGATGCCCTCGCTCCTCCTACTCTCGAGTCCACCCCTCTCCATCAAGGCTGCTCTGCCTCCTCTCACTTGTGCCCATGCTGGTCCCTTTCACCACCCACACTACAGGCCTGGAACCTTCTTCACTGCTCTGCCCTATCACTATGTCTGGATAAAGGCTGCAGCAGGCACAGAGGTCCTTGCTATGCCTTGCAGGAAACTGGTCCATGGAAGCCAGCGTTGCCAGGAGATAAGAGTGGTGCGTGTGGGGAGGTGAGTGTTCTCCAGGCTCAGCATGGCAGGTGTATGCCAATGGAGCAGGTGTATGCAAATTCAAGTCCTCCAGAATCCAGGTGTGTCATCACAGAGTCTGTAGTAAATTGACCCCTTTGATCCACCACAAAGGCTGGGGCGTGGAAGGGTTCTCTGCCTGACCACAGCTGAATGGGCTGGGCTGCTCCTGATCCAAAGTACTGGACCCTGCTGGGTGTTGCTGCCATGTTTCTGCCCCAAGCTTGGTGCTAGGATGGGCCTCCCCTTGGCTCTTGCCCATTGTATTGAGTCTTATCTACGTCCCTAGGGTTGGGCTCTGTCGATTCCCGCTCCCAGGCAGTGTGGGCAGAGACATTTCCCTCTTCCACACTTCTCAAAAGACTGCATCTGGATCTCTCTGTTGGTTTCCTAACTTCACCCAACTCATTTTGGGTCCTCCAAAACAGGACGCCATCCCGAAGAACTGCAGGAGCCAGAACGTGCCATGTTGTTAGCCAAAAGCCCGGAAATTACTGTCCTTATTGCAAATACCGAACTGATGGGTGAAACTGACCCCACCTCGGTGTTTTACTTTCTTTTCATCCATCTCCAAAGCTACGCTTCACAACTCATCAAAACACAATACTCTTGTACAGGCGGTTTTGTTTTTGTTTTAATTTTAAGAGTTAATACAAATTCTCTGTCAATTCTTTTCAGAGACACCAAGTGCCTTAGGTGATTTGGTTGTGAGCCAATGAGGAGACACAAGGAGAGGCCTCCTGAAAGTGCATAGGACCCCCAAGACAATCACACTCTGATCCTTGGTCACCTCTCAGATCTACTCGATCTATGAAGTGGCTCACACCAGGGGACAGCCACACACACACAAACACACATGCACACACACGCACACACACACACACACACACACATACACACACACAGAGGCACACAGGACCTCGCAGCGTTTGATCACACATAGGGAGTAGGCTTTCAATGTGGCTTCATGGAAGGTGTTAGGGCTCAGCAGACTTGGATTCAGATCCCAGGCCTGTAGCTGCCATAGGTAGAAGTCAGCCCCAAAGTTGGTGTCCCCTCCCCAGCCACAGCCGGAATGCACACACCTGCATCAGCTCACCATATGCAGCCCGGGCTCACCAGCATGTGCTTCAGCGCCTGGCAGGCACACCTGAGGTGGGCTGGAATGTCCCTCTGTCGGCCGTTGTCTCTGGGGCGCAGAAAGTCCTGTGCCTTCACAAGGCAATTCAGGTGCCCATCTGGCTTCCTGCTTCACTGAGGCTGCTCGGCCCATCCAAGGGCCCGGTAGAATAGCAGACAGTGAGCTGCAGTGACAGCTTCCTCACACCCTCAGAGACTTAGCTGTGGAGACAGGGAACATTCTATCACCCAGAAAGACGTAAACACTCTAGGTTCACTTGTTCTTAGCTGGCTTGAAAATTGCTGATCATGTATGGGTGGGAATGTGTGTGTGTGTGTGTGTGTGTGTGTGTGTGTGTGTGTGTGTGTTATGAGTGAGTGTGGGAGGATGGGTGAGCCTGTACGTGAATGAGTATAAAAAAGAGCATGCACGCACACCTCACCCTTAGCCTGCCCATCCCCACGTAGGGAGAGGTGGATGGCTGATGCACACCACATGACCTGCCTCCCTGGGTCCACAGCTCCAGGGGAACCTCAGCCGCTCTTCGATGAGCTGCTTGGTTACCAGGGATACTGTCGAGGGTGTGATGACTACAAGCAGTGACACCAGACTCGGAGCATGGCAGCAGGCATCCTGCATGGTTTCTGTGGAAGGTGGTGAGACCCACAAGGCAGGACATGGGTGGAGAAGACGGACACAGAGGCCTCAGCCGCACCTCACCTCACCGTCCCTCAGGCCTGAGAATCACCTTCAAGGCCTGGTTCCTATGCTGAGTGCTGTTGAGATGCCGAGGAGAGACAAGTGCACCTACCCTTGCCTTTAAGGATGCCAAGACCCTTGAAGGCCATCCAAAATAATGGCAGAGCAGTTTCAAGGGTCCCCACATCTGAGAGATACAATTCTCAACTGGGGGTGGGGCTGAGCCCTGGATTATAAATTTACAGAGAAAGGGTCCCAGAACACAAATGGGGTCCCTCTCCCTCCTTGAAGGTGGCTCCATAATATTCCTACCCTTGTTTTTGATGTTGGTTGGTGTAAAGCTCCCACTTAGTGTGGTGGTGGCAGATCTGTGGTGGCCTCCCAAGGCAAGTCTCTGCGAGTTCCAACATGAGGTCCTGACACCAAGTCCCACTTGTTCTGAGCTCCCCCCTCCCCTAGGATCTCACTTAAGCCAGGAATGGAAGTCCCAAGGTGTGGTTGGCCTCAGCCTGCTCTGACCTCACTGTGGGGCGTGGGTCGGGAGGTTACTCTGCTCTTTTTGGTGGGAGCCACTAGAGCTTTGGGAAGGGTTTAGTTCATGCATGTGTTTTCCACACAAATGGAATTTACAGTGATGTTCTTTAACATGTTTACAACTGGGAAGGGAGCAAAGTCTTAAGTAGGTGTTAAGTGGGATGTAGTTCTCGTTGGTGAGTGGCTTAGCCAGATTCCCATGTGAGGGGCTCCTTTCTCTCCCTGTCCCTCGAAATTCTCTCTCTCTTCCCTGCCTTACACAGATACATAACCACTGACTTTGTACCCTTACATGGACACATAGCTACTGACTTTGTCCCCTTACATGGACACATAACCACTGACTTTGTACCCTTACATGAACTCATAACCACTGACTTTGTACCCTTACATGGACACATAGCCACTGACTTTGTACCCTTACATGGACACATAGCTACTGACTTTGTACCCTTACATGGACACATAACTACTGACTTTGTACCCTTACATGGACACATAACTACTGACTTTGTACCCTTACATGGACACATAACTACTGACTTTGTACCCTTACATGGACACATAGCTACTGACTTTGTACCCTTACATGGACACATAACCACTGACTTTGTACCCTTACATGGACACATAGCTACTGACTTTGTACCCTTACATGGACACATAACCACTGACTTTGTACCCTTACATGGACACATAGCTACTGACTTTGTACCCTTACATGGACACATAACCACTGACTTTGTACCCTTACATGGACACATAGCTACTGACTTTGTACCCTTACATGGACACATAACCACTGACTTTGTACCCTTACATGGACACATAGCTACTGACTTTGTACCCTTACATGGACACATAACCACTGACTTTGTACCCTTACATGGACACATAGCTACTGACTTTGTACCCTTACATGGACACATAACCACTGACTTTGTACCCTTACATGGACACATAACCACTGACTTTGTACCCTTACATGGACACATAACCACTGACTTTGTACCCTTACATGGACACATAACCACTGACCTCGGAGCCTTTGTGCTTTTCAAGAGTGTGAGCAGTGCCAAGGGTGCCAGTGCATTTGAACAATCAGGAGAGAGTGAAGCTCACTGAAAAGAAGTCATGCTTGGGACACCCTCCCTCCAGCACCACCACAAACCCTCAGGTAGACGGTCACATGAACTCTTCCAGGTCAGAGGCCAACCCTGACTAGGAGAGGAGACCGTGGGGAAAGAAGGTCAGGATGGAGACGTGGCTGGGTCCTGTGTAAGTGCCGGATATGCCTAGTTTCTACTGCTTTGCCTTAGCACTCATGTGAAAGAGCCTGGGAATCCTGCCAAGGCTGTGTAGGGTGGGCGATGCTGCTCCCAGGCCACAGAGAACAGTGAGACTCAAGGGAGGCCCTGAGATTGGAGGTTGAAGGTGTCTAGGCAGAGGCTCCTTCATATTATTTGAAGGTGACATTTATTGCTCTGTGGGCTAAGGAAATGGACTTTGTTCAAAGTACTGGTGTCCCTGCCACCCCAATGCTGGTATTTTATGTACCTTCCACCTATACCCAAGCTTTTAAAACTTATTTTTAATTTTTAAAAAGGGGTTCTGGGAACTGGGCACAGTGTCACATGCCTGTAATCCCTGCACTCTAGGAGGCAGAGGCAAGCAGATCTCTGAGTTCCAGGCTAGCCTGGTCTACAGAGGGAATCCAGGACAGCCAAGGCTACACAGAGAAACCCTGTCTCAGAAACAAAAAACAAACAAACAAACGAAGGAAACAAAACAAAACAAAAGGGTGTGTGTGTGTATGAGAGGCAGGAGGAAACTAAGGGGCATATTCGGTGTCCTCGAATCAGCTGGACCCTCCTTTTTTTTTCTTCCTGCCTCTTCATGGCTCTTCAGAGCACCAGACAGACTCCCCAGTGGGAACAAAGCCTGACCCTGACTACACACACACACACACACACACACACACACACACACACACACACACCATACCACATACCAAACTCCTCCTCAGGCCTAAGGGAGAAGGGCTGGCTGGGGACAGCGTCTGCCCAGTGAGCTGTGATTGTGAGGGTGTACTTCCACGCTATTGCTCCGGTTCCTGGGGATATACCGTGCACTTGCAGGTGGGGGGAGGAGGAGGAGGCCCGGCAAGCTCTGGTCAGCTTTTCAGCTGGGTGAAGCCACCAAAGACACAACACATACAGCATCCCTAGTGGGTCAGTAAGCAGCCAGGAAAGCTGGGCAGTTGGTGAGCCTTGGAAACTCCCAGGTGCTGTTGCTCATCTCAGCCTTGACCTCCTCTGTGCCAAGACCAAATAACTGAGCAAGAAAATTAACATGTGCATCTGCCTAGTGTCTCAGCAGCACCCTCTTCAGGGCCACAGTGGGTCTGCATCCTGCCACACCTTTCTGTTTGTTTGTTTGTCTAGACAGGGTTTTTCTGTGTAGCCTTGGCTGACCTGGATCTACCTTCATAGAAAGGCTGGTCTCAAACTCACATAGATCCTCCTGCCTCTGCCTCCCAAGTGCTGGGATTATAGCCCACCACGCCTGGTGAGCTTGCCATACCTACCTTCTACAGAACCGTAGGCAGCAGAGCCAGTGGCATGCCCAGGGCTTGAGCAATGGCTGCCTGTGACCTCATCCATTCACTTTGCAGTGGGCGGAGCAGACGCCACCAACTCTGGTCCACAGATCGGGATACAAGGGTTGTGGGCGTTCTCCTGCCCTTGTTGACCAGCTTTCTGCAGCCTCTCACTGTCCCTGCCCCTGTTTCTACCAGCTTCCTGCTCCCTGTCCCGGCCTTCAGGAAAGGGCCATGCACAAGCCCAGCAAGGTTCTTGTAGGTTCCATTCATTTTACTTTTTCACGGAATTCTTTATGTGACTGTCACAGAAGGAGGTAGGGAAGGGCATTGCTTTAGACTGCATCCTGCTCTGTGGGAACCCGGTGTTTCCATTTCGGCTCCAAAGGGAGTTTAAGGAAGCTCTGGTCACTGGGCTCCGAGATGGGACAGAGACCTGTGGGGTGGGCTGAACTCGGCTCTGGCGGGCTGGGTGACTCTCAGCCTCTCCCTCCTCTCCCTTCAGGACGGTCAGGAGGCTGGCAAGGCATGCTCTGAACTCACTTGGAGGAAACCTGCAGCAAACAAATGCATTGTTTATAGGCAGCTGCAGCCTAAAGACTTAGTCTCTCTCTGGAGCGCGAACAGGAAGCACAGGGCGCCACGGCTTCACCCTGGCCAGCCGTGGAACATCTCAACCTAACCGAGCAGGCGCAGGGCCAGGATCAAGTCCTGGGGTGCTATGGAGACCACAGCTCACAGGTGAGAAGGATGGACCAGGATCGGGGTCCAGGAGACCCTCCTGGGCGATGGTGTCTCTGCTTCGGTTCTTGGCTAGAGAGTGGGACTCCTGGAAAGGATAGAGGGTTAAAAAAATAATAACAAGAAAACAACACAGGACTCCCCAACAATAAGGCACAAACGTGGATATGGAAGAGGACTGTGCAGTGGACACAAGCTTGCACAGAAGCCAGCGGGACCTGCATGCTTGGCTGGTGGTTGGCTGGAGACAGCTGTTTGAAATGGCTTGGACTCCCTTCTGCAGCCGCCATCACCTGTGGGCACAGGTGTCGGTGAGTGGTGGGAGTCTGGATTCTGTCACATCCTGTGGCTTTGATGTACAGAGGTGGAAGGGCCAACCTGAGGCAACGCTACGACTCCTAGTGCTATAGGGTGGCTTCACACACACGTGTGTCCCCACTGCAATGTCCTTGAATTGCAGGACTCACCAACAACATGTCTCGGGAACCTGTTGGGATATCTTCTGAGCATGGCGTTCTTTGTTTTTGTTTTTGTTTTTCAAGACAGGGTTTCTCTGTGTAGCCTTGGCTGTCCTGGACTCACTTTGTAGACCAGGCTGGCCTCGAACTCACAGCGATCCGTCTGCCTCTGCCTCCCGAGTGCTGGGATTAGTGTGCACCACCACTGCCTGGCTAAGCATGATGTTCTTGCACCTAGTGGGAGGTAGCCAACGCAGGGAGCGGGTGAGGCCGTTGCCTCGTGGGCTATCATCTCAGATGTAGATGGAATCTGACAGAACAGGGAGGCCAGAGAAAAGCCGAGCAGGTCCCTCTGTACAGGAAGAGGAAACTGCGTGTACCCCACAACTGAGTCCAGGGAGGAGAGAGCCCAGCAGGGCCGGCAGGGGCTATGCAGTGTCACTGGATCTGGATTGGGACAATGTGCTGTTGCCTGTGACCCAGGAGTGCTCTTGCAGGGGCCTTGGCTTTGTGCCATTCTTCCCTCCTGACAACCCCTGCACAGCTGGGACTTTGCCCACAGGTAGCGGCTACCTTCTGCCACGGCCAGCTTAGGGCAGTAGAGCCTGCTGGTTCCCAGAGCAGCAGCCTGGAGTCCACGTGAGCACCGGATCATAGAGACCTGCATGTGGCAGGAAGGCTGGGCAGAAATAGTGAGACTTCCTCTGTGTATGATCAATCCAGTCACTATTTCATCCATCTTGGCCCAATGGCAGAGATAATCAGAGACACATTTTGGCTTGTATTAGGCCTAAGTTTGTATATTGTCTCAAGCATTCTGCAAGCACTGGCTGACTGCATATACCAATAGCCAGGAAGGTTGTAGTGTGGTGCTCAGTGCCTGGGTACCCAGTCCCCGGGCCTGCAGGTTCCTGTGGGGCTGGGAATCCTCACTCTGCTGGGCTGGCACAGGCCCCTCATGGGAGGCTGGAAAGGGGCTGGAAAGGCAGAAAGGTCCCACCTCACCGTTAAATCCACAACACAGACAGGTGCTCTGCCCCCTCTGCACTCTAATTCCTCTTCCTGGTTCTGGGCCCCAGCATGGGTTGGAAGTGAGAGACATGGTCTGGGGCCAGAAATGCCAAGGACCTAAGTTGCTAACATGGAGTCCAGACAGTTCTTCCTGAAGATGTGACATCCATGGTCTGGTGTTTACTATCATCCAGTCTAGCAGGGTAGAGAAGGCAGGGTGCCCCCACAGCGTCTGTGTCTGGACACTCTCTGATCTGAGTCATCAGTGCCCTTCCCAGAGACACAGCTGTGGCTTCCTTCTACATGTCACTGGCCCTGTTTTAAGTGTGTAGAAGGCCTGGCCACAGTTGACTATAACACAGGCTAGTCATGCCAAGCCCACCATGCCCTGGCTGCACAAGCCTCTTTTAAGAATCTCTTGACTCTTCTTGGTGTATGTATGTATGTACATGTATGTGTGCATACATGTATAGACAGAATGTGTGTGTGTGTGTGTGTGTGTGTGTGTGTGTGTGTGTGTGATATGCCTGATGTACATCTATGCCTGGCATGTGGTGTGGATGATGTGTGGGCTGTGAGTGCTGTATGAATGTGGAGTATGTGTATGTTTGTGTGTTTTGGGTGTAGGTGTGGGTGTGAGCCTGTGCTTGCTTCGGAACATCTGGTGGAGTCCTTCAGTTCTCACACTAGCTGGCCTGCCGCAGACAGGAAACGGGCAGCCCCGGGAGAGTGTAAGCATCCAGCCACACAGGGATGGGCCTGCAAATGAAGATGGTCTGGCCAGAAACATACTTCATGCCCCTGATGAAGAACATTTCCATTCCAGAGAAAGTAGGACAAAGACAAAAGAAGCCCAAAAGACACATTGCCCTTCCACCACATGGAAAGTCTTACACAGGGAGGCCCCTGAGTCCCCATTGCCTGCTCTGGAGGTGACTCCACTGAAACCTGGGATTTCCGGTACTCTCTCTCACACTTGTCCTCTCCCAGAAGGCCATGACACCAAGTGTGTGGACCAATCCACAAAAGCCAAGGAAATGGGAAACTTCTCCCCTCAACCTCACCCAGCTGTTATTTTAGCCTTTGCATGAGAATAAGGCTGGAAAGACAGCCCGGTGGAAGATGCTCCCAGGAAGGATGGTGCTGGCAAACCGCTCCACAAATGTTCTGAGGACCAGTCTCCTTAAGCACAGCAGCCCCCACCCCCAAGGCCTGTCAGCGGGAAGGGCTCAGCAGCTGTGGTGAAGTTAACCATCTGGGGAAGAGAGATTATCTTGGGGTAGATTGGAGGGCTCAAGGGGATAACAGGCACCCTAAAAACAGTGACCACAGTCGCAAAGCAGAGGGCGCAGAGTGCATCTGCTCTTCTTTGTTCCCTCTCTTTGCCCTTCAGCGTGGGACGCAGCCCACAGAATGGTGCTGCAGTCACTGAGGGTGGGGCATTCAGGAGGGACACTGATTTGGATCACTAGGGAGTAAATAATTTTTCATGGAAGTTATTAAAGCTATGGACAGACAGAGAGGCAACATCATGGCTGGGGCCCCAAGGATCTTGCAGGACCCAGCACCAGAGATTGACACCATGATGGGACTTTGAAGGAGGAAATCAGGGCCTACAGGCAGAAGGCAGGGCATCTTCCAATGTTTTCTGAGGATACGGGGTGTCTCACAGCAGACGCCTGCAGCCAGGCGGTCTGGTGTCTAGGAAGGAGGCAGAGAAGGTGGTGGGGAGCAGGATGTCCAGCTGCTAATACGCACTTTGATGTAAACTGACTTCCCATATGAGAGCTCCTGACACTGGGAAGTGTGTTAGCTAGGGACTCCCAGACAGTGACTCAGTAGGACGCCTGTCAGTATCTGTGAGAGGGGAGAGATGGCGGCTGCAGATAGCGTGGCCTGAGCAGTAGGTAGAGTCTGACAGTACATTCTTACAGCAGGGGTAAGAAACTGATACAGCATGCAAAACATTACAAAGAATCAACAACTGCTGTTGTGCTCAACTAAAGTGGTGTGTGTGTGTGTGTGTGTGTGTGTGTGTGTGTGTGTAAAACTGTCTCCACTCACTGATAAAATGACTATGCAGAAATCCTGAGGAATGAACAGAAAGTATTTCCTTTCCCTCTGGGTAGGCAGCTGCCCTGAGTATCTGATGTGTGTGTATGCGCGCGCGTGCATGTAGGGCCCAATCTACACAGGCTTTGGGGTAACTCCATGTATCCTCTGTGCTGTCATCTCTGCTTCCTCATTTGAAAGACGGAAGTAACATTTCACACCCAGTAGTAATACTGACAGCATGAAAGCCTGCTGTGGGGGGGGCGTGGGGGATGCTGTGGCCTCCATTGGAGCTTACCTTCAAGCTTCAAGGATCCTTGAAGAGACAAACTGCAGTGTGAAGGAAAGTTGCACTGCTGGGCTGTCATGTGAGCCTGTGATATCGACCACTCGCTCGCCAGTTCAAAGATCAGCAAGGCCTACCAGGCTCCTGTTGAACGACTCGCTCACACCTGCACGGTTTTGAGAAGCGTGTTCAAACCTGCTCTTCCCTGTACGGGAAGAGAGGGGAGAAGGCCAGCTGAATCTATGTTTAGAATGCCACAATGGACCCTGTCACTTCTGATGCTGTCATCCACGGTGCTGAAAGGGCCAAGAGCCAAAGCTGAGGACACACATCCATCCTTGCTTCTCACTTAGCTCTGTGGTCCACACGCTGGTTTCTGTTCGGGGAGCCTGGTCTCTAATAGATGCACATGGCTCTTAGATGTTCCTAAAAAGTGACGATTATTTTTCACAGGGCTTAGGGCGTGGTCTCTTGTTTTAGATGCTTAATAAAGGCATCTGGGTTTTGTTCATCATCGTTAGGTCTAGCTGTGGCCAAAGCACGGTTGGGTGGAATGCCAGGCACTGTAGCATTCCCAAGGGGAAACACTGCTGCCCCCACTGTAGGGAGGTCAGTGACTTCATTAACTTGCCGGGAAGCCACGCTGGCTTGGTGGAAACAGCCAGTGTTTTACCTCTTCTGACATGTGGAAACCAAGACAGAGTGGAATATGGAGAAAGTCCTTAAAGGGTCTCAGTTTTTGTGTCTTAAAATAAGGGGAGGGGAGCTCAGGTTCCTAGAAAGCAGGGACACAGCAGCAAAGCAACAGCGTTAACGGCCGCAAATGTCATCAATTACGCTTCAAGGAGTGCCCAGCAAGTGGGCATTCACCACCTGGTTGGAGAAACTGCCTTCCTCACAGAAGATAAATAAGCTCATGGCATGATCTTGCCTAGCCCAGGGAGGGCTTTGGCAAAAAAGTAGCCTTTAATCTATTTGTTACAAAAGCATCAGAAAAAAAAAAAGGTAAATCGGTTGTTTGAGGCTGCCTGAAAAACAGCTTTCAGAACAACCCCCACCCTCTACCCCCTCCCCCGCCCCACCCCCTCACCCTCCCCACCCTCACCCTCCCCACCCCTCACCCTCCCCACCCTCTCCCTCCCCACTCCCCTCACCCTCCCCACCCCCTCACCCTCCCCACCCCTTCACCCTCCCCACCCTCACTCTTCCCACCCCTTCACCTTCCCCACCCCTTCACCCTCCCCACCCTCACTCTTCCCACTCCCCTCACCCTCCCCATCCCCCTCATCCCTGCCCCCTCCCCCATCCCCAGACACTCTACACAACACTCAGCACAAGCTAAACAGAAGGTTCAGATGGGACGGCTTTTTAGAGCAGAGGCGGCATCTGTGGGCTGCAGGAGGCCGCTGATCTGAGCTCTTTTCCTTTGTGTTTGATACAATGTGCATCACTGAGCCCTGGGACCAGGCCCAGCCAGGTTAGAAGGCTAGAGCATGCCCTGAAACAAGCCAGCCGACAGTGCAGGGGAGCTCGGAGCAACCCCAGCTAGCCTGTGCTTTACTGAAGTCCCCGCATCCTGCCACAAAACTAAACAGGCAGAGAAGTCCCATGCACAGGTTTCCATGGTCCAGCTATGAGGAAGCTGTGTCCCTCTGTCAGCGGGGGAACCTCAAACATCCTTCGACTGCCGAAGAACAGCCTGTGCTGCTGCGAACCAAGTAAATACCCAGGGTTTTCTTCCTTAGAAGAAATTGCTTTGTTTAGCAAAGAAATTGATTCAGAGAGCAGGCCCAGGAGCTAAAGGCCTCAGGGGAGACCTTCCTTGCTCAGGATTCTTGGCTACAGGGAGCCTGCTGGTTTTTTTGTTGTTGTTGTTTTGTTTTGTTTTGTTGTTGTTGTTGTTGTTTTTGCTGTACCCTGTCAATGGTAGTAAATCCAAGTCCCTCAGAAAGACTTAACAATTTGTCTTGGCTTGCTGGCACTGTCACTGACACTAAAGAGCATTGGGATTCAGACCCGGGACCAGAGGCCAAAGCAGACCTAGCCTCGAGGTTCACCCAGCATCCCTCAGTCCCTACCTGGTATACTCAGCCCTCTGCCCTGAACTTTCCAGTCCAAGGGCCGGGCTTCCCTTCCCCAGAAGCTCTTCTCTATATAATCCAGACCTTCTGATCTCTCTCTCCCTCTCTCTCTCTCTCTCTCTCTCTCTCTCTCTGCATTTTCTCTCTTCTCTGTGTACGATTGATTGCTTTAACTGTCTGCTCTGCCCCTTCTGTGTCTGTGGGGACTTCTGTGGGTTGGTGAGCCTGCCAGGCCCAAGAGCTGCCTCCAATAGACCTGCATTTATACTTTTAATTTGGTTTGAATTGGCTCGATTCATTGACGGAGATAAGCTGTCAGAGTGTACAGTAGGAAACTGTGTTTATTCCAGTGTCTGTGTCTGTTATTTACTTTTCTTCATGTTCTGACAAACGTAAGGAAGGATTCGTTTTGCCTCACAGTTTGGGACTACAGTCCACCATGATTAGTGAGGCAGCGGCTCATATTACGTCTAAGTGTAAGAATGAGAGGAAATCAGCTTTGGCATTCAGCTAGCTCTCTCCTTTTTAATTCATTCTAGGGACAGCAGGCCATTAGAAGTGTCGTCTGGTCTTCCTATCTCTGTTAACTTGGTCTAGAAATTCCTAGAAGTTTGTTTCCTAGGTGATCCTAGTGTTATGAAATATAATGTGGCGGTGGTGGTGGGTGCCATGGTGGGCATATGCCAAGGTGTGTCCTTGAGAAATCACGCTATGCAGCAGACCTGGTATAAGGAGCTTTAGTGTAGGAAAGGAGTGAGGACCTGGAGAAGGGTAGAGGCAGGGGAGTGGACATGGAGACAGGAGCAGAGCCACGAGGGCGGAGAAGGGGATGGGGCATGAAGAGAGAGTGAGGGGAGGAGACACACACACACATACACACACACACACACACACCACACACACCACACACACACATCACACAGACACACACACACACCACACACACCACACACACACATCACACAGACACACACACACACCACACACACAGACACATACACACACGCAGACACACACACAGGCACATACACACAGACACACACAGACACATATACACACACCACACACACACACACACTACACAGACACACACACACACACCACACACACAGACACATACACACACACACAGGCACACACACAGACACACACACAGACACATATACACACACCACACACACACACACACACACACACCCCACACATAGACACATACACACACACAGGCACACACACACAGACACACACACACACACAGACACATATACACACACCACACACACAGACACATACACACACACAGGCACACACACACAGACACACACACACACACAGGCACACACACACACACCACACACACAGACACATACACACACACAGGCACACACACAGACACACACACACACAGACACATATACACACACCACACACACACACACACACCCCACACATAGACACATACACACACACAGGCACACACACAGACACACACACACACAGACACACACACACACAGACACATATACACACACCACACACACACAGACACACACAGATACACACACACACAGACACATATACACACACCACACACAGACACACACACAGACACATACAGACCCACAGACACATACACACACACACACCACACACACAGACACATACACACACCACACACACACCCCCAGACACATACACACACACCACACACACAGATACATACACACACCACACACACACCCCCAGACACATACACACACACCACACACACACAGACAGAGAGAGAGAGAGGGCGCTCACAGAGCACTGGGGTGGCAGTCCTTTTATATGCAGCACATACCTGATATACCTGGCAGCAGCAGGCAGGTGATGACCTAAGCCAGTGCTAGGTACCTGAAAGGAACCTAGTGGAATCGCCTTTAAGCTAACGCCGAGATCTCATCCCGTTGAAAAGTATTAACCACTGCACTCCCTGACCATCCACCCATCCACCCAACCTTCAGCCCATTCATCAACCCCTGATCTATCCATCCTCTATCCAAGCATCCACCTCTCAATTCTTCCCTCCCTCCCACAGTCCATCCTTCCATCCTTCCATCCATCCATCCATTCATCCTTCCATTCATCCATCCATCCATCCTTCCATCCTTCCTTCCTTCCTTCCATCCTTCCTCTGCCTTGTTCCAATAGAAGGGCAAACATTTAGCGTTACCAGAATTACTTGATACCTATTGAATAGAGGAAAAAAGATGAAACAGAGAACAAAACAGGGAACAAAAAAAGAGAAATGACAAAAAGAAAATGAAAGAGATGTGAACTCAAGTTGTTTTTTATTGGAAATCTTCCATTAAATTCAGCAGCAATAACAACAGATAGGGGACAATCAGATTGCCCAAAAGACCTATTTAGAAAATAAGTCTCAAGCAACACACTGCTAAAAATAATAAAAGACGTAACTATGGGTTAGGATTTATTTACTAACTCATTTTTGAAGCTGGGTCTTGTTGGGGAATAATTTTGTGAACTGTATACTCAGATGTTGATTTATGTGCCCAGAGATCTGGTTGCAGTCTGATGTCGGCATTATCATTTCTATTAAAGAATCTCCTGTCTCAGTGTCATGCGAAAATTATTCTCCATCATCTCTGATTGGTTAATAATAGCTAGGCAGGAAAGAAGAGTTGAGGTGTAACTTCTGGTCCCAGTTAAGGGGTCCCAGGTGGGAAGAAGAGAAGGAGGAGGAGGAAGAGGAAGAAGAGGAAGAGGAGGAGGAGGAAGGGAAGAGGAGGGGGAGGGGAAGAAGGAGAAGGTAGCCAGGAGGAGGGTAGCTGGCTGGTAACAGGGCACATGCTGGGAAGTAGCCAGGTCAGCATAGTTGGGTTAGAATAGGCAAGAATCTGCCCAGCTATAGTGCTTAAAGCTTACTAATAGATTTAATAGGTTTCCTTGTCATTATTTGGGGGCTAGAGCCAGCACAGGAAAACAATACCTTATTTTTACAGGGTCTCATTATGTATACCAGGCTGGCCTCAAACTCACAGAGATCTGCCTGCCTCTGTCTTCCAAGTGCTGCCATTAAAGGGGTACACCACCATGCCCAGTGCTTATGAGTTAGGAGGTGTCAGAACTAACATTATACAGAGAAGCTTCTGGTACTGTGTGAACCTTTGTCCCAGCTGGCATGGTTCACTAAGCTGTAGTCCATAGAGGAAGTTTTCCATATCCTTTCACTGAGCCACATAAATCTCTTTTGAGGTCACCTGTTGGAGATTGGTCTGATGTATTTTGATGTTAATTACTGCTTGCTATTTCTGTGACCCACCTTGCCTCAGAGCCTAACCTGTTTGGCCATCACACCTGAGCAGGGCAAATGGGATAGGCGTGGCTAAGGCTCCCAGGGTTGGAGAGACAGAGAGAATCTTGGGAAGAAGAGAGACTGGAGAAGAAGAGAGAGGGAAGTGGTCACCATCATGGCCCGGATGAAGAACATTAGCAAGTATTTGGGATTATGGATGGGAGGCAGCTTGATAGCAGATAACATGGGACTGGGGTAGGTATCCCATACATTATGGGAAGTAGTTTAGGGGACTAATATCTGCCCTGCCCCAGGTTAACTAAGGCTATTTTAAGATAGAACCAGTGTCTGTGTCTTGATTGACTGCTGGCGGGTTAGAAAATACTGCCATAATAACAATTATAGGCCTGATAATAAACATCATTAGGCCACACTGGTAACTTAACCCCAACAGCCACCCTTCTGTGTATGGCCTAGGAGTAGAAAACTACTACATCCCCCAAGTCTGGAGTGGTACTCAGCTCCCCGCCACACGCAGCGCCTACCAAGGAAACGATGCCAACACTGCACAGATGGCATCAGCATTTGCCTGGGACACGGAGGGACCAGCCAAGGGAGATGCGCTTTCTAAAGCATGTGGAGTCGAGAGACTGGGACCAGGGCTTCGGAGGCAGGTGTGAGGGCCAAGTGAGCGGATAGCCATGGGAGCAAAGGCTCCCCACACTGTGCTGAGTTCAACCTGAGCTGCTCAGTGCCTTTCCGGTGACCAGGGACCCCCTCAGTTAAACAACCAGAAGTTGACCCCACTCTGTAAGTCTCTACTCTGAAGCGGGAGGGAGAAGGAAAGGGGGTTCCTGTACTCCCTGGCTGCTTGGGTGTGAGTCCCCAGGGTTTTACACTGTCTCAGGAGCTGTGGCCCACGGCAGGAACCTCACACCTGGCCCGAGCTGGCTACTCTCTACCTCCCTCCCAAGGCCTGACTGGGTTGGAAGTCTTCTAGAGCAGCCTGCGGGGAGAGGAGTTGTCTCGGTTCCCTTCCCACTGTGATAAAATCCCTCGACAAAAGCAAGTTGGGGCAGGAAGGCTTTGTTGCTTCAGCTCCAGCTTTGGGTATGTCCACCGTGGACACTGAGTTCACAACCAGGGAGCAAAGAGGGACAGAAGTACCCCGCCACAGCTCCCTTCCTCCGTTTACACGGTGAGGTGCCAACAACAACCACCAAAGCTTCTTTGGAAATGGCAGTTTCTGTCCCAAGCACTGTCTTCCATGTCTGAATAAAATAGGTTGAGTGAGTGTACAGCACTTTCTTTGGGCAGAAGGCATGGTTTGAAGGCGGCTGCCTGGGAGCGTGAGGGACACAGTGCAGTCACAGTGGGTTATGCCTCACAGACTCATCCTCATATCCATTGACAAGCACGTGTTGTCGGTCATTACACCAGGGACTGTGCCTCCCGAGGAGCAGGACACAGATGATGTTCCTGTGATCCTAGAAACTGAAATTCTACTTTGGAGGGGCGTCCCTAGGGTATCAGTTGCTTTTCTTAGGACTGACTGGAAGGCAGCTGCTTCTGAGAAAAGCCTTCCTTTTCACACTGGCAAGTCCAGTTGCAGCTGTTGAGCAGCCAGCCAGCCGGCCGGCCGTTGCTTGCTCAGGGCAGCTGGCTTTGCACAAGGAGGATGGCAGAAGCTGCCTATATGGAGCCAAGGCCAAGCGTGCCCACGGTTAGAGTCGCACTGATGTTCTGGGAGTGTGTGCACTCCCACGGGCCTTACCATCATCAGCCCAGTCACATTAGCACAAGTGGCCTCTGTCAGCTTATAAGCAGCTTCAGCAGGGTGAAGGCTGCCTAGCAACCTATGACATCATCACAGGCTGCCCAGCACCAGGTGTGTGCCCCTGCCCAGGATATAAAAGGGAAAACCCACCTCTTCTCCCTCCCTCCCTCTCTCTCTCTCTCTCTCTCTCATCTTCTTGTTCTCTGTCTGTCTCTGTCTCTCTGTCCCCTGGGGTGTCCCTTTTCATTTCTTCCTCCCCTACATTTCCACAATAATTCTTTTTTGTTTGTTTGTTTTTGTTTGTTTGAGACAGCGTTTCTCTGTGTAGCCTTGGCTGTCCTGGACTCACTTTGTAGACCAGGCTGGCCTCGAACTCACAGCAATCCACCTGCCTCTGCCTCCTGAGTGCTGAGATTAAAGGTGTGCACCACCACGCCCGGCTTCTACAATAAATCTTATACCATGTATGTTGTGTGGCACATATTTCGTATTTAACAGCCACTCCCTTGAGAAACCAGGCTTGCTAACACCAAGTCCCCATGGCTGGTACAAGCCCTTTCCTGGCTTGTTCATGAGCATCAAAATCCTGTTACTGTTACCTGAAGCTATTTATCTCCCAGTAAACACCATCAACTGAGGAAATGGCCAGTTATTATTGGCATTAGGATGGTGGCCGGGTGTTCAAGAGGGACATAGAGATTATTGGGGGATAAGGAATTTATTAGCAGTTATTAATGCCATGGACAGACAGACAGACAGACAGAGAGGCAACAGCATGAGTGGGTCTCCAAAGAGAGAAGTCGGAGCCCACAGGGCAGAAGGACTGTCTTAGCCCTCTGAGGGCCGGGTGGGTTTCCTAGCATGTCTGCAGCAGGCTCCCTGATTCCCAGGCTGGGGCAGGGAACAGGGTGGCAGCAGAAGTGAATAGGACCAACATCCCTTCTGATGTTACCTCACTTCCCAGGTGAGAGATCCCCACACTGGGTTTGTCTGTTAGCTCTGGACTCACAGACAATGTCTCAGTCTGGAGCCCCTGTGTGTCCCTGAAAAGGGAGAGAAAGCTGCTGCAGCAGATACTGTGTGGCCTGAGCGCAGCCCAAAGCTACCGCCACATTCCTACAGCTACTGTGCTGCACATGCCTTCCCTGGGAGCTAGAGGAAGCCAACTTCAGCAGCAGGAGACTCCTGGGACTGTCTGCCTCCCTACGTACCCGCTGAAGAGAGGAACTTGCCAGAGTCCCTGTGTACCTATGAGAATTGTTGCCTCCTGCAAGAACAGAAATATGTCCAAGGACCTCTGCAAGCCCTTTGCAAACAGAAGCATAGGCAGGAAATTTCTACAGGTCTCCAGACGTCTGTACTTGACAACTTGTTTGTGTAGTAGATTCAGTCCCAAGTTGTTTCTTCTTCTTCTTCTTCTTCTTCTTCTTCTTCTTCTTCTTCTTCTTCTTCTTCTTCTTCTTCTCCTCCTCCTCCTCCTCCTCCTCCTCCTCCTCCTCCTCCTCTTCCTCCTCCTCCTCTTCCTTCTCCTCCTCCTCCTCCTCCTCCTCCTCCTTCTTCTGGTATTTCAAGACCAGCTTTCTCTGTGTAGCCTTGGCTGTCCTGGACTCACTTTACAGACCACACTGACCTTGAACTCACAGCAATCCACCTGCCTCTGCACGGGAGTGCTGGGATTACAGGTGTGTGCCACCTTGCCTGGATCTGCGTCTTGCAATGTCTTAAATGTTGTTCTGTTTAGTTAAATATTTTAGCTGGTGTTCTTTACAATTCTAGAAGCAGACAATGATTTATTCCACAAAGTAGACGGTGTCCTCTGAGTCTGTTTTTAATCGGTTAAACACGAATTCCTTTATGAATTGATGACCTTGTTCAATTTTCAGGGCCAACAACTTACAAGTCTAACCAGCAGAGGCCCTATAAGCCCATCACCCCACATTTAAAGATGGAGCCTTGGCAAATGCTTCCTTAGAGCTTCAAGAACTTTCTCTCAGGCTGAGTAATTCTGACTGGAGCATTCCCAAAGTCAGCCTTAGAGTCAGGGAGAAGAACCCCCGTGTTTGAGTGGGGTTTGCTGGCTCCTCCCCTGAGTGTGTATCACTCCTCCCCACTGCACTCTGCTGCACTGCAGGAAGCCTCCTGGCTGGCTGTCAGCTCCTGGAGAGGCTCAAGTCAGCCCAGAACAGGAACCTGCTGTGAAGATTGCTTCTTGGGTAATGGAAAACTGTGGAATCAATGGAATCAAGCCTCACGCTGATTTTATCTTTGAAGTAAATCATATACATCTTTCAAAATCAAGATAATTTTCTTCTAGAAACATCTTACCTTTATGTGGCTTTTGCAACAGGTTTTATTTTAAACTTAAGATCGCATCAAAGAAAGGAATGCAATTTTTTTTAAATCGTTATAAAAAAAAAGCACACAGAGAGGGTGCATTTGAAGGGAATCAGACGCTGGACCAGTTAGGAAGGTTGCTGTTCGGTCACATCGCGCTCTCCTGGATTGTGCCTCCATCTTTTTTCAGTGTCTTTGTTCCTTTTCTGTGACAAAAGCTACTTAAAGGGGAAAGGCTTGACAGGCTCACAGTTTTAAGTAACGGTTCCTTATTGCAGGATGCCACAGAGGCAGGCGCAGGCACAGCTGGCCCCACTGCAACCACAGACAGTGACAGAGCGCCCCTGTGGGGAAACAGGGCTCCTGGGAGACTATAGACACTTTCTCAGCCTTGTGAGTTGGCCCAGAATGTCTGCAGAGACTACCTGTCTCCCTTGGGCAAACAGTTTCAGGAAGGACAGACTGCAGGAGAGAAACTGCCTGTGGCTGCCACAGTCCTTATTCCCAAGCCCCCCCCCCCCACTCTTGTAAGGATTCGCAGCCAGACCCCTAAGTTTTGCTCAGAAGAGGGGCTGCCACCTATGTGCTCTGATAAACACAGTCCCATCTGCTGAGGGTCAGACTCACGCCGCTCTCTACCTTCCATCTCTTTATGCTGCTTCTTTCTTCGGTTTCTTTAAATTCAGAAATGTAACGGTCAAGAAGCAGAGAACAAGGAATGCGTGCACGTTAAAATACTTTCGTACAGCCCAGGACTCCCTGACCAGGTAACACTGCCACTCGGAATTGGGGGGGGGGGCTTCCTGCCTCAGTTACCTCAGTCAGGATGATCCACTAGAGACGTGCTCAGAGGCCCAACTCCCAGACAGTCCCATTTTCTGTCAAACGAACAATCAGGAGTAATCGTCACAGAGAATGACGTTAAAAGAATCAGTGAGACAGACAGACAGACAGACAGACAGACAGACAGAATGAACACAACATCCTGGAGCACAGTCCGGAAGTCTCTTCAAACATCACTCAGGGCCACGCAGGACAAACTCAGTGACCAGGAAGCCCAGTCCCAAGACCTTTTGAATTCAATCCGTGTCAGGCTTCCGGAAGGGAGAAGCCATACTGGTCACACAAATGTGAAGGCAGAAGCAGCACAGGGATAGTGTGGAATGAGGGCGGAGACCGCACAGCCGAGCAGGACCCACACGTGTCTGGATACTGAGGCCCAGCATATGAAGCCACGTGCTGTCTAAAACCAAAAAAAAAAAATTTTTTTTTTGGCGTGTGACACTTTTCCTAAACAGGCTGAATCTTAAACTTCGCTGTGGGCAACACATAACATGGGGCGTGAGGGTCTATCCATGTTGTCTGAAAGTCTTGACTAACCTCCATGACTCTGCTGTGAGCTGGGGAGATGATGTCATCAACGGGTCAATACAATGCCAGCAGGGAGGTGTGAAAACCTCAAGATAGAGGCCAGTCCTCAACGAGAATGCACACGCCCCAGGTAAAAGAGCACCCAGAACAGCCATGGCGATGGCCCGGGGACCCTGGGGCGTCACTGGCTTTCTCCAGAGGAGGCTGATGACACCAATAAACCCATGGGAAAAGAAAGGACACAGTTCCACAACAGCAAACAGTCCTGACAGACTGTCTCACAGTTGATAATAACAGCTTACCAGCCACACGGGGCTGTTCCGGCACAGCGCCCTTCGGACCAGACCAGCATCACCTCAAGAGAGACAAGTGGGGGCCTGTCCTAATATGGAGCCCTGAGGAGGGAAAGGTCTGGAAATTAAACAACAGAGCCAGGGCTGTTCTGTTATTTAATAATGATGATTATCACCATTATTATAGCAGCTCTCCTTTGTGGGTGTATTCAATGGGCTGGGTACTTTCCCATGCACTTATGTGCTTCACTTTCAGGATGACCTACAATACAGGTTAAGCTTTTTACTATGATGCTTAATTAGTTAATTTTTTGGCTGAGTCTGTCTCCCCCCCCCCTCTCTCTCTCACACACACACATACACACACACATTTTAAAATTAGCAGGGACAAAGAACACATGCAGAACAGCATGGTGTACAGACTGCCAACACCAGCCCAGCCCAGCCCCAAGGAGTGCGCGGTGCTGATGTAAAGAGCAGCAGGCCCCGCTGGCTTCCTGTGCAGTACTTAGTGATGCTCCTTTATCTGTGCACAGCAGTGCCACATCCTTTGGAGAGAAGCGTGCACCAGGACATACACAGCTGCTTTGCTGTCTTAATGATTGCATCGAGCCCCCTTCTGTAAATGAGCTGTGATTCATTCAGCCGGACCCCTTTAGGGAAAGCTTGGATGGCTGCCAATCCTTCACTCCTAACCCCCACTCCAGCAAGGGATACCGTGACTTCACAAATGGCAGAATTGCTCAGACTCAGCTTCTCAAAGCAGATCCCTGCGGGCCCCTAGACCACCTCCTGGGGTTTTCTTTCCAGCTCCAATCCTAAGCAAGGCCAGAGTTTCTCTCCACAGATGTCAACTAAAGCCACACATCACAGTCTGCAGGCAGAGACAAACTTGGAAGCCACCTGTCCTCTCTTGGGCCACACTTTGAAAATACTATAAAATGGGAAACAGTGCCCTCTCTTCACTGACTTTTAACAGTGTAATTTGCATGTGATGGAGTTATATTTATTTTATAATATAGTAAATATCCTTTAAATTTCTCATTTTAGCAAGCTGGGGATGATAGCTTAGTAAAGCACTTGTCTTGCAAGCATGAAGACTTGAGTTCAATTTCTAATACCCATAGTAAGAAAACAAAACATCTGGGCAGTGGTGGTACACACCTTAATCCCAGGAGACAGAGTTGGGAAGATCTACGTGAGTTCGAGGCCAGCCTGGTGTACAGAGTGAATTCTAGGACAGCAAGTGCTACAAAAGAAACCCTGTCTAGAAAAACAAACAAAGAAAAAAAATCATACTAGCACTCGGGAGGCAGAGGCAGGTGGATCGCTGTGAGTTCAAGGCCAGCCTGGTCTACAAAGTGAGTCCAGGACAGCCAAGACTACACAGAGAAAACTCTGTCTGGAAAAACAACAAAACAAAACAAAGAAAAAAAATCCCCCAAACAACAACAGCATCCCCCCCAAAAAAGGAAGAAACGAAAGAAAAACAAACAACAGCTCCCCCCACCCCCAAAGATGCAAGCGTGGTGACTCACGCTAGCAGTCTGGCTAACTGGCCTTCTAACCTAACATACTAGGCAAGCTCTGTGTAGGTCAGTGAGAAGGCCTATCTCAAGAAGAAAAAGTGCTGTAGGGGCAAAATTAATGCCCTATATGTAATTTATATTCTACAGTTAATGCCATGGTCTGTTGTCCTCCCGGTGATTCCACTACTTCCTGCATTCTGGGAAAGACCACGCACTGCCATAAGCTAAACCTGCCCGCACTCTCCAGAAGATAACACCCAATGATCCCTGGAGATTCAGCCTCCTGGACCCAGCCTGCTGGAAGGTCTGCATCCCTGAGACTCACAACTTTCCCTGGAGATCTGCTCCCCACCCAGCCTGCCTAAAGGACTGCATTTCTGAGACTCATGACCCCCCCCGCCCCCCCCCCCCCCCCGCTTATGGTTTTGTCCTTACTTCCCTGTGATTCCCACCCCTAGTTACAGTTTTTTCCTTATAAACCCATTACCCTTGAAGCTTCCATATCACTCTCCTGTCTTGCTCCATCAGAAAGGATTGTGATCCGAAGCTCTGATCCTGTAATACAGGACCCTGTGTTTTTTGCATCAGTATTGAGTCCTGGTGGTCTTTTTGGGGGGTCTCGCAATCTTGTTAATCTTGGCATAACAGTGCCAGAGGAATAACACCTAAGGTTGACTTCTGACCTCCACAAGCCTGTGCAACACACACACACATGCACACGCACACATTTGGAGTCCATGGCTGTATGTACAGGCTCAAGGTCTTGGCCATCTCCTTTCTAGTCAGGCAGCCTTCTGAATTCTCTGACCCTCTTCTCACACTGGGCCTTTCCTGGGCTCACCATTCTATTTAGGTGGTTTTCAGCAACTGCTTTATCTGAAAATCGAAAGTAGAACACAGGTTATGCGATAAGCTCGGGAGTCTCACAGGGCACATGGGAAACAGGAGCAGGAAAGGCCAGGGGAAGTGACCAAGGTGACAGAGATCATCCCAGGCCCAAAATCTTCATCTGAATCTGCTCGGACACTTCTGACCTAAAATACCGCTGACAAGGTGATTGATCACCAGAGCAACGCAGGCCCCCCATCCCCCGAGTGGTCTCTCTGCCTCTTCCTCACACTTTAACACCAGTAACAGGAGAGTGTGTGGAGCAGTCTATGCCAGATGTTCCTAAAGTCCGGATGTGGTTTTGCCAGCACATGGGAAAACAGAGGTAAACGAGAAAATTTAAGAGTGAGTTCGGTGACGCTGCCTCAGCAGACCCTGTTCCAAACTTGGAATGTCATGGACAAGATTAGCTCAACCCAAGGCAAGGACGGCTACTGCCCAACGTGTGACACATGGTTAGAAAGGAAGTGTAAGGGCCGGGCGTGGTGGCGCACGCCCTTAATCCCAGCACTCGGGAGGCAGAGGCTGGAGGATCACTCTGAGTTTGAGGCCAGCCTGGTCTACAAAGTGGGTCCAGGACAGGCAAGGCTACACAGAGAGACCCTGTCTCAAACAAACAAACAAACAACAACAAACGAAAAGAAAAAAGAAAGAAAGAAAAGAAGTATATTCAAGGAAAGGAGGGAGTTGCTTTCGGTGACTTTATCTCCCGAAAGCCCCCAAACTACACTGTACATAAACAAGAATGAGGCAAATCAGCAGATAAGCAACTTGTAACAATCAGCGTGCTCCCTGAAGCCCCCACTGTCTGCTTCTGACTGCAGCCGCTGTGTGGCCAGCCGTTCTGCTGCCGGGACTGCCCCTCTGTGGTGGGGCTAGACCTTGAACTGTGAGCTAAAACAAGCCCTTCCTCCCTTGTTTCTTCTGTCATGGTATTTTAATCATTAAAACAGAAAAAGGAATCCCCTCCCCACCCACATACCTATCCACAGAAGGAAGGAATCTGGCGTGCTGGTGTCCAGTGGGTGATGGCAGACCGTGACGATGTACTGCATGCTTTAAAATGGCAACAGGACATTTCCTATTTGTTTTATTAGCGTGACTGTCCCCCTGCCTCTGCCTGTATTTCTGCACATTGCCTTTGGGCCTGGTGCCTACAGAGTCCAGAAGAGGGTGTTGGATCCCTTGGAAGTGGAGTTACAGGCAGTTGTGAGCAGCTAAGCGGGTGTCGGGAGCTGAACCCAGGCCTTACCCCAGAGCCTCACACTGCTCTTACCTGCTGAGGCTCAGCCCTACACAGAAGGATTTTTAAACACTGGGCTACAGAGTGAGAGGCTGTCTCAAAAGATAAATCAACCAGGCAAAAGGAATGATAAATATTTCTGGAAGGCCAATATGTTTACCAAGAACAATTTTATACCAAGAACACTCATATCAAAACACCACACACAGCTGAGTGGGTAACTCAGAAGAGTAGAGGTAGAAGTTCAAGGCCAGCCTGGGGTAAGGAGCAAAATTGGATCTCAAAACCAAACAACCAACCAACAACCTAAGGTCTCCACAGAAACCTCAGTGGAAGAGCATGTGCCGGGATGTGAACGGGCCCACGTTCCATCCCTAACCGAAACAAACAAACAAACAAAACCCACCCCCAGTATCACATAGATACATACAAATGTTGACCAAGGAAAGGACAAAAGGAGCTAGCTTGGTAGGCCAGTGGCATGTGGCTAAGCAGTGGCAGCCCTCAGCTTCCGGTCACCAGGCAGCTCCCGCCGAGCTAGGGCAGTGACGTTGCTCATTGCCTGCAGTGCTTTTTTGCATCTGTGAGGGCTGCAGCCAGTGGCTCTGCTATTCACAAGTTGGACTCAGCTGGTTGTGGTAACCGGGTCTTCTGAGAAGGGCTTCTCTGGCTCCTCACCGGCTCAAGCTGCTTATGTGACAAGGCAGGAACACCTGAGTCTGAAAGGAAAATCTCAACCCTGTGGGCCTCAGAGGCGTAGACAAGACTAAATAGAAGCGCTCTCTAATGCGCTGGAGGCGTGGGAATCCATCGTGCGGTTTCCTTGACAGCACCATTCGCTCTTGTATCACAGAAAAGGGACAGTGCGTCTTGCGCCTCTTGGGGCTGCGCTCTGAAAGAGGAGGTTTATGAGCTGGTATTTGTCAACAATATGTTTTTTGTTTGGTTTGTTTTCCCACTTATAAGAAGTGGAAATGCCACATGGGACTGACCCATGGGGACAAGGCCTTATAGAACAGAGGCAGAGACTGGAGCTGGCTGGCCAGCAGTAGAGCTGATGCCGCCATACAAGCTATGAAGCAGCAAAAGAGCCTCAGCATGTGGCCCTGTTGGCACCTTCAATCCAGCCTTGTGGCTCCAGAGCTGTGGGAGGACGGATCTCAATGGCTCTAAGCCTCTTGGGGTGATCTTTGTGGCAGCTCAGGAGGCTGTTTTGGAGCTAGAGTTGGGTGAGGCACTTCAGAACTCTTTTAATAAAATAACAGTTAGTAGTGACTTTTCTTTCTTTGATTTGTTTTGTTTTGTTTTATTTTTCAAGACAGTATTCCTCTGTGCAGCCTTGACTATCTTGGACTCGCTTTGTTAGACTACGCTGGCCTCGAACTCACAGTGATCTTTCTGCCTCTGCCTCCCAAGTGCTGGGATTAAAGAATAGTGACTTTTCTTATAGCACAGGATTGCTTGGTAGAGGTGGCTCCAGGCTACACTGTGGGTTCCTGTGAGGAGACGCCAGACCGTGTTTCATGAAGAGCAAGCTCAGAGGGACATGTGACAAGGTCCACCCGAGAAGGGGGAGGGCAGGCACACGCCTCCTGTCATTTCTTCTGGAGCCATGGTAGCTCACCGCTAACATGGCATTGCTCATATCTCTGAGCAGCTGAGAGCAGGCTGAGAGGCCAGGCTGGCAGTGAGGAGGGTCCTGTTGTGAGGATCTCTCCTCTCCCTGTGTGGTTGGTGCTCTGTATAAGCATTTTGTGTAGATGTGCTGGAGTCAGGGCGGAGATGTGACAGTGCGAGGTTCCTTGGTCACGGAGACCGCACTTTCTCACCATGAACTACTCACCCTCTGATGGCAAGATGGCAGCTGCTTCCTCCCTGGCCAAGACGCCAGATGAAGTATGACATTCCTGTCCAAACGAAATTCCAGACATGTGATGAAAAACCACTTGATGTGTTGAAGTATGTGCCAAATGTTGCATGGGTCAATTTATACCAAAGGGGTATATTTATTTATTCCAAATTCAAATTTAACTGAGCCCTGCTGCAGATGGTGTCTTAGCGTTTCTATTGCTGCAATAAAACACCGTGACCAAAGAGCAAGTTGGGGAGAAAAGGGTTTACTTGTTTATACTTCCATATCACTGTTCATTATTTTTCATTTTATTTTTATTTATTTTAATTTAATTTAATTTTTGGGTTTTCAAGACAGGGTTTCTCTGTGTAGCCCTGGCTGTCCTACACTTGCTTTGTAGACCAGGCTGGCCTCGAACTCACAGGATCCGCCTGCCTCTGCCTCCCGAGTGCTGAGATTAAAGGCATGCACCACCAGGCCCAGCCACTGTTCATTATTGAAGGAAGTCAAAACAGGAACTCAAATGGGGCAGGAACCTGGAGGCAGGAGTTGGTGCCGAGGCCATGGAGGGTGAGCTTCCTGGCTTGCTCCCTATGGCTTTGCTCAGCCTGCTTTCTTACAGAACCCAGAACCACCAGCCGAGGGATGGCTCCACCCACAATGGGCTGGGCCCTCCCCCATTGGTCACTAATTGAGAAAATGCCTCACAGTTGGATCTCATGAGGCATTTCCTCAACTGAGGCTCCTTCCTCTCTGATGACTCTGCCTTGTGTCAAGTTAACACACAAAACCAGCCAGAACGGATGGCTTACTGGCTAAGTTTGCTGTTCTTTCAGAGGACCGGAGTTTGGTTCCTAGCATCCAAGTTGCACAGCTCACAGCAACCTGTAATTCGGCTCTAGGGAATCTGACCCCCTATTTCCTGCCTTTGTGGAAATGTACACACATATGTGTTGTATGTAACACACACACACACACACACACACACACACGGTTTTTCTTTTGATAAATCCAGCTACTTTATCTAATTTCACTTTAATTTTATGAGAGAAAAGTTTTAGTGTGCAGAAATCATGGGATGGATTTCACTTGGTTGTGTTGCCTTGTATTGTATTCTGTTGCACTGTACGTTGTGTTGATTAGGTTGTTTTAACTTCTGTGACCTTTGATTCTTTTTCTTTTTCTTTCTTTCTTTTTCTTTTTCTTTCTTTCTTTTTTTTTTTGTTTTTGTTGTTGTTGTTGTTGTTGTTGTTCTGGACTGGCTTTATAGACCAAGCTGGCCTCAAACTCATAGAGCTCTGCCTGCCTCTGAGTCTTGATTGTCAATAACTGAATGAGTGGAGACAGAGCCACCACCCTTCTTTAGCTCCAAGACCCATCACAAGACTGAGGGGAGTCAACGGAGGCCCTGGCTCACGAACTCTGGGTAACTTCCGTTCATAGCCCCAGGTCTTTGGGGCTAATCAGTCATCAGAAGCCTGTGGGCTTGAAGCTCTGGCCTGGCCCATAGCTCCCCGTGTGGCTGTCAGCACACCTCTCCATGTCCAGCATCAAACCCCATTAGAAGCCCTGCCCTGCCCTTCCAGCCCCAGGGCCCAGCCCCAGGGCCCATCGTGGTTACTCTGACAGACGCACCCTTCATGCTAGCTCTCCTGGGCCACAGCACTATTTCTTCAAGTCACACCAGAAAACACTGAGCACTAGGACACATGAAGATGCTGAGTTGTGTGCATTTACCAGAGAAATTCCTGTCACTCCACTTAGTGAAACCCAGTACCACATGGGACAAAGGTTCCTCCAGGGCCGTGGGCCTGCACCAGGCACGGTGAGCCTTGCTGTCCCTGGGACTCCTAGTCTATAGTGGGGTAGAAACTAAAGTTAGAAAAATGGTGTGTAAACACGACACTGAGTATGGCCGCATCTGCACACCACAGTGCCTGTCCCCTGGCCTGCTGTGGCTGCTGTGTCCCCGCTGTGCTGGCGCCTCTGAGGAAGAGAGCTGTGTGCTTGCTGACAGATCTTCCATCTCCATCAGGAGGATGATCAAGGGTAGCAGGCCATCCTGTCAGACGCCTGGGATCTGCAGAGTGTCAGGAGAGCCAGAGAGTGCGTAGCCGGCTGCTCTGTCAGCTCCCCAGGCCAGAAACAGCAGGCTTATCAGAGATAAGCGGTGTCTCCAAACCATGGGGGCTATTTCTAGTCAGAGGTGCCAACTCCAAGCCATCAGAAAGAGAGGCCAGGAGTGTATTTTAAACTACTGGAGAGCTGATGTCGTCGTCGTCGTCGTCATAAATGATGCCCAGGAAACTGACTGAGAAGTTTCTAGGAGGTTCCAGCTCTCCCGTTTGTTCGTCTCCAGGGCTGTGGCTGGGTCTGACACACGTCTTCAGAGTGCTGACTGAGTCACACTGCAGTTTTGAGGTCATGACACAGCCTTGTGTCCTATGGTATAGAATTGTTTTCAGCGTGACGGTAAACTGGGAGGGCATGATACATGTTCTCTGCTTGATGACGGGTAGCGTGTGCGACATGAGGGGTGAGCTCCTTTTTTGTTTGTTTGTTTTTTCCCAAGCTGGGGTTTCTCTGTGTAGCCTTGGCTGTTTCAGACTCACTGTAGGCCAGGCTGGCCTTGAACTCACAGCGACCCACCTCCCACATGCTGAGATCAAAGGCGTGCGCCACCGCACCAGGCTTGAGGATGAGTTCTTATTAACCGCGGTGGGGGTTGCTATGAGGCTCTAAGCCTGAGGATTTTTCTCCTCCAATTTATTACCTGAATCACCATGGGCTTCTGTGGTTGTCTTTAACCCACAACTCTCTCTTCCCAGAAGTGATTTATTTCTAAATTAAAGTAGATTGAAAGGCTCCGTTGCTTCAATCACAGCTCAGTGCATGTGCCCCAAACATAGACCCGTGCCAAGTTTATCCCATGAGCCTTTTGGTGCTTCAGAATTTAGCTATCCGCATTAGCGTGGGATAATCCCAGGCTGGCCAGTCAGGTGACAGGCATCACAAGGTGAGCACAATGTTTGAAAACTTAACCATTAACACCCAGTTGAGCAGCCTTGGCTAACACAAATGGGATTAAAAACATTGGAAACCAAAGGCAACTGTCTTTATTTTCCTTTATTGCAGTTCATCAAGGTCAAGGAACTTGCCTAACCCAGATTCTCCAAGCTGAGAGTTTCTTAAGTCACATGCAGTAAAACGTTATTTAAAAAAACACTAATCACTTATGGGTTTGGTTCTTGCCTCAGAAACATTCCAAATGGATACGGTGTTGAACTGGAGGAAGCAGTGGCCCTGAGCCCACTGAAGCTGCTTAGGGCTTGGTGGAGGTGCCAGCAGGTGACACCCCCAGCTGCTGCAGGATGAAGCCTAAACTCTGCTAACTACAGGCTTGAAGGATTTCTTTTAAATAGAGCACAGAGGGGCCTGTAGCTGTAGCTATTCAGAAAGCTGAGGAGGATGACCAAAGACCTGCCTGAGTGACAGCAGGTTTAAAGTAACTTAGTAAGACTCTCAGGCTCTGTCTCAAAAAAAAAAAAAAAAAAAAAAAAAAAAAAAAAAAAAGCAGATGAGGGGGCACGGGGCGGTTGCAGAGTGCTTGTGCAGCCCTGAGTTCAAGCTCCAGTTTTACAAAACACAAAAACAAAAACAGTGAAAAAGCATAAAACGCAGCAAATATAAACAGCATCGTGGCTAGACTCACACTGACAGCTGCCAACTCTACGGAAAGATGAACTGAACACAGCACAGGACGGGGCCGCCCGGGACACATAAGGGTGCGGTGAGGAGCTGCCGAAGTGTGCGTGCCCAGGTGGTGACAGCCAACTTTGAGGTGAGTGAAGTGTGTGCGTCTTTGTCTCCCTTTGTATGATGAACAAAAGGACCGTCAAGGAGAGAGACTCATTCGGGTGTGTGAACAGGGATTCCACTAAAAGCACATGAAACAAACATATAGACAAAACCAAACGGAGGCCTTTTAATTCAGTTTAAATTGGTCTCTCATCCTTGAATGACGAATTTGGCTCTGAGTGGCCTCCTTATATAGTGAACGGGCAAGCTATCTTGTGTGAGCAGGCTGTATCCACACAGAGTATGTACCATGGTAACCAAGCAACAGAACCTCAGCCAATCACAGCATCCAAACCCCCAGCCAGCCCGAAGTCCGCAGGCTGTTAAATTATGCACAAATACGGCAAAGGGGGGAATGGACCAATCAGTAGCCTGTGTGGATGCACGTGACCAGGCTAATGAACAGGGCCAAGGACTGAACCTTCTTGGCCCTGAAATCCTGTTTCTAGGACCTTTTGTTTGTTCAGATAACCATGGCTGAATCTGACCCGCGTCAGGTTTCCTGGCTTGTTTGGAGATGCTTGGTTCTCTCCAGCAGGCCCAGAATGGACAGGTTTCTGGAAGGTCAAGAGAAATCACTGGGCTTTGGGAGAGTTCCGTGGATGCCTCTCATCTCAGGTTGACAGGAGAAATGCGGAAGTGGCTTCTTGTGAGAGGCAGATCTCTCCCTCAGTCCCATGGTCACCCTCGGGGGACACAGAAGTTAGGGTTGAGGGATTTGGAGGTGAAACAGTTCAGCTAAGAGTCCCGGCTTCGCAGCTCTGTGCATTGTGAGAAATGTCTCCTTGGGCAGGCTGATTGGACCGACATGACAGTGTGTGCTCAAAGAAGCCAAGCTGGCTGTGACGCCATCGGTTCCACAACCCTCGGGGCCCTCACCGTCCATGCAGCCTACCAGTAGTTGAAGCATCCCTGTAGGAGTGTGTCTCTAACACGATGTGTGTGTCCAGTGCCTGGGCTCTCCTGCCCTGCCTACACCGCTGGAGCGCATACCAAGCCAGTGACCCAAGTGCTGTTTTCCAAGCTACGAGGCTGAGAAAACAACACCTCATAACGTGTAAGCTAAGCAAGTCACTTTAATTTTATATTCAGGGTCTTACTCCAGAGAGAGTGAGCCCTCTGGCTTCTATCTGTCCTTCCTGTTTTCCTGGGATTCTCCTGCCAGAGACTGTGGTCAGCTCACACACTGCAGGGCTACCCTGTGAATAGCAGACAGCAAGGACTTCGTGACTCACGCTCCCTTCCGATCTGCAGGCTCAGGGGAGGGCTGGGCATGCAGAGAGCTGCGTGAGTGGAGACTGAGCAGCAGAGTCAGGCAGTGCTTACAGAGCTTGGCTTGGCCAGGCAGCCTGAATCTTTGCCTCCAGGCCTTGTGTCTGTGACGGGCTTACCCTTTTCACGTGCCCCACAGTGGCAGCTTCACTGCGGCCCCAGTGGGCCCCACGATGCCATGAGCATCATTCTGCCCTGACCTCTTGTCATCTCTCTGAGGTACTGTGAGCTCAGTGACCCCTGAGGTCTGGAGGCTTTTGCTGAGCTGCCTCTGGGTCAGGGCTCCTGTGTGGCCATGCAGCACTGCCCTGGGACCGGCTTCCTTCTGTGGCAGCCGAATTTCCAAGGCAGTTTTGCTGTTATATAAACGCTTTTCTAACCCTTACTTCTGGTTTTTCTTGCAGCTCATTTAATTGCTAATCAAGTGGAGGAGGGACCCTAAATTTGTAGGAGGAAAGGGATTTCTGTCCTTTGGCATTCAATGTGTTCTGCCCCCACCCACCCCCACCCGCACCCCACCCCCCCCCACCCCCCACCCCCACCCCGCACTGGGAGCTTTGAAATACATTGCTCCTGCGCGCGTGTGTGAGTGTGTGTGTGTAGCTTACATCGTGGCCTAGCTCTTCAGGTGCACAGCAGTGCTGCGGGAGAAGCAAGCTCAAAGTCCTGTTAGGGGTGAGTTGTGCCCTCCCCCCTACACCTCCCCCCAGGCAACCATTTTGAAGCTTCGATCCTCAAGCCACAGGTGACCTTATCTGAAGGTGGATCATACAGAGGTGACTAAGCTACCGGGGTCTCACTGTCGGCTTTAATCCAGTATGCCTGGTGTCCTCATAAAAAGGAGAAATGCAGACATGGAGAGATACCGATAGAAGACAGTGTGAAGGCTCAGGAAGGAGATGCCATTGATAAAGCCACAGGACAAGGCAGCCCTGCCAACGCTTGATCTTGACTTTCAGTCTGCAAGATTGCAAAAACTACGTGTGTGTGTGTGTGTGTGTGTGTGTGTGTGTGTGTGTGTGTGTGTGTAAGTACATTTGTGAGTGTGTGTGAGAGAAAGCGACTGAGAGGTGAGGGGAGGGAGGGAGAATTTCATGCAGGGGTGCACGTGCCTGCGTGTGCGCAGAGGCCGGAGGAGACTGTTGGATGCCCTGCTCTGCCTCCACTTTACTTCCGTGAGATGAGGTCTGTCACAGAAGCTTAAACTAGCCGAAAGCCCAAGGGACCCTCCTGTCTTCTCCCTGCACACACTGGGGTGCCAGGCACGAGTGCTGGGTGCCCAGTCTCTGACGTGGGTGCTGAGCATGTGCAGCCAGGCCCTCACACTTGCGTAGTAAGCAGGGAACCATCTATCCAGCCCAAGAAATGATTCTGCTTCTTAGGTCGCCAGCTGGGGTGTTCTGCTGCAGCAACGCATGGAACGTGTCCACGTGCACCACAGTGGGATTGTCACGGGTGTAGGTACATGTGGGCTGGAGAGCTCACTGCATGAATTTGTCGCTGATCCCAGATTTCTTCAGACCTGGAAGGAGGACTGGTGCTGGGGGTTAGGAGAGGCACAGACAGGACAGCGAGGATGGCTCAGCCTTGGCAGGGCTATCAGCTCTGGTGGGTCTCCTGCTCCAGACCCCTCAGGACTTCCCCACTAAAAAGCAGAATCTGAACCTTAAGGCCACACTTAAAAGCCAGCCACTGGTGGCCTTTGCCCCTTCCTCCAAGGGGCCTGTCTCAGCACCCTCTGCTTAGAGTGCTCCCTAGTGGGGTGTCGGGAGGACCTGGCCTGTGCTGGTGGAGACCAGCCCATGCTGGGGACCACCTCCACCCCCAACACTGTCCCTTCCAGCTGCCACTCTAGTGCTTGCCAATGTAATCTGCCACCTCGTTTTCCAGATCCTTCCTTGCCCAGTCTCCTTTCTAAGTGAACACATCAAACGTGTCAAAGGTCACTGGGCACATCTGATGCTCAGACATTGGCGTCGCCAGGAGCCTGCTACGTTCCATCCGCTTGGCAAGCTGGCTCCCAGTTTCGTTTGTTTACTGGGAAGACAGCCCGTCTGACCAACAGTGATTTGCTCATCAGCTTCCACGCCTGCTTTGGGAATGTGCTCCAGTAAGGATTTTCATCCAGCGCTAGCTCTGTCCAGCAGCTCAGAGTTTAATTCCAGCGTAGACACATCCCATTCACGTCTTGCACTGATGAAATCCCGCTCTGCACAGACAGCTATATCGGCGCCAGCGTCTCCTGGGGCTTACAGGACTTCGCCAGACGTATTCTATGACGCATTCTCTGAAGCTCCCACTCCCAGCCATCTCCAACCCACCTTCCCCTCCTTTTTTGAGCCCTGACTCCCTACGGCGATAGCTGAAGTCCCTTAGGAGCGATTACTTTTGCTACCCTTGGAGTATGCCGCGCATGCACTGGGACGAGCGAGTCAAAGTTGCCTCAGTCGTCTACGCCTCCTCAGCTGCCGTTCCTCGCTCTCCTCACGGAACCTCAGGTTTTCTTTGGCTGAGTGGGCGGGTGAAGGAAATACAATTCTAGATTAGGGATATCGATGTGCAATTCCGGTCACTAGTGAGAGGCCGCAGCACAGCGCGAGGGCCAGTGTCAGAGCCAGCCCAGCATGCCTTCCCTGCTCTCCAACCGATCTCGCCCGCCCACCTCATCTCACACCCTTCCATCTGTCTAACGGCCTTCCTGTTACAAGGAACCCATCCTCCTTTATCTAACAAGGGAGGAGATACTAGGAATTTCATGTGTAAATAGATGCTGCATTCTAAAGCAAATGACACAGGACCACGGAGGAAGGTGCCACCAGGAACCTGGAAGAAGCCACCTCCTCCTTGTAGATCAGGGGTTGGGTGGTCACACTTAACCCAGGGGAGACGGATGTTGTGTGACTTTTCCTAGGGAGGTGTGAACAAACTGTTCACCCCAGATGGGGCAACGGTTACAAACCAAAGAAATGACTCCATTCAAGTGTAGCTTAGTGAGCCAGGACCTTAGTAGGGTTGACTTGAAGGTGACTACATCACGGAAATGCCAACCCACTACAGGTCAAGTCTCAAGAAGGGCCGGGCGTGGTGGTGCACGCCTTTAATCTCAGCACTCGGGAGGCAGAGGAAGGTGGATTGCTGTGAATTCGAGGCCAGCCAGGTCTCCAAAGCAAGTCCAGGACAGCCAAGGCTACACAGAGAGACCCTGTCTCAAAAAACAAAACAACAAAAAAACCCGCTCACAAAGGCAGCATCCTCGGAGCATCCTCCCTGCACGTGGCTGTGGGTGGAGCTTCCTCTGGCTCTCAGAACCTTGAGAAGGGTGCGAATCGTGTAGTATTCAGTAGCTCTTGGGGCTTTAGCTTTCATTTAATTCTGGGTCTCTGAAGTCTTCCTTTTGCCTCTGGAAGGAAATATTTTATTTGGGAGGAAATAGCTACATGACATGGGTGGGGCCGAAAGAGGAGCTGGAGGGAGCCATTTGGGTTTGCTGGAAAAGGCGGTTGGTCATGTCCCACATGGGCTCTGGTTCTGCCCCCCAGCTTGTGGCGCTGTTTTGAAGGCGTGGCATCTTCAGAAGGCTGGGTTTGGCTGGTAGAAGTAGGTTATCAAGGCCTCTGATGCCCACACTCACGGCAGTTGGGGGCTTATTCTTCTTGTTTAGACATGATGTGACTGGCCACTGCCTCGTATTCCCGCTGCCACAGATGGAGCCTCTCCAGCCCCCATGCCCTTCACCGTGATGGACAGCAACGCCTCTGAAACTACAAGCAAAATGAACCCTACTCCCTTAAGTTATTTTGTTTTTAATGTTTTGATACAGGAACATGGAAAGCAGCTACTACAGATGCTGGAACTCTACAGGAACTGTAAGAAGTGGGGCAGAGTGACCAGCTCCACAGAGTGATTACAGAACAGGTATTATCAGAGCAACCATCTTGGATGGGAGCAAAGACCTGTGAGGTTTTGCAGTATCAGCTCATGGCTGGATGTTACGGGTGTGTGTGTGTGTGTGTGTGTAGAGGTGAATGCATGTGTAGACACACCCACAAGCATGCCAGCACACCACTGCTACCATTCAAACCACAGGGATGTGGGTGAGGAAATAGCAGTGTGCCAGCAGGGGATTGTCTTTTACTTAGGTCTCTGCCGCTGAGGGAAGCCAAGGCAAGAACTCAGGACAGGAACCTGGGGACAGGAACTGACACAGAGACCATGGAGGAGCGTGGCCTTTGCATCCCAGGACCAGACCTGCCTAGGGTTGACACTGTCTGTCCCCAACCCACCCTCCCAGGGGCTCGTCTTACCCACATCAACCATTAACCAAGAAAATGTACTATAGACTTGTCTACAGGCAATCTGATAGAGACATTTTTTTTTCAAATGAGGTTCCTTTCCACAGATAACTCTAGCTTGTGTCAAGTTGACAGAAACCAACTAGGGCATCTCCCAAGAAGGCTGCTATGGCTGGAGGCTGCCCAGCCCCAGGGTGCCACAACAGAGCACCTTAAGGGGCCACACTAAAGCGTGTGGTGTGCACAGGACACCTTTTCCTCCCCAAAGCCTGCAGTGCCCCCTGGGCTGCACCTCTTCCTTTCAAAGGCTGTACTGCCCCTGGAGCTACACTCCTTCCTTCCAGGAGTCTGCCTTTGCCACTTTCAGCTGCTGGTGATAAGAGCAAAATTCTGTATGTCCTAAATTTAGCCACAAGTCAGAGCACAGTAAAGACAGATAAGAGAAGTCCTTCAGCTGAGAGTGTTGGGAGCAAACAAAAGCCACTCCGTGTCCTAAAGGTATGTCACCAGTCTCAAACAGCCCAGGAAGGAGTCCACTTCAGCACCACATCCACTTATGGCCTTAGCCCATCAAAGGGCTCAAGTGCTTCTGCTTATGGCTGGCTCCTGGCTTGCTTGTCCCCAGACTGTTCCTGTGTGTTGTCCTGCCCTCCTTACCGAGCCAGTTAGGGTCAACATAAAAGCTAAGTGTTTCCTGTTATCAACATTTTCCTGATGACACGCTCAGGCTTTTCACAACTGCTGCCTCACCTTGAAGTCACTGGAGTCCTTGGACGGCCTCATCTCGAGGTCCAGAGTCGGCACTGCCAAGAGAAGTCACACTCCGCAGGGTTAGGACTTAGGCGTGTCTTTTGGGGATACATGACTTGACTGAGTACAGTTGTTGCTTAGGGCTGAGGGGCAATCAGGGAGAATAACTATGCAGCGGTCTCCACCTTACCACCCCCCCAACTCCCACCCCCGGCCCCCCACCCCCCAGCTCACCCATGGCAGCCAAGTCTAAGGCACTTCCCTGCTAGGCTGCTGCAGCAAGCACTGGGCAGCTCAGAGGTGCTGGGCTCTGCCCTTTCTGCACAGTGGGAATCTTTGAAGATAGGAATTCTCAGCACATTGCAGGCAGGGCCTCCTCTGCCTCCTTTCAGAAGCCCAGCACATGGATTTTGGCAGAACCCTGCAGTTCCTGCAGAACCCTGTAGTTCCACAAGCTATGAGCATCAAACTCCCTAACTGCCCACTAAGGAGTAAGGGCTTCCCTTACAACAGGCATGCCAGGTAAAGTGCAGATCAGGGAGGGACACACTCTGCAGCACATGACTAGCACAGGTGGTGGCACAGGCTGGCATAGGTGGCGGCACAGGCTGGCACAGGCAGTGGCACATGGCTGACATAGGTGGCATGTTCCTGACATAGGGATGGATGTTGGCTGTGGAGCATCATTGTGTTTCTAATGTAACAGGAGAACACGCAAGTCTGGATATACCATCTGTGCCGTGAAGTCAGCTCTTCTCGGAGCCCTTATGCTATGTTAATGCTCTTTTAGTCTGTGAATGTATATTGATGAGTGCATATGCGTTCATGTGTACATTTGTGCAGTGCACATACTTACACACATGTGTGTTGTGCATGTGTAAGCTGTTAGGAGAATAAACGTGTGCACATGTATATGTACCTATTTGGTCAAGTGTGTGCATAAGTATATACTGTCATGCATGCATTATGTACATATATATCAACATGTATGTAAATGTATAAATGACTACATGATGTATGTGTATGTGTTTACCTTTGCACATACCTATATAGATGAATGTGTGTGAATACCTTCATGAATGTGTGTATACATGTGTTTATACCTATATGGATGCATGTGTTCATGTGCATGCGTACATGCATGGATGTGTGTGCAAATGTGTATACACCTACAGTGATGCATGTGACATGTGTAAGTATACATCCATGGATGCATGTATATACATATAGACATATTATTACCTCACCTGCTTTACTTCTTTTTTTTTTTTTTTTTTTAAGAAAAGCTTGGCCATTTATCAACAGTGACTAAAACATTGTTTTATTATAGAACTTTTTAAAAAGTATTTTTAATACTTTTATTCTGAATACACATAATGCACTAACCCCTTCTTTGAAGTAAGGTTGAGCTGTGAAATCTTAGGGGTGTGGCACCCCAGAATGTCCTATTGTTTTTGAGAGGGTGAGAATCAGGCACGTGATGGGACATGGCAATTCTGGGCCCTTTCTGCAGTGCCAGTTTTGGCTTTGCACAGCTCTGCGTCCCTACAGTGAGCCCCAGCAGATGTGGCCAAAGCCAGGCCTCAGGCCTCCTTGGGAGCTAACTGCCTGCTCAGGAACATAGCACCTGGGCACTGGAGTCCTCAAAGACTTTGTCCTCCCCCATCTTACCTCAGCATCCTCTTGTTTGCCATTGTACAAGGTCACAAGTGTCACAGACCATGATGTGAGGACAGAAGTGTGGATTCCCCGTGTGTGGCTCACTGTGTCACTTCACAGTGTACCAGGAGGTCATCTGGGCAGTTCCTGGAGACTTGTGAGTTGACGTCAAGAGGATGGTCCTTCCCCTTCAAGGCCAGTTTCATTGCCTTAGGACAGGGGCTCCACCCTGAGGCATACAGAAAGCACCAGGATACACAGAAAACAGAGCACTTTTAAAACCTCGCGTCTGCTCTCAGAGTTCAACCAGAAATGACACGCTGTCCCAGAACATCCACGTGTGCAGCCTGGGATCCGCAAGGTAGTTCCGGCTTCCACAAGCCTTGCATCATAAATGCACCCGATACCCACAACCCTCCCTGGAGCTGCGATGGATTCAGCTCGTCGATTTCAGAAGGTCCTCTGACAGTAAAAGACATTGTGGAAATGCCTTCCTTGTGCTGAGTCTGTGTGTTGGTCCAGACTAGAGCATGCGTTCATTCTTTCAGCACATGCTGCGGTGAGCAGGTTGCGGGGGGAGGTGGGGGGTCAGAGCATATTTTAGCCTTGCAGTTTCTTCCGCTGGCTGCAGGTGGGTCATGGCTGGGAAGACTCAGAGTCTAGGAGGTCAGTGGCCCAAAGTGTGTGCTAATGGAGGGTTTACTGTGTGCTCAGCAGAGTGAATAACAACAAGAAAACAGATCCAGTTTATCCTCGCGGTACTTGCGTATTGGTGTGCTGGTGAGCTGTAGATGTAATAAAATACCAGAGAGAAACAGTGGAGAAAAAAAAAATCCCTTTTGTGCACAGTTTCAGAGGGTTCCATCTACGGACCTTGGCTTTGGCTGTAGATGTGTGGTGAGGTGGGTGATCATGGTGGAGATCCGGGAGGAGGAAAGCCGCTCACCTCGCACAGGCTGATGGGAAGAAGGCAGACACACGCACATAGAGAGCAAACGCAAAACCCAGGAGGGAGGTGGGTGAGAGGGAGAGAAAAAGAGACAGGAAGTATGGGGGACAATGCACACACACACATACACACATGTACACACACACACACACACACACACACACACACACACACACACACACACACACACACACACGGAGCAGAGATAAGCTATACCCTTGGAAAGCACCTCTACCAGTGACCTACTTCCTAAGTGTGGCCCTCTTCCCAGCAGCACTACTGGCTGGGAACCAAGTCTGGGCCCTTTGGGTCACATTCCAGATCAAACCATAGCGCTCAGAGAACATTTATAGGCAGGGTGGGGAGTCCTGGAGACTGAGGCAGCTCAAGCTTAGAATTTAGCATCTTTGTGTCTTCTGTTGACCTGAGGTCTGCACAGTTCAAAGAGCCCCAAAACTCTTTCCCCTCACCAGTGGGACACTGTTTTCAGATGATAATAAAAACGTATACAGTGTAACAGAAAGCCCAATGGCCTTAAATGCGTAGACCAAGACTTACCCTAAGCCAATCTGCGCCAGATGTGGCCCTTCACTGCCTCTTTGCTGCCCTGCACCCTCAGAGCCTACAGCCTGGGCTTCTCCAGTCCTCCTGCCCCCGCACCTCCATTGCTGGGGCTAGGGATTCCAGTAAGTTAATACATTGTAATACTGTTCAGCAATTAGGAACAATACGTAGATGAAAACCAAAACAGAACAAAATAACCAAAAACCAAACCAAACTAAAATGTTGGCATAGAAGAGAGAAGGTGTTCAAGTTAAAGGAATATGAAATAATATTTAACAAAATCGTACAAGGAATTTCCCCAAACCAAGGGAAAAGCTGGCCATGTATACTACTTCCTCTTTTTCTGCTGTTGTCCCTCTAAGCCAAGCTTACCCAAAGCAAAACCCACTTTACAAAATCTACATCTCATATGTCAGGAACAGCTGAGTGTCTTGAGGTGTTATACCTCGGGAGGGGCCATGGACACACAGGAATCAGAAGCAATGGCACCCTGAAAAACAGGGCCAGGGAACCCCGGTCCATCTCCGTGCCTTCTCGGGAGCAAGCCAGAGATCAACAGACACAGCGGATCGAGTATTTCTATTTGGGTTTTAGCAATTTCACAGCAATCCTCCAGGAACCCAGTGAATGTCGCTTCCCACCCTTCATTTCCGCCTTTATCCCACAGACGCGTTTCATGTACGGGCTGTCGGCCTCCCTGTCAGCTTTAATGATTTTATTGCTTTCATCATCTGTCGCTGGTCTAGCCACAGTGACTCAGGGTTTTGAAATTAGCTCCGTCCTTCCCCATGTGTTTAGGGAAATGACAGAACGCACGGCTCGAGCAGCCCATGCTGGGTTGCAGCTTAGGCTGCCGGGCCCTCCCTCCTGGACCTCACAGGCTTAGAGGGCCTCCTCTGCATTTGCACAGCTGCTAGCCTTGAAAATTTAGTAGGATAGCTTCTCTACTGGGCCTTTAAAATGTATTTTCTTGCATCAAATTAATCTTTTGTGCCATCTTGTTTTCTTCACGTTCCCGCTGCCTCAGCCGGCTAAATGCAGCATTGTTCCAGCAGGCCTGAGTGGATGAGGGCCCTGCAGGTGGAAGGGGCTGCCTCCTCCTTCCCACAAGGCCGTCTGTGGTGGAGGGGTAGGCTCATTAAGGCTTTTCCCAGGCCACACCACAAAAGATGGCTGGGGAAACAAAAGTAAGATGCTGGATGCCATCCGCGCGCCTTTGTGGCTCTGCCGACCGGCAAGCATCTCATTGAGATGCAGTTGAATGTGGAGTCAAGGGAAGGCCGCCCGGAGAGGAGGGGCGTGAGAGGTTTCAGTGCATCCAGTCAGCAAGGCTCAGTGGTCCTTAGCGCTTACATAATTCAGGGCAGGGGTGGGGGTGGGGGGGAAATATGGCATTGTCAAGGAGAGAAAGCAAGAATTTAATCTCTTCAGTACTGGAGACCAAACAAAGCAGAGGAATGTCACCCTTTCAGAAGTATGTGTAAATCAGGAAGCCACACCTCAGTCCTCAGAGCTGCTCCTGCTGGGCCAGGGTAGGTCTCTTTATCTGGTGAGACCCTTGCATGAGCTTCCTTTTGGTCCCTGGTACTGCAAGCTAAAGCTGGCTGGCTGACAGTCTGGGCAGTCTAGACCTGCCCTGTTTTGTCTACAGCTTTCCTCCCTTGTCCCCTGGTGCCGCAGCCTGGAGGAGGCAGCCTGGTTGCCCGCTGCTCCGTTTATCTCTGACCTGTGTCAGTTACAGAAGCAGGCAAGCTGGTGTCAGGGAAGGCAGAGACAGGACAGGAAGAAAACATTTTCTTTTTCTTTTTGCAATTCTGTGCTCGCTAATGGCGCCGTTGAGTAAAGGCAGGCTTGTTTGGGGTTTTGGTTTTAAGAGCTGTTTTGGGAGACCAGCTCTGTCTTGTCTGTGACACGGTGCAGTTTCCAACTGCGTCACTCCACAAATCCCTGCTCTTCCTGAGAATCTGTTGGTGCTGATACGTCAGGATCTTGAAATCTGGAGATGTCTGTGAAGGCATTCACTAGCACATAATGTGTGTCTGTGATCTCACAGGTGTGTGTGTGTGTGTGTGTGTGTGTGTGTGTGTGTGTGTGTGTGTGGCGATATCGACCACTACACTGATGAATGTAGACAAAACAAGGCAGGTCTAGACTGCCCAGACTGTCAGCCAGCCAGCTTAGTTTGCAGTATGGGGACCAAAAGGAAGCTCACGCAAGGGTCCCACCAGATAAAGAGACCTGCCCTGGCCCAGCAGGAGCAGTGATCACACACTCACCTACTCATCTATTTCACGTTTATTTACTTTCGAAATTTCTCAGACCAATGCTTGTATCTGTGCTCTTTTCTTTTCATTAGCTTTCTGTTCAGGCGTGTGCTTGTATAAACTTTATTTTTCTAGTTTTGCATGGCTTGGGATGCAGCATCATGAAGGATTTCTGTTGTCGCAGCCACGTGACCAACAACTTCGTGAAATGATTTAGTAGCTATAACAGAGTTTCTAGGGGCAAAGGATTTTCTCTTAATATTATCAGGTCATTTGCAAAGACGGATATAATGTTTTTTATTCCGGAACCCCACCCTGTTTGCCTCTCCAGGGCTCTTGAGATGATCCCAATGTCCAGTGCACACTAGGCAATTGCAGCGGCAGAGCTACGTGCCAACCCATAGTGTGTGTCGTTTGTCTCTTTCATAGGTTGGGATCTCTGGCCCTTGCACTGTCACACACAGACGTTGTGACACATCCTGCCTTATTTAGACTCACAGAGTGTCCAGTCTTTGGTGCAGATGTCGTATTAGATGATCTTGTGCTGGTCACATGACGGCTCCCTTGCCTCTGGTTATCTGCCTAGTCGCTGTCAAGCGTGTGTTTTCCAGCCTCTGCTGCGATGGCCATGCTATCTTTTTCCTCTGTCATTACAGTGGATTTGCTTAGCTGGTTCTCATGTATCAGAACATGTTTGCAGGAACAGAATAAGCTCCATTGACCACTGTGTTGTTTTTCCCAGGCTGTGTGAGAAGCCACAGAAACAAAAGCAAGGCTAGCACACTTCCTCACAGTTCCCCTGGCCAAGGTAAAAGTGTATACAGGGATGCTTGCAGTAAAAATGCTAACTTATCATCCCTAGCAGTGGTGGGCAGAGGCTCAAAGACCCCAGCTCCTTACTGTGTGCTGTGTGATAGGGGTTAATATTAGTAATTGATATTGAAATTAAAAAAAAAAATCAACACATCCATTTACTTCAGCCAGATTATAAGGTAAGAGGGATTTTCCCTTATTGTCTCTAGGGATGCAGGCTCACCAGATTTCTCCCCAGGAACAATGTTATCAGCCTCTGGCTTGGAGAGGAACGGTTCTTCTCTGTTATCTGCCTACACCTCAAGGTGCGTCATGGTGTAGCCGTTTGGACCTAACACACTTGTGACCTATTTTTTCACTGTCTAGCTACTGGAAAGTTATTTAGTTCCCAAGTAACTGGAGATTATTCAAGTAATCTCCTAGTAAAGATTTCAAATTTAGTTCCCATGTGTGTGTGTTTGTAAGTGCCTAACCAATGGCTGTTGATGGGTATTTGATCCCATTGCGAACCCCGAGGTTGTGAACTGAAAAAAACCTGTTTGTTTCTTGTTGTGGTGCAGCTCAGCCCTAGCATACACCTTTAACCCAAGAGCCAAATAAAGCCAATCATGGAGTAAAGAGGTGGAGCCAGCAACCAGTCGACAGGAAGTAGAAAGGAGGGACTTTCTACTGCTGTATTTAAGACAGAGTGGAGAAGGAGAAAGAGTTCTTTCTTTCTGGAACATAAGCTGAGGAAGAAGGTCAGCTGGGTGTTTTTCCTGCCTCTGAGCTAAGAAGGCTTTCACCTCAGCATCTGGCTCCTCAGTCTTAATTGGTAAAATCGAACCATTGAGATTTTCTTTCTTTGTAACAACACATGACCTTGTGCATTTGGGGGAAGAATTGCTCTACCACAGAGTATACCTACAGTCCGGGGAAGCGCCCTGTGTGATCTCGGTCCTGGCTAAGGTGTAGAGACTTGCTGTAAAGCCTAGAGTGTGGCCTGTTCTGATCCATGTTCTACGGGCAGCTGGAAGTCACTAAAGTCTGTACTGTGGGTCTAGCAGGCTGCAAATATCCACTAGGTCAGGCTGGTTTGTGGTGTCTCAAGGCCCCTTTGGCCTGCCTGATTTTCTCCTTGGCACAGATGGGAAGCGAGTTATCAAGTATGTGATGAAACTGTGGGTTTATCTTTTCCCTTTCTTGTTGGTGCTTATTCACGAACTTTGGAGCTCTTAGTGGGAACACCCACCCATAAGTAGTAAGTGGCCACTCTCAGCTTTCCGCCTCACATCTCCCTTGCTTCTGAATTTAACTTATTTAGACCTTTAAGATTAGAGTGGCAGTTCAGAATTACATATTTATTTCTGGGACTCACAGACAGCTGTGGACACACAGCAATCAGACAGAGTGTAGAGACTGCCTCACCCTTAGGAGGCACACTGGGCCAGGGGTAACAGTGAATGCTGGGGCTTGGTTAGTAGTTACCTGTGGTTCCTTTTTACATGTAAAGCCCCAGTCAGCATAGGTGCACGTGGCTACAGGATGCCTAGGGTGCTCTGCAGCCTATCAGCCATTTGTGCGAGACGCAAGGTGACAGAGCTCTGACTCTTAGCTGCCCCCTATCACGTGACCCGGCATCAGCCAGTCACCCTTCATGACTTTCCTCTCTCGGGTCAAAGTGGCTGTGAGAGGCTCTCTGTCAAAACTGGAAGCCTTAAGAGAACTGAAGCAAGCACTAGGGCAAATGGTGTGCCATCCTGTGAGTCACTGCTAAGGCAATGCGCACATGCCCAGACTCCGTGGGTCAGCACATCGCGTTTATAACCATCGTAGGAGACTAATGATGCTCAGGCTTTTTTTTTAAGCTTGGAGCTGGACTCTCATATTTGGTGGGGTTTAAAAATTTTGTTTTGTTTTGTTTTTTGGGTGGGTGATAATCTTCACCGAATGACCGTTCTGTGCGTGGGTGGTCACACAGTTTTCTCCTCCGCTCAAGACCAACAATAGTTTGACGGAGTGCGAAATTCTCACATTCCTATTCTTTCCCTCGAAGTCTCTATAATCACGGCTTCTAAATTTAGTGTGGCAACTGGGGCTTCCATGTGGGGCGAGTCTCCTTCCTCTGCAAGCTTCCCTCCCTTATTATAGGGCTCAGTGGCTTTTTTTTTTTTTTTTTTTGCGCTAGACGGGCCCTGTTTGCTCATGTATGTGTGGGTCTCCCACTGATGTCTGTCACTCTCCGTGAAGACTGTCCTTCCTTGACTTAGGAGAATTTCTCTTTCAGTGCAAAATTGGCCACTGCAATCTCCACAGGGTTGTGCTTTCTAAGTATATGGCTGAAACTATGCTTTGAGAGAAGCCACTGAGAGACAGGGAGACTGGCGTGAGATCATGAGCCTGTGTTGTGGCTCAGGGGTGCGGGGCGGGCAGCCTGAGGCTACAAGGGTGTGACCCTGCTCCCTGGGTCCTCCATACTGTCAGCAGTTACCATAGGTCCTCCTTGCCTTGATGGAGATTCGTTTTGTTTTAATTTTTTGAGAGAAGGTTGCCCTGTGTTGCCGGCTGCCCTGGAGTTCAAAATCCCGTGGCCTTGGCCTCCCGAGTGCTTGGAATACAGGCAAAAACTGTCAAAACTGACCATACAATGTGTGCAAGCCATGAGTGGAAGTAAAATGTCTTTAAGACCCAGTCTCAGGGGCAGGGCATGGTGGCACAGGCCTTTAATCCCAGCACTCGGGAGGCAGAGGCAGGCAGATAGCTGTGAGTTCGAGGCCAGCCTGGTCTACAAAGCAACTCCAGGACAGCCAAGGCTACACAGAGAAACCCTGTCTCTAAAACCAAAACAAAACAAAACAAACAAACAAAAAAGACCCAGTCTTAGGGCAACCCTTCATATCCATCCAACTTAGTGACCAAAGTCAATGAGGGAGGGTTTGTAACCTCCAATCACTTGGCCAAAGTGGTGGCTTAGGGAAGGTCAGTGGCTGAGCCCTGCAGGAGCCAGTGGACAGTAAGCAGTCCTGACTCTGACTCTTGGCTCTCTCTGTCTCCCTACTATTACCCATTATGAGTTGACCCAGGAGTATAAATATGACCTATAACTGGTTTCATTAACAACAAAAGGGTGCAAAATGCAATTTTCAGCTCCAGGCAAATAGGCTCTGTGTTGGGGGGTACTTTTGAACCTGAGCGGGCACAAGGAAACAAGGTGACCCTGCCTAGCATGGGACAGGTGTCCCCTCACCTGATCACACTGACAACACTGGTGGGTACATAACTCCATCAGGACCACACTCTTCATACCAAGCCACGCTAGGCCCTTGACACTAAAGCTGAGCTGTGTAATGAGGTGTGTGTGTGTGTGTGTGTGTGTGTGTGTGTGTGTGTGTGTGTGTGTGCGTGTGCCAGCTGAGGTTGCCAAACTGAGGCAGAGCATAAGTGAGGTGCACACTAGACTTACATATAAGACGTCAGGATTCAAGGTGAACATGGTCTGCCATTTGTAAGTTTATAGCGACTACCAATCACGATGCCTGTGTTCTGATATAGCCTGTTACATAAAATGTTTCTTTAAAATTAATTTCAGCTGTTGCCTTTTAATCTTTTGTGCAGTGTGCCTCAGGGCAGGGCTGCTCCACTCTTCAGCTGCTAGGTTCACACAGGGGCTGCCTCAGAGCTCCTGTAGAGCAGCAAGTCTTTCTGTTGTGTTTGTCAGCTTGCCCCTTTGTTGTGTTTTATTCTGTTTACACAATGATGCATTAAAAAAAAAATCCTTTGTCTATTAAGAGAGAAAGTTAAAAAAGCAGCCCTAACTGGTCTCCCCTAGCCTTCTGTGGCACACTGTCTGTCCCTCTGTCCCCCAATGCTTCCACAATGCCCACCAGGGAAGACTTTCAGATTGCACCTTGGCTGAGACAGTCAGCCTCTGTCACGTGAGGCCACGCCCTGCTGACCAGGCAGTAAGCGAGGAAGCCCCATCATGACAAAGGAGCTCGGTAAGTGGGTCAGGCGGTGGACACAACAGCCGTGACCACTCTCGCCTTAATCTCAGCTTCGGTCCCTTCCACCGCTGGCTGCTTTTCAAGGAAACACACATCTGCAGGGACATGTTCACGGTGACACCTTGTGGCCATTCCAGTTACCAATGCCCAGCCATGTCCCAGGGTCCATACAGTATGACAGTAGTCACCCTGTGTCTGAAGCAGGTTCTGGGAGCTTCTCAGTAGATCTTTTGTCCCTCTGTATATGGTGAGAACTTCTGGTCCCCCAAATGTATCCTCAGAGCAAGTGGCCTCTCACACTGTCACCCTTAAGAGGCCACAGGTGCCCCCACCCCCAACAACCATCTGCTTCAGGCAGAACCAAGCCAGACTGCTAGGCAGGATTTTGCGTTTCCAAAGACAGAGTATTGAAGTTTTGAGAGCCTTTAACAATGTTACAAAACACACAAGCTTCAGAAGCGGAAATCAGCCGTTGGTTGTGACCAAACCAAGACAGGGCCAGGGTGTGGCTATTTTAATCTCTCTTTGGCTTTGAAAGGCCCTCTGCCCTGTGGGATGAGGCCCAGTTATCTCCTGGCTTTGCAAGTAGCCTTGAATGAGGGCACAGACCGGTCACTGTCTGTTTGTATCTGGACGTATTCAGAGAGAGGAGAGGAGCCAGGAAGCAGAGGGCGTTGACCGTGGCCCACTTCCCGTGGGCCTGCCTGGTAACGCCTGGGCTTGAGCCCACAGCTTCACCTGCCATTTCTGCTTCTATCACTCAAAACTCTTGGATTTTAAAAAGTCCCAAAGCCTGCTCCACTGCCCATGACAACATCCTCACGCCAGCAAAGACTTGAGGGAAGTGTGGCCCTTTCCTCCCTCCCAGCCTGACCAGTTGCCCAGCTGCTCACCCTCTCCTCACGCTCTGTGCCAAGCTCCTGCCAGCTCTGCCCAGAAATGACCTCATCACCTGGCTCTACTGAAGGCGGGGGTCACACGCAGCCAGGGCTCTGGCTTCCTCTCCTGTACCCCTCCCCATCTCTCTGGCACCTCCTCCTGCTTGCGTCCCACCTCCAGCAGACACATTCACATGACTGCTGTTTCCTTTGGCCTCACGCTGGCCACCCGGTGCCATCGCAGGTGGCCTCTATCATGAGCTGATCACAGCGGGCTCCTGCATTCAACCCTCAGGACTCACAGCTACGCTCGCTCTCACTGAGCCAGCCAGCCACCTCACAGGCCATGCCCTCACTGAGCCAGACAGCCAGCCAGCCACCTCACAGGCCATGCCCTCACTGAGCCAGACAGCCAGCCAGGCCACCGTACTCAGTAGCTATCACTGACCCAAACACCCCTCCTGTGGATTCCCTGAAGTGGTTCCTGCTTGTGCGCCCAGCACCCAGCAAGGGCGCTCTGCAGAACTTAGGCCCTGGAGCTGAAGAAGCATGGCATATTTGCTTCACCTCGTCCATGTCTAACGACTGCTTTACGTATCAAGGGTGGTGGTGATACAGGAGCTAAATAAGCCTCAGGTAAAAATATGTGCCTTTGCCAGAAGTCAGCAGCTGTTCAGGATAGTCGGCCGTGCAGACCCACTCACCGTCTCCACACCAGAAGATGGCAGCCGCTTTCCACCAAAGCCGACCCGCTGTGGGAAAGCCGCGAGGATTGTTTCTCCAGTTTCCTCACAGGGTGATGGGGTAAATGGAGATCGCCAGCCTGAGACCTGTGCAAACTAAGCCCACATCTTGGTCTTCTCGGTTGTAGATGGCCCCGCCTCCCTCCGGGGACGATGCCCTCCTCCGGGGACGATGCCCTCTTCCGGGGACGATGCCCCCTCCAGGGACGATGCCCACCAGTTCTAGCTATCTCTTGCCAAGCCAAGGCCTGTGAGATGCATTTAGGGACAAGAAACCAACATGGAGGGTGGCATGGGCTGCCTCCTCCAGCAGAATGATTTAAAAACAGGGAGGCAGTATTGTATGTATACCCCCTCCCCCCAAAAACCCAACAACCTTGAAAGCAAGGACAGGCAGGGGTATGACCATTTCCACAGCAGCCACTAGACAGGGACAGGCCAAGTGTCCAAGGACGACCGGGTGACAATGTGTCATTTACCCAACAAGGAAGTCACAGACGGAAGGATAATCCTGACGTGCTAAGTGATGGGTAAATCTTAAGGACACTGTGCTGAATCACAAAACTCCCAAGGCTGTGAGACTTCACGGCTCAAGTCATATGCTAAGGCAGATGGGGGCTTCAGAGGGGCTGGGTGTGGAATTTGATTTGGGAAGGTGGAAGGTTCTGGAGGTGGGTGAGATGTCACAGACAGCTGCACAGTGGAGTGACCATGCCCAACCCCACTGACCTAGACACAGGCCAATCAAGGTGGCAGCATTACATGGATTTTACCACAACAAAGGGAAATGTATCACATTTGTTGTCATCTTGTTAATTTTGTTTAGAATGCTTTTTGGAGTTATTTATTTCTGATTACTTAGTTTTTTTTTAGTAGATAATTATTTTATACAAGTTGTTTTAGAAAGAGAAAAGAAACCATCTGTCTCATTTACTCTAAAATTCATTCCACGGGATCTATGCCGAACAGAAAATATGAGCACATCAACTCAACCAGTGGACAAATGTCTATTTGTAAGTGGATACGTGGATTTCCAAGCTAATTAAATTTAATAAAAACACTACATGGGGATAAGTGTTATGTCTCTGAGTACTATCAAGGTGCGAAAAAAATGATCACATTAATGAAGAGAAGACAAGTCCTGGGAAGTTCTGTGGGACTGCAGACAAGGCATTTGATAAGACTGCATAGCAGTTTATAATTAGATGTCTCTAAGAAGGAAACAAATATGGCTTTTCATGTGGGTAAAAGCCTGTGGCCAACACCTGCAGGGAAAGTGGGAGATACAGCAAGGCCTGCTGGGAAATCTGAGGACCAGAAACAAGAGGTACCTGGCTGTATCAGATGTATAGTAAGTCTGTTAGTCAGTGCTCCGCAGACGGACACACAGAAACCCCCCCATCTGCCATGAACGGCCCTGTTACCTTGGAGAGGTGCTGTCTGCTCATCATTTTGGTGGACAAGAAACAAGAATCCCAGCCCTTGGGAGGCAGAGGCTGGGGGATCGCTGTGAGTTCGAGGCCAGCCTGGTCTACAAAGTGATCTAGGACAGCCAAGGCTACACAGAGAAACTATGTCTCAAATAAATAAATAAATAGAATATTTTTAAGGCTGGGCAGTGGGAGGAGCTCCTTGTGTGTGTGATACCCGAGCTGTGCCGGCTGCTTGCCTGATTGTGTACTCACCCACGGTTCTCCAGCAGAGCACAGACTGGTACACATGGCTCACTCTGTGGTACAGCCACCGACTTCACCCATCTGGCTGGTTAAAGACATCTGTGTGTTCTGATTTGCGTTTGTGCACTGTGAGAGCAACAAGTATTTCTGAGTGTTTATGATCTGGTGCTATTTGCATAAAACACATGGAGTCTTACATGGAGACCTTTTTTTCCCCTCTTGGCCATTTTGGTCTTAGATGTGGAAAGGCCACTTTTCTACCTGTGATAAGTCACAACTGTTTTTCTCCACTTATTTTTTTTTTGTCCTTGACTTTGATACTTTTGCGTAAAGTGTTTCAGACCATCTAAGCGGCCAAATTGATCAGTTGTATCCTTTATGAATTTTGAAGTCTGAGAATTATTTTTTAAAAATCCCTTTTTTGTTCTAGTTCATGAAATTTCACAAGTATCACACAATACACACAAAAAAGAGGAGTTATTTGAAATAACATATTTCTAGGTTCAATTAGTCTCACTGACTGTGTGTGCGTGATTTCTCGAAGCTGTTTTTGCTTCATGAAGAAAACAGAAACAAGGCTGGGTGGTGGTGGTGCACACCTTTCATCTTGGGAGGCAGAAGCAGGAGGATCTCTGTGAGTTTAAGGCCAGCCTGGCTATGTAGCAAGTTTCAGAGCAGCAAGGATACACTGAATTCTCCCCCCTCCCCAGTCTCAACAAACCAACAAACCCAAACAAAAACCAGAAATAAAGAGGGAGGAAGGGAAGGAGGAAAGAAGGAAAAAGGAAAACCTAAAATGAGGGATGCTGGAGCTTCCTAAGAGGGTGTGAGGGAGTGAGACGGGAGCCTGGTGTGGAGGCCAGGGCTGAGGTTCCAGTCCGTCAGTACCAAGGGAGGGTGGTCACAGCCGTTGCCATGAGTAATACAAGGGCCTCTGGCTCATGGCTCAGGCTGTGAGCCTAACTCAGAAGCTGTGAAGACAGGAGTCAGTGTTTCCGACCTGCTGCTGACCTCAAGAGCTCAGTCCCAGGCGCTGGGCTTGGGCGAGCGCTGGGCTTGGGTGAGCAGGCCTCAATTCATGTCCAGGGCAGGAAACTAAACACTTGGGACTAATGACAGAGACGGATGGCAACAGAGTTGGAATCTGGTGGGGGAAACTTTTAAAAGGTTAAAAAAAATTACTTGTGCAAGGGTGTTGCCTGCACGTACGCATGTGCACATGCATGTGTAGCACCCACAAGGGCCAGAAGAGGCCATTATTAAAATGGACATGTTTAAAAGAATAACTTTTATTTTTAAAAAAAATCCTAAGGTTTCAGAGGATGAAAGTAAATAAGACCCTTTCTTTTCATTATTAAACAACAGCAACAAGGAGCTGGAGAGATGGCTCAGAGGTTAAGAGCACTGGCTGCTCTTCCAGAGGTCCCGAGTTCAATTCCCAGCACCCACATGGTGGCTCACAGCCATCTAGAATGAGATCTGGTGCCCTCTGCTGGCCTGCAGGTGTACATGTAGACCACTGTATAAATAATAAATAAATAAGTCTTAAAAAAAAAAAAGATTGTTGTACCTTGAATGAAAATTTCCAACCAGGACCAGGATACAGCCACATGCCGGCTGTCTCTAAGCTGCCATCTTGCTGGCTTCCTGTGCACTCAGCACTCTCCAGCTGAGGTCCCCTCAAAGGACAGGAAGCACCTGCTTTGTCTTCCTGCCCATCTGGTGGGGACCCTGGGAAAGAGAACAGCAGACAGTTCCAGGCAGCTGAACTCCCAGAGAATGGATGACACGCACCACCTGATGCAAGCAAAGACTTTCTACCTGCTTGATATTTTTTATTATGAAGAGTGTCCAGCTGGAGAAATAAAACTGAAAAAACGCCTCGAAGGCCAGGTGACTTCCTCCTTGCCAGAGCCCTGCCTCTAAACACCACCAATGTCTGCCAGGCTTCTCGGGGAGGATTGCCTCAGCCAGGTGAACATGTGACCCAGATCTGCTGGGATCTGCACCAGGTAGACTCATCACTGTAATTTTGCTAATACAAATATCTGTGTTTTCCATGGGTCTTAGGTCACCCCTATGAAAGGGTCATTCAACCCCCAAAGGGGTTGAAAACTGCTGATGTACGAAGAGAGCTGGGCCTGTCAGGAGGGAAGAAAACCACCTAACAATCCAGGGTTGACGATCCATGGGCTCTGAACAGACAGACAACCACACCCAGCCCAGCAATCTCTCAGAGAACCCCAGGGCCAGTCTGGAATCGGCTGGATCTCAGAGGGCTGAGAACGAGAGAGGGAGAGACCCAGTTAGAAGTACTGGCCTCCCGGTGCAGCATCCTCTAAGTTCTTAGAAAGACCAAATGTCCACAAAGGGATTCTCATCATCATGGCTCGGTGCTTAGCTCTGGTACCCTAGGCAGCCTGACCATGCTCCCTAGCTCAGTCATCTTGGTCTCTTGATCTGCACGATGCTCCTGTCACAGTTGCAAACTGCGCAGAGAGACCAGAGACTGCTCTGACAGGGGTCAGTGAGGGTGCAGAGCCTCTACGAGACCAACGGGCATCCACGGAGGTGCTGCCCACAGAAGGGACTCTGTCTGCCTGTCACTGGTGACAGTGGGACAAGTTCCATAAAGGTGAGACACCTGAAGGGGTACTGACTATGGTAGAAGAGACAGGAACTCTCAGCTCCCAGTCCTGTGAGGGGCACTCAGGGGATATGACCGGCATGGGAGAACACCATTGAGACACATGTCCCACAGGGCCCTGAGGTGCCAGAGAAAAGAAGGAAAGGACGGGACCTCCTTGCGGCCTGGGGCCCAAGGGTCCATCACATGCCCCTTACCTCACCTTTAACTTTTGGCATCTCACCAGCTACAGGTGTCTGTGGCTTGTCTCTCAGCTCTGGACTCTGAAAAGCCCTGCTGTGCTGCTTGCTGAGAGGCAGGAGCCAAGCACTGTGATGACAAGGCCGTTATCGTCTAAGGGGCACAGGGACTCTCTGCATAACTGATTGCGTTTTGCTGCGATTCAAAATCCCCTTCTCCCTGCCCTGCCTTCCTAACGAACTGCTCACTCTAAACTCCCTGTTCTTGTCAAGGAGCTTCTCTGTGGCACCACTAATGATAAGTGACTTTAAAATGCCCTTTAATGTGAATCCATTCCGACTAATGAGTAAGAACCAACCCATCTGTGCTCCAGGCAAATTCTCAGCCTGGGAAAGGAAAAACACAGACTCTTATCTTAAACTGCCGTAGGGCCCAGGAGCATTGCAGCCAGGTTGCTTCAGAAGCTGTGAGCTTCACACACATTTGCAAGGCAGTCCGGAGCCAAAGACTGAGGTCACAGTGAAGGTACCCTTAGCATCCTTAACATCTCTCCATAGCCATACCTCCTCCAGCATCACTCCTCCAGTCTCCCTCCTCCAGCATCTCTCCTCCAGCATCCCTCCTCCAGAATCCCTCCTCCAGCATCCCTCCTCCAGCATCCCTCCTCCAGAATCCCTTCTCCAGCATCTCTCCTCCAGCATCCCTCCTCCAGAATCCCTCCTCCAGCATCCCTCCTCCAGCATCCCTTCTCCAGCATCCCTCCTCCAGCATCCCTCCTCCAGCATCCCTCCTCCAGCATCCCTCCTCCAGAATCCCTCCTCCAGCATCTCTCCTCCAGCATCCCTCCTCCAGAATCCCTCCTCCAGCATCCCTTTTCCAGCACCCCACCTCCAGCATCCCTCCTTGAGCATCCCTTTTCCAGCACCCCACCTCCAGCATCTCTCCTCCAGCATCCCTCCTCCAGCATCCCTTTTCCAGCACCCCACCTCCAGCATCCCTCCTCCAGCATCCCTCCTTGAGCATCCCTTTTCCAGCACCCCACCTCCAGCATCTCTCCTCCAGCATCCCTTTTCCAGCACCCCACCTCCAGCATCCCTCCTCCAGCATCCCTCCTTGAGCATCCCTTTTCCAGCACCCCTCCTCTAGCATCTCTCCTCCAGCATCCCTCCTCCAGCATCCCTCCTCTAGCATCCCTCCTCTAGCATCCCTCCTCTAGCATCCCTCCTCCAGCATCTCTCCTCTAGCATCCCTCCTCCAGCATCCCTCCTCCAGCATCCCTTCTCCAGCATCCCTCCTCTAGCATCCCTCCTCCAGCATCCCTCCTCCAGCATCCCTCCTCCAGCATCTCTCCTCCAGCATCCCTTCTCCAGCATCCCTCCTCCAGCATCCCTCCTCCAGCATCCCTCCTCCAGCATCTCTCCTCTAGCATCCCTCCTCCAGCATCCCTCCTCCAGCATCCCTTTTCCAGCACCCCACCTCCAGCATCCCTCCTCTAGCATCCCTCCTCCAGCATCCCTCCTCCAGCATCCCTCCTCTAGCATCCCTCCTCCAGCATCCCTCCTCCAGCATCCCTCCTCCAGCATCCCTCCTCTAGCATCCCTCCTCCAGCATCCCTCCTCTAGCATCCCTCCTCCAGCATCCCTCCTCCAGCATCCCTCCTCCAGCATCACTCCTCCAGCATCCCTTCTCCAGCATCCCTCCTCTAGCATCCCTCCTCCAGCATCCCTCCTCCAGCATCCCTCCTCCAGCATCCCTCCTCCAGCATCCCTCCTCCAGCATCCCTTCTCCAGCATCCCTCCTCTAGCATCCCTCCTCCAGCATCTCTCCTCCAGCATCCCTCCTCCAGCATCCCTCCTCTAGCATCCCTCCTCCAGCATCCCTCCTCCAGCATCCCTTCTCCAGCATCCCTCCTCTAGCATCCCTCCTCCAGCATCCCTCCTCCAGCATCCCTCCTCCAGCATCCCTCCTCCAGCATCCCTCCTCTAGCATCCCTCCTCCAGCATCCCTCCTCCAGCATCCCTTCTCCAGCATCTCTCCTCTAGCATCCCTCCTCCAGCATCCCTCCTCCAGCATCTCTCCTCTAGCATCCCTCCTCCAGCATCCCTCCTCCAGCATCCCTCCTCTAGCATCCCTCCTCCAGCATCTCTCCTCTAGCATCCCTCCTCCAGCATCCCTCCTCCAGCATCCCTCCTTGAGCATCCCTTTTCCAGCACCCCGCCTCCAGCATCCCTCCTTCATCATCCTGTCTACATCTCTCTCCCAGAGCATCTCACCTTCAATCTCCTTTCTCTTGCAATGGCCCCAATGGAGAAGGATGCTGTTCCACAGTGTCAGAAGGTTGCAAAGTGTCTTCTGTCTCTTTGTTGAATGCCATTATACATGATTTTAGAAGGCATAGGAATTACTTAAAATATCTACCATATTTTATGCCTTAAATGAAAGAGAGAGGAAGTTTTATTAATCAGAACTCAATGAGGTCTGCATTGACCTTTGAGTGTGGCTTCCCATGCTAGTCATGAAAAGGCTCACGTTAAACCTTGCTGTTACTAGAAGTTTAGTATATGGGACAGGACACTCACCGAGCCACAGTGTGCTGTTTGCTTGGAAGAGGAACAGCTGTCCACATGAGCAAGACTGTCAGTATGAGTGGGGAGGGAGGCATTTTGTGGTTGCACACACTCGGCCAAACCACTCAGGAGCTCTGTATACCTGCACATCTTACCTATTTTATCAAGAGAGCGATTAAGCCAGAGGGCATAATGATAAACACAGGGTAATTTAATGGAGGATGGACCCCAGAAATGGCTGAGTCCCCCTCTAGGACCCACGGGCTCAGCTGTTTCTCAGGGTTGTCTTAGGGTGGCAGCTGGAACAAGGGTGCGCCAACCCCAGCATGCAGATGTGGGCAGCGGTGGGTAAGCTACTCAGATATGGCCAGGAGCCACAGCATTTAAAGACACCTTCGCCTCTACGCAGAGTAACCGACAATTCCTCCCCAGAGACCTGAGAAAGCTGTGAAGCAAGGATAGAAAACATGTGCAAAAATTACCAACACAGACCATACAGCCATTCATTTGCCAAACTCCCTGCGATGGTTTGAAGGACAAATGTGCCCTGCGGCCCATGTATTTGGTCACTTGGCCTATGTTTGGTGACACTATTTGGGAGAGTGTGGAGGAGTGCTAAGTGAATGTATCAACCGTCAATAAAGCGCTGTTTAGCCAATCAGAAGGACAGGAAGTGGAAGGTGGGACTTCCTGGAAGAGAGGAGAGATGTTTGAGGGTTGGAGAGGGACAAGGTCTTTTGACAGTTGGAGGAGGACGGTGGGAACTTGACGCCGACCGGCTCAGGGGTCATAGTGGCAAGTGTTTGGAATATATTTATGTTTTAAGGTTTAGAGTAGTTTAGTTTACGAGTAGATTAGAATCAGTTCAGACTCCGCCCAGCAAAGTGCTGGCAGCTTTAAAGTACGTTTCAGTCTCCCTGTGTCAGCTATTTGCTTTGTAGGCCGAATAGATACAAAATATTGTAACAGGAGAGTTTATAGAACCTCTAGGAAGAGCAGCCTTGACGAGGAAGTATGTCACTTTGAGATTTTATAGCCTTACCCCATCTACTGTTCACTCTCTGCTTCCTGTGTGCAGACATAATCTGACCAGCTCTTCCTTAAACTGATTTTTGTCATGTTTATCAATAGCCATAGAAAAGTAACGAATACATACCATAATGACATTCCAAGTATAGGGCATCTCATGCTGTAGTTTACACCAGGGACTTTTACTCATGTACAGGGTGGGGAGTGGTTATACTTTGCCTTCTACAGTGGAATTCTTGCGGGGTTATGGTGTCTGTGATCACGCCTCCTGAGCAAGCTGCTGTTACCAGCAAGAACATGGACCCAAAGCGGGCGTTTCCGCCCCTGCTCACCTGCTGTGTGCGCTCGACATCCCGTAAGCCTCAGCTTGACGTCCCAGAAGCCTCAGCTCGACATCCCAGAAGACTCAGCTCCTGTCAAATCTGAAGATGCAGCTCAGCCTCGCTGACCCAGACCGGCGGATACTGAACAAAGAGGCGAGCGTTGCTTGATTGCAAGCTCTGGCGTGGTTCCATAGGCAGCGATAGACAGGAGAGAGAGCGAGGGTGTGCTCGGGTCATGAGAAGTTAGGCCAGTTGATCAGGTTTAGGCTTTTGATATTTTATTTACTTAGCTTTTTTTTTTTCCTGGAAAAGATTTATGCTCTGGGTGTGCACATATCCCTCATATGCTCATGGATCTTACGTGTGTTTCAGAAATTCCAGGATCGAACTGTGAGAGCGAAGACAGAACTCGCCTTTTCAGGCAGGCCGGTACCACGCAGACAGGACCTGTGTGCCTCTCACACCAGCTTCCTGGCATCACTGTCAAATCTGCCTCTTGGGTTTCAGAGACATGCCCTTTAACCAAAAGCAACAAGGATCCAGTAATTTCAAATTTTCCTATGACAATTCTCTTAGTAATCCCAAACTTAAGATAACAATGTATATTTGAGAGTCTCCAAGGAGGATGCAGATTGCTGAAAATTTTTTTTTTCCAAAAGACAAGGTTTCTCTGTGTAGCCTTGGCTGTCCTGGACTCCCTTTGTAGACCAGGCTGGCCTTGAACTCACAGAGATCTACCTGCCTCTGCCTCCTGAGTGCTGGGCTTAAAGACATGCACCACCACCACCCAGCTAGATTGCTGAATTTTAAGTATCATCAAGTGTTCATGTTTATACTGAAATTTTTAACAGTAACAATGGTGGCAATTACGCACTTTTTAAATGTCTGCGTTGTGATCTATAGTGCTATTTTGTTTTGAGATATTCACCCAAGAAGACCATGCAGACATGGCTCAAGTCAGCAGAAAGTCTTCATTAGCTATAAGAAGACAGGCGTGGGCCAGACATCCCCGTTCCAAGGGGGAGAACCAGAGAAAAGGGAAGACTTAACAGGTCTTCACAAAGCCTGAACATCACAGCTTGAGAAATCCCTGAATCCTGGTTTTTCAGATGCAGCTGGTAGGGGCTGGGTCCTCAAGACGCCAGCAGCCCAGCCAGCTTTGCTAGGCACCGCACACAGCGATCTCCCAGGCTGGAGTGTCAGAGCAGAGCGGATAGCTCCTCCCAGGGTGCAGTAGGCATGAATCCCCTCACCCTCACCCCCACCTTCACCCATGGGTTCTGTGTCTGTAGCTTTGGGTAGCTATACTTCAAATCTGGAGGGGGAAAGCCACGCCCCCACATGTCATGTGCTCTGAGCCAATAGAGATGGCACCACTGGGTACCGCCAGTTACTTCATGTGCACTTTGAGGCAGCCACTGTGCCCATACCTCTCCTGGTTCAGTGACCACCCAAGGGCAGCCATGAAATGCTGTGTACGATAAGGGAGCTAAGCCGTGTAATTGCTCTGTGCTGGCCCTCATGGTCTGGGTGACAGGAGTGGCACACCCAGAAACTCTAATGCACTTGTGGAATCACTCAGCCTCTGTCTGGAGGACAAAGAGCTGCTGCTGCTCCACACCAGTCTTACCCAACTTGGTGCCATGTCACTCAACTGGGTGCTCTCCTCGGTTTTGTAAGTGTGTGTGTGTGTGTGTGTGTGTGTGTGTGTGTGTGTGTGTATGTATGTATGTGTATACGTATGTGTGTGTATGTATGTATGTATGTGTATTTGTAGGTGTGTGTTTTCTTTTTTCTTTTTTTTTTTTAAGACTTTATTATTATGCATACAGTGTTGTCTGCTTGTAGGCCAGAAGAGGGCATCAGGTTACGTTATAGATGGTTGTGACCCACCATGTGGTTGCTGGGACTTGAACTCAGGACCTTTGGAAGAGCAGGGGGTATGCTCTTAACCACTGAGCCATCTCTCCAGCCCATGTGTGTGTTTTCTTGTCATGCGAATAAGCTGAGGACTTTCCAAATTCTGCTTCCCTTTGGATTAAAACACACACACTGAAGACATTTCTTCCCTTTTTGCTTTAAGCACCTAAGAGGCTACACTGTGTCCCCAACACTTACTTACAAATATCCTGCCTCATGGCTCACACATCTGCCTTCCACCAAACACCAGGATGCAAACGCAGCTCACCCAGGCGCACTGCCACCTGGTGGCAATGACAGACGTTCAGTGCTCAGCGCTCGCTTCTCTTCATCTAAGACACCATCAGAAGAGCTCTCAGGTCAAGATGTGAGCTCTCACTGCAGCCACCAGAACCACGCAAGCATCCTAGGCAGCACAGGCTCTTCCCAGCGGTCCCACCCTCTCCCACGCCCTGCCTTCTCTGCTGTAGTAGGTCTGTCCGTTCTTACGGGCGTTTATCACAACAGCACCAGATAGCAGTTTCCCGCCTTCATCTGTTTGGACTGTTATATAATAAAATGCCATAGTCTGGGTGTTTCACAGACAACAGAAATAGACTTTTCACTGATCTGGAAACGGCAGCATCTAAATGAAGACAGATTTGGTGTGTGGTCACGGCCTACTTCCCGATCCCCATCATGAGTAAGCTCAAAGGCTCTCTTACCAAAGGGCGCTAACCTGGCCTCTGCTCTCATGACCCCATGACCTCACAAAGTTCCTGCCTTTCAATACCACACACAGGGAACTAGTTTTCTTTCCCTTCCTTTCTTTCTTTTCTTAAAACTTTTTATTGATTCTTGGTGAATTTCACGTCATGCACCCCAATCCCACTCATCGCCCCACCCCTCCATTCCCACCCTCCGCCCTTGCACCCTCCCCCTCAAAAGAAAACAAAACCAAATCCTCCCTGATGGGCGCTGTGGTGTGTCACAGTGTGTTGCACAGCACACCCTCTGCCCACACAGCTTTCCTTGCACATGCTCACGGCAGTGGTGTGTCACAGTGTGTTGCACAGCACACCCTCTGCCCACACAGTTTTCCTTGCACATGCTCACTGCAGTGGTGTGTCACAGTGTGTTGCACAGCACACTCTCTGCCCGCACAGCTTTCCTTGCACATGCTCACTGCAGTGGTGTGTCACAGTGTGTTGCACAGCACACTCTCTGCCCACACAGCTTTCCTTGCACATGCTCACGGCAGTGGTGTGTCACAGTGTGTTGCACAGCACACTCTCTGCCCACACAGCTTTCCTTGCACATGCTCACGGCAGTGGTGTGTCACAGTGTGTTGCACAGCACACCCTCTGCCCACACAGCTTTCCTTGCACATGCTCACGGCAGTGGTGTGTCACAGTGTATTGCACAGCACACTCTCTGCCCACACAGCTTTCCTTGCACATGCTCACGGCAGTGGTGTGTCACAGTGTGTTGCCAGCACACCCTCTGCCCGCACAGCTTTCCTTGCACATGCTCACTGCAGTGGTGTGTCACAGTGTGTTGCACAGCACACCCTCTGCCCACACAGCTTTCCTTGCACATGCTCACTGCAGTGAGTCGTTGGTCTGGTTCGAGGCCTCTGGCTTCTGCTGCACCGTCAATATGGATCCTCACTGGGATCCTCTCGGGTGTCCTGCTGTTGCCCCGTGTCATGGAGATCCTGCAGCTTTGGTTCTGTGGGACAGGCCCCTCCATGTGCTATAGATGGGGTGGATGTTGGGATGGACCAACTCAAAGCCCCGGATCTGGGCCTGGGTGGTAGCAGAATTGGTCAGTCCACCACCTCTCCTGTGCCCACACCACCAGGGCCAGCTCCCCCGCTTTACCCAGGCAAGGGGTGGGGTCAGTCCCCAGCACTCACATCAGGCATCTCACAGCTGCTTGCCCCTCCAGTTGCAGGAGATCCGATGACTTCTCAGGCACCTGCATTCACATGACGCACGCGTAAATCCGCGCCTAGCCAAAGCTGGACAGAGGAGGAGGAGCACATTTGCGTGATCCCCTGAGAGGCATCCGGGACATTAGAGATGAAGGTTGGGATGTGACCTTCTGACAGGAATCCATGACAACGTCTTCCGTGTAGGCTGCCAGGCTGAGGTTTGCCCAAAAACACCTACAGAAGGCCTAAAGTACCCCTTCCAGAATGCTATGTAGGTCTTACAGCAGGAAAGAGTTTAGCTGTCTTTGTGCTTTCAAATTGCTACTTGGAAGGAGGGAAAAGGGGCGCAGAAAATGCATGTGAGGACCCGGCGGCTTTAGGAAATATGTGCCCAGCCCCAGCCACTGTCCTTGCATTGTCTTATTCAGTCTTTGCCACCTCCCTTCTTGGCCCTAGTATGTTTGCGGTGTTTACCCTCTGGTGGCAGAGCAAGTAGCAATAGCTTCTCCCTTGGTCTTCCAACTTCTAAAAGAGATAATTAATGAAAAACAATAATTTATGATGATGTAAAAAAATCTTTCTTATTTAGATACAGTTTTTAGGAATGGCAGTAAAATCTGTCCCATTGTTCACTTTCAAGGAAGTAAGATAGAAATAGAATTAGTTTCAAGGGTGGGGGATAGGGGGTGGGGGGTGGGGGTGAGGGGTGGGAGGTAGGGGGTGAGGGGTGGGAGGTAGGGGGTGAGGGGTGGGGGGTGGGGGTGAGGGGTGGGAGGTAGGGGGTGAGGGGTGGGGGGTAAGGGGTGGGGGTAGGAAAGGGCGAGAAGCTGAAGAAAAGCATTGTCTAAACTGTGGTGTCCCCAATTGCAGGCAAAGTGTCTATGCGAAGAACAGTCTCTGAAGGATAAATGTACTTATTTCTTGCAACACTAGAAAAAAATTACTGTTGTGACGTGGTTCCATAGACCAGTGTTGGGGAAAGAGAAGAGAAAGTCTTGGGGGTTCTGTCGTAGGGAGAATTGAGCTGGCAGGAAACAGTTAGTTAAAGGAACCGATTGTCGGTGAACAGTTAATTAAAGTCACTAATTGTTGAGGAGAGATTGAGGAATGGAGGAGAAAAGAAATATTGAGGCCCAGATATTAATTGCAGTGTAAAACTGAAAGGTCTTCTAGCCCCCAGGAGCACTCTATTTTCCTTCTAACCTTTTCTGGGCCAACCCCAGCACTTTATTTAAAGTGAAGTTCAATTTTTTTTCATTACAGATTACATAATGCTTTTTTTTTTATCTTTTACAATCAATAGAGCATTTAAAAATCAACAGAGCAAGAACCAATGTGACAAATAAATGTAAACAGTTCTGTATAACCTACAATAAAGCATACAGCAAAATTCAAATCCATGTCCAATCAGTGGTCAGCGTGACCTGAGTATTGTTTCTTAAACAATACTCGGGAAAATTTAATCATAAATTTCCCCAGGCTAAAGCTATTGTGTTTACATGGTTGTCATAGCAACATAGCTTGAAACTAAATGTCCTAACACAGAAAAAACTTGACTTATGTCCAATCCCAAACCAACAGGTGTGCTATACAAGCCTAGGCTAACTGCTAAGGATAACCCGATTGTAAAGTATCTGCATAGCATGAGCTTCCAAGGCCACCTCCTATTTCTCTCAAAGCAGATTCTAAAGGAACTTTTGATTTATTATAAGAACAAGTTTTACTTTTCTATAGTTAACAATATCTAACCAGGTACTATAATGCCAAAGTCCTAACTTTCTTTTCAGGCAGTTTCTGCCCAGCTGTTCACAACAGCCAGAATGAAAACTCTCTCATTGCCTCAAGCCTTTGACCAGATGCCTCTGTCAACATTTTCTGTGGGAAAAAGTTTTCCAGTGCAAATTTCATTAGGGCTGAGAAAGTCAGTTTTAAGAGAAAAAGCAGATTTCAAGGTAGATTTTAGGCAAAATTAGACCTGGACCATAGACAATACTTAAAGATAGCGCTAATCAGCTGGAGGTCTTTGGAATGTTGTCAACCAAAGCCTCTATGACTTGTCCTTATGTCTCTGACAGTGTGGAAATCTGTTTCCTTTCAAAGTTTGTATATTGAAAACTAGTCCTGAAAAGCCTGCCCACCTGCGGCCCCACTGTGTGGATGGGCAGAACTGAAGATACTCCAAGGTCTGCCCACTGCCATGGATGCAGGTGGGCGGGTGCCACTATGATGAGCAAGTATGTGGTGGAGAGACGAGAGAAAGAGAAGCTGAAAAGAAGTGAGGAACAGTCTGATGTGAGGACCCTGCACTGCCACCCGAGGCCATGGTGATATACAGGCCTGGGCTGCCGCTGAAGGTCATGTCCTGGTCCAGGTCCTGCAGCACCAGCAGTCTATGTCAGCGTCCATGGTCCATGTTACTACCAAAGGCCATGGGGACATCTCTAGTCTAGGTTGCTGCCTGGGGCTGTGTTCAAGGGACGCACAGAGCTGGTCCCTACCCTCACCCATTGCAACATGGGAGCACTGGCCCTGCCCCTTGCCAGCTGTGGCATGTGGGTGAGCTGGCCCTGCCTTTTGCTGGGGCAATTGTGGAGAGCTGGCCCTGGTGGCATGGATGTGGGAGATCCAGTCCTGCCCCTTGATGGCTGAAATCTCCTCAGGGGTGGGGGTGGGGGGCTCCAGGCCCATATGTTTCTGGATCAATATTTGCTTCTCTTCTTTTAACACAGAGTCTCATGTCTTTGACCGTGCGGGCCATCCCTGTGCGATGTAGATCATGAGGTCAGGGACTGAGCTCTGGGCTGCGCTGTCCCCTCTGCCATAACTGCTCCTCTTCCCTGGGAACCCAAGTGAACAGATCCACGCATCAATCTCCACTTAGCAGCAGCTTGCTTGAGGCCTGTAATTACAGGTCTGCCCCAGCTGGAGCCAGATGGGAACCACACTGTGAAATCCCCTAAACATCTCTGCAAGGAGAACCAGGTGGGTGCAGGTCACGGCCAGAGGGGAGCAAGGATGCTTGCCGAGGAGACACAGCCCTGACACACAGCGTGCAGCATCTGGCACTGTGAAGTGCTGGGGAAGATCTTTTCCTCTATCGGCTGCAGTGACGTTTACCTGTGGTGCCTGCTGTTTGCCTACGATGGAAGAATCATCTGAGCCTGGGGGCTGAATCCTAGGAAACGTGGTGAGATCCTGTTCTAACCCACAACATAAAGCCCAGGGTGAGCAAGGTTGGAAACCCAGCAAGAAAGACGCCACCAAGGTGCCAGTGAGACTGTCTAGAAGACTGAGCCACGCTAGATCATTAGGGAGGCTGATGTGGAGGATGAAGGGGCTGCTCGGGTCAGAAGGTTCAGGCCCCCGTGCAAAGGGAACGCAGGCCTCAGAAACCAGAAGGACCTGCTTGCTCTTTAAACATTAAAAAGTTTTATTTATTGCTCGTGCATTCATGCATGTGTCCGTCTGTGCATGCATCTGTCTGTCAGTGCGTTCATGTGTACATGATCCACAGTGTGCATATGCATGTGGAAATCGGTGACAGTTCTTGGGAGTGGGTTCTCTCCTGGCACCTTGAATGATCTGGGATTGAACTCTGGTCACCAAACCTCTCCTAGCTGGGCTATCCGTCAGCCCAGGACCTGTTTTCTTGAGGCCATGTCTTAGGTAGAGTCACTATTGCTATGATGAGACACCACGGCCAAAAGCAAGTTGGGGAGGAAGTGGTTTATGCAGCTTATACTTCTGCATCGTAGTCCATCACTGAGGGAAGTCAGGACAGGAACTCAAACAGGGCAGGAACCTGGAGGCAGGAGCTGATGCAGAGGCCATGGAGGGTGCTGCTTACTGGCTTGTTCCTCATGGTTTGCTCAGTCTGCTTTCTGATAAAACCCAGGACCACCTTCCATGTCAATCACTAATTAAGAAAATGCCCTACAGGCTTGACTGCAGCCCAACTGTATAGAGACTTCATCTTAACTGATGTTTCCCGTCTCAGATCATGATAGTTTGTGTAGAGTTGACGTAAAACCAACTATCACAGGCCCTGTATTTGACCTAACTCCTGCTTTCTCACCCTGTGATTTCATCTTAACTTGTGTCCTATGACTGAGGCCAGCAGACCAGATGATAAAGTGCTCAGGGATGGAGGAGGTACGTGCTTTATGTACTGTCACTGTCCCTTTTTCCCAAGGCTGGACTTCTGGATCCCACGTGCAGATCTGACTACTCCTTTGTGGGGGCACAAGGGACCTGTTAATGACTGTCTTTATTTCCTCATTAACCTGTCTGCTTTGCAGATCCTGCCAAGAAGGCTGGATAAACAGACATGAAGGAAAACAGTTCTCTCCCCGCACAGGATTGATCTAGCCATGACTGGGAAGCACGTGATTGTGCCTCAGTGACCAGCTGTCCACTGAACCTCAGTAGGGATGACACAGAGGGTGGAGGGCAGGCGACAGCTGCTGCTGTTTGCACTCCTCCCTCTGCTGCTCAGCCTCCCACTGCCTCCACGGGACTTTTCCTGTTACCTCATTATCACATGGATTGAGGCTTAATGGAAAGCTGGCTCCTGCAGGCACCCTTGAGACAGCCTGGATGTGGGACAGTTGACACTTGGCCCCATGGCGTTGTTGTAGAGGGCTGTTCTCACCCAGGAGAGACCAGGACCAGCTCTTCATGGATCTGAAGTTTTTATTGAGCCACAAAGATCCGGCCTAGTGCACGCACTCGTGACTCCATGTCTAGAGCGCTCTGTGCTGAGTGAGCAAGGGTTTATCTTTAGAAAGGTAAAACCAACAAGCTTGGTACCTCCTGCTGGTGAAGTTCTGATTGTTGGGGTTCAGACCTGGGACAAGCAGCTGAGGTGCCTATTTTACACACCAAAGCACACCTGGCTTCCAGGTTCTCCCAGCATCCCTCAGTCCCTACCTGTTATAAGTCATGGCTGGCATACCCAGGCCTCTGCCATGAACTTTCCAGCCCAGGGGCTGGGCTTCCCCTCCCCAAGAAGCTCTTTGCTATGTAATCCAGACATTCTGGTCTCTCTCCGAGTATACACTCTTCTCCTCCCCCCACCCCAACCCTTCCCACCTCCCAGTCTGCATGGTGGCTTCCCTGGCCCCGTTCCTTTGACCTGTGAACCTACCCAAGAGCTGCCCCCAATAAACCTGCCTTTCTTTGGCTCGAACTGGCTCATTTGGCAGCCTAGAAATACCTATTGTCAGTCAGAGTGTCTGTCAGTGATGGCAGTTCCCAGGCATGATGGGACGCGAACTTTTAATAAGAAGAGAGCACAGGTGTGTCTCATGGTGTTTCCGTTTGATCTGGGAGCAGAAAGCCTTGCGATTGCAGAAACAGAAATGAAGCAGGTTAGCAAAGGTTCCCATAAGATCCTCATGTGGCCCAGGGTCAGGCTGACCTCAGCTTTAAGCCTGAGGTTGGGTCAGGATAGGTTTTCCTCATTTCAGCATTCTCAATTGACCTGCAGCCCCAGGAGAAGCTTTCCCATCCTGCTCTATCCTTAGACAGATGTGGGACCTCAGGAGCTGTAGCAACCCTTCCTGAGCTCTGTCTGGCGACTTGTTTTAAAGATGGTGACAGTGGTGGTGGCGGCGGTGGCGGCAGCGGAGGCAGTGGCAACAACAGCAGCGGCAGCAACAGCAACAGCAGCAGCAGCGATGGCAGCAGCAGCACCCCACTGCAGAGTTACTGCACCAGGCACGGTAGGCAACAAGATCAGAGGAAGCCTGCTGTGTGCCACTTAGGCCCGCTGCCTCTGGCAGGTGCATGTCCTGCACCCCTACCCGGATTTGAATATGACATATGCCCCACAGGTCCCTGTGTTTGAACCTTTGGTCCTCAGCTGGTGGTGTTTGCTGTTTAGGAACCTTAGGAAATCTTTGGGAGGCGGGGACTGGCTGGAGAAAGCGGGCAGGCCTTGAAGTTGTGCACACCGGCGGCTTCCTGTTCCCTCTGCTTCCTGACTGCAGTTGTAAAGGAAAGTCCCTCTCACCCACGCTGCTACCTGCAATCCCAGAAAAAGGCGCTAAGGCCAGCCGGGCCCTGGCTCTCCTGCCAACCCACAGGACCCACCAAGTTGGAGCCAATGGCTTTGTCCTGGGCCTTGAGAGAGTGGAGGAGAAGATGCTGAGCAAAGAGATTCTGGGCTGCCTGCCATACTGCAAAGTGCAGAAGCAAGGCCCAGGGAATGCTCACTGTCCGAGATTCCTGTTGGGCTGGGTGAGCTTGTCACCTGCCACCTACCACACACCTCTGATCCTCCAAGGAGCAAGGTCATCCCAAGAACAAGAAACTAGAAACAGAATCCCACTGGGGGCCTCTGACATCTGGAGACCAGTGCAGCCGTGCACTGAGGAAGTCAGCGGTCAAAATAGGGGTGGGGGGTGGGGGGTGGCGGGAGGCGGGAGGCACCTGCTGGAGCTAGATAGGTGAGCTACCAACAGTCAGCACAGGTGTGGCCAGGTGTGCCTTGTCAGTGTGGTCACGCTCTGCACGCCACACCTGGCTTTGTGTTCAGCACACACATAATTCCTGGCAGCAGTTTCTTCCTGGCTACCCCGGGATGCCCTTCCCCCAAAGCCTGTGACATAGGTGACATACAACGTGACATACTGTCCTCAAGTCATTTACCATTCTAGTCTTTATTTGTTTAGACATTGTCCACATAAAAACAGCAGCTCTCACTTTAAGAACTTACTCAGGAGCCATTGTGAGTGACCATGGCTCCCAAACCACAGATTTAGACTACCCCAAATTCCCTGTTCCAAAATGGAAAAAGTTTCATAGTTTTACAGGAAAAAAAAAAAGCCATAAACCAAGGCAGGTTTAAAATACGTTGGTGGGTATATGAGAGGCAGGTTCCTCAAGCTGCGGGGAGCGTTTCTAGAGGCCCAGGTTACAGTCTCAGCTTTTGGGTTAGCGGAAACTAGGGATCTGCTAAGGTAATCGATTCAAAATGGTTTGTTTTTGTTTGTTTTGTTTTGTTTCCTATTTGTAAGATGTTAGTTCCAACTCCGAGGTGGGCAAAGAGTAACTGTTCTGAGGCCTGGAGTTAGCTGAGACAACCAGCCTCTGGTCCTGCAACATTCCACCGACCCCCCCCACCCCCACCCCAGTACTAATCAGACAGTGTTTGCAGACACTAGGGGGACCCTGCAAGTATCTAGGCAGGGAAGTGAGCCTTGAAGAGGTGGAAACAAAAACCGATGCAGATTGGCTTCATCAACTTTGGTCAGACTTGGGAGTCTGATACCAAGTGGTTCAGTGTGTGTGTATGTGTGTGTGTGTGTGTGTGTGTGTGTGTGTGTGTGTGTGTGTGTGTGTGTGTGTGTGTGTGTTTTGAGACAGGGATTCTCTATGTAGCCTTGGCTGACCTGGACTCAATAGGTAGACCAGGCTGACCTCGAACTCACAGAGATCCACCTGCCTCTGCCTCTCAAGTGCAGGTGCTACCACACCTGGGCATTGTCAGCTTATTTAGAACACGTACAGTTTGGAGAGTTTCCAGGCAACAATCATTCCTATTCCAGGTGCACAATAAAGCCTACGGTGTGGCTACAGAGGCTCCTTTGCCAAGTCCATGTGACCATGTGGATGGGTCCTATAGCTAAGAGGCCTAGAGTCCAGTGTGGTCTCTGATGGAGACAGTGGACAAGTCAGCAGGCCATGGAATACACGTGACATCCCGCTGAGGATGGGCTCTATCAACTGGGGCTAAAGGTAAAGTCCAGGGAGGGAGAATTTGGGGTAATCGCTCTGGGGGGTTGGATGAGGTCTGCCTCCACAGATAGCAAAAAAGGTCACCGGGTCATTAAACAAAATCCACTCCTAGCCTTCTGGGTGGAAACAGGTATTTTGTCTCCTCCTTTGAGGAGAAGCCTGTGTGTTTAATATTCCTGGTTCCCCAGTGCTCTGTGGGTGCAAAGACAAAAGAAGGGGTTTCATGATGTTTTCATACATATATTATGAGGTAGTCTTTTCTAAGACTGATCAGACATGGGCTTAAGATAATAGAAAGCCTTAATAATCCAGCCAGTGACCACAGTGGGTGTTTGGGATCTTAGTGTAGCCCCAAGCATTTCTCAGGGTGAAATTTTAAGCACAACAAACCCAGATATCACGAGTTTACACATTTTTCAGTTAAGGAGAACAGTTAGCCAGAACCAGAACTACAGAAGAAAACAAAAAACAAACAAACTAAAAACCACAAAAAACAAACCCAGGGTTAGTGCATTTAGGACCTTTCTCAGAACCGTGGACTTTGATGGATTAGGTCTTTGTTTTAGTTTTGGCAGGTGGTGCTGTCTTCGTGCTGAGTTATGTGGCCTGAATGGTGCATTCTCCATGGAGTCAGTTCTGCTAATGTCTGGGGGCCTCCTACAGTCTGGGGTAAGTGTTACAGTATGTAATACCATTGCCCTACCTGTTCCCAGGCCCCCGTCCCCCTCCCCCCACCCCCCCATCTCCACCTGTAATGGTCTCCCTCTTGCGTCCCCATAACCCGCACATGACAGCTACTCCCTGGTTTGGCCTAATAGTACGATCTCCAAACACCATTCTGTCTTCTCTGTGGCTTAATAAGACTCCACTTGCGACAGACGACATCTTCATTATCCATTCTTGCACGGCTATGTCTAAGCTGGCTCCATAATTTGACCGGTGTGGCAAATGGACACGGGTGTGCAGGTGTGTATACAGAAAGTGGACTTTGACACCTCTAGAAGTAATGCTCAGAAACGCTGCAGCTGGACTACACAGCAGTTCAGGGTTTAGTATTTCAGACACTGGCATCCTGTTCACACAGTGGCTCTGCTAATTTGTGCTCACCCCAGGGTGTTCATTGTCCCTGTATCCTCACTAGTGCTTGTTTGTTTTCCTGATGGTAGTGTAGGGACAAAATCAATGCCATATCCTATATGTAATGCATGTTCTACAATTAACGCCGTGGTCTGTGAGACGTTGTCCTCCAGGTGTTTTCACTACTTCCTACCTTCCGGGAAAGACCACACACTGCCGTAAACTAGACCTGCCACAGGAACAATCAGATACAATTAATACCCAATGATCCTCTGAGATAAAACAACTTCCCTGGAGACTCAGCCTCCTGGACCCAACCTACATGAAGGTCCTCATTCTTGAGACTCAGGATCCTCGATTATGGTTTTTTTCCCTTACTTCCCTGGGACCCCAACCCCTAATTACAGTTGTTCCTTATAAACCCATTGTCCTTGAAGCTCTGGTGTCACTCTCCTATCCTGCTGCGTCAGGAAGGATGGTGATCCAAAGCTCTGAGCCCATAATACAGGACCCTATGTATATTGCATCAGTATCGAGTCCTGGTGGTCTTTTTGGGGGTCTTGTGATCTGGGTGATCTCAGCATAACAGTTGTTGTTGTTGTTTTTGTTGTGTTTTTCAAGACAAGGTCTCACTGTGTAACCCTGGCTGCCTTGGAACTCAGGCCTGTAGACCAGGCTGGCCTCAAACTCACACAGATCTGCCTGCCTCTGCCTCCCGAGTCCTGGGATTAAAGGTGTACACCATAGTTGCCTGGATGTGGATATTTTTATTTGCAATTAAAGAGACAATTTGTTGCATCTTGCACATTTGCTGGCTGTGTTTGTTAGATCTCAGAGTCTCTGGAGAAGTCTCTGTGGACTGCAAAGTAGAAGTCCATGCCATCTGCAAGAGGGTTTGGATTCCTTTCTTGTCTCACTTTGTGGAGCTAGCTAAGAATCCAAGCAATGTACTGAGAGTGGAGGGGGTGGACACTGCCCCACTCCAGGTCTGGGAGACAATGCTTCCACTTTTCCCACTCAGTGAAATGCTGTTCTGTAGGTTTGCTGTATGCAGCCCTATTGTGTTGAGGTGCAACCCTTCTGCTCCTAGGTTCTCACGGGCTTCTTGTCCAGTTCTGATGAAGACACTGTGTCCCTCTGACTCTTGGACACTGTGTTCCTCTTTAAGATTCATGTCACAAATCTTCCTTTTGGTTTGGACCCAAGTGAAATGCTCCACGGCTTTGAGAAAGATCGGCAAATGTGTAAGCTGAGCACAATCAGGCTGGGAAGAACACAGCCCGATCTTCTGGCAAGATTCTCAAATAACAGAATATTTCTTTACGCTGCTAAAAGCCAAGACTGCCCCCGGCAGAAATACGGGCAGCTCTCTTGGGCTGTTGATGTGAGAGGCTTCTGCCCTGGCTGACCATGGTTGACATAGCCTAGTCTCCACTGCAGCTGAGTGCCTTCCAGATAGATCTGTGCTACCCCTTTCTGCAGGCCCAGTATGGTGGCCAGCCTCTGAGGAGGCCCCACCCTCAGGGTTGCAGATGTCTGTCTTCTCGCTGTGTCCTCACAGTGCATAGTGGTCGCACTGGGACCCCCTTTATTAGGGCATGGATCCTACCTCAAAGGCTTCATCCACTTGGCATAGCCCGTCCTGTGGGGGTTTGGAGGTGAATGGTCCTCATGGGTTCTTAGATTTGAGTGCTTGGTCACTGGGGAGTGGCACTACTTGAAAGGACTAGGAGGTGTGGTCTTTTTGGAGGAAGTGTGTCACCAAGGGTGGGCTTTGAAGTTTCAAAATCCCAAGACAAGCCTAGCTTCTCTCTCTTCCTGCCTTCTGCAGATCTGGGTATACAACTCTCACTGTAGAACTTCTCCAGCACCATGTCTGCCTGCACGCCGCCATGTTTCCCCGCCGTGATGCAGATGGATTGAATCTCTGAAACTGTAAGCCAGCCCCAGTGAAATGCTTTTATTTATTTATTTATTTTTAAATAAAAGTTGCTGTGCTCATGGTGTCTCTTCACAGCCGTAGGACACCAAGACACTATCCAAACCCTGAACTTCCAAATAGTATCAACTTGGGGGTGAAGATTTCAGCATGAATTTGGGGCACGTGAGCAGGCAAACTCAAGCTGGAAGCGTGACCCTCCAAACCAAAGCAGGAAGAAGGAGGGCGCTCCAGACTCCTGATGGGATGACCAGAAGGGAGACAGATTTCTTTCCTGGAAAAATAGGGCAGAAAAAGTGGGGGATTAAGACTCTATTTCAGGTGCCTGGTGTGGTGGTACACACCTTTAATCCCACTACTCGGGAAGCAGAGGCAGGCGATCGCTGTGAATTCGAGGCCAGCCTGGTCTACAAAGTGAGTCCAGGACAGCCAAGGCTACACAGAGAAACCCTGTCTCAAAAAAAAAACAAAACCCAAAAACCAGTTTGAGGATCAGGACTAGCCGCTTCCTCTCCTGCTAGAGCCTTCGCGCAGCAGCTGGGGTTGGACGCACCAGCCCTCAGTCAGATCAGCCGAGTTCTCTTTGGGGTTACAACGACCCTGACGTGGGGAAACATAGATTCAAACAGCCTTGGAAATCCGTCCTGGGGTTTTACAGAGTGGCAGCTGCATTCACAGCTTTAAGCCACAGAGGGGTGTAGGAATTCCATGTCTTGTTGTTGGTCAAGAGTAATAATGGTGCCCAAAAGATAAGCTGTCCTGTAAGCCCATGTGTGGGCTCATCTCTGCGTAGATTGGAAAGGCCATCTGTGAAATCTAGGGTCAGCAGAGGGCAATGGTGTTTCAGGAAGCTGTGGTCTGTCCCAGTCTCAAGGTCCTCTCGCACTGGTGTGTATTGGGTGTCTGAAGTCCGGATGGGTTAGCTGGGGCTGAGGTCTTACAAGCAATGGCCTTTTTTTTTTTTTTTAATAACTATTTATTTTATGTGTATTGGTGTTTTGAATGAACGTATGTCTGTGTGAGGGTGTCAGATCTTGGAGTTATGGGTGCTAGGAATTGAACCTGGGTCCTCTGGAAGAGCAGTCAGTGTTCTTAGCCACTGAGCCACCTCTCCAGCCCCCAGCAATGGCCTCAGGATGTGCTTTGAGCTTGCTCCAATCCATTCTGTGTTTGCTTCTTTTCTCCCCCTTCACAAATATAAACATGAGCAAACTGGTGAAAGGTAAGAGCTAGGTGGTCAGGCTGTTTATCCGTGCTCTGCTCTTCCCTGTTGCTGTCTCAGCTCTGTAGCAGGCTGGGGTTTTCCCTTTCTGGTCAGGAAGTGGAGAGGGCGGGACAATCTCATCGGGGGAATTTATGCTGCTTGCTCAGGCAACTGGGCAGTGTAGAAACTGGGGACATGACCACTTGGAAGAATGGTTAAGTGGAAGGTTTTTTATTATAGACATGAGCAGAGAGAGGAAGGAGTAGACAGAACACGGCCAGAAGTCTGAACGTGGTCATGAGAGGAGAGGAGGAAGAAAGAGGGGAAGAGAAAGAGATGACCAAGAGAGGAAGATTAAAGAAAGAAAGAGAGAGAGAGAGAGAGAGAGAGAGAGAGAGAGAGAGAGAGCGCACAGGCAAAATAGCAAGGTCATAAGAAGAACGAGAGGCTGTGGTGAGGGAAGCTCTGCGCTGAAGAAGCGTACAGTGAGCTGAGTGAGCAGAGAGCAGGATGCCAGCACGGACGCTGAAGAGTGTAACAGGCACTCCTGGTGCTGAGGGAGCCGGGGGACTAACATGCACTTTGGTATGCTAGTAAGTACCACAAATAATCTTTTGTCCCTTCTGCCAGTGATAAGGAAGTGGCCCGTTTGGTAGAGGGGAACCAGCCTCACATATTCCTAAGGAATGCTGGCTTTTGTTCAACCCCCAGAATTTGAACCTAATGGAAAGGAACAGAGATCTCTCCCTCCGTGTGTTGTGTCCACGTGGCTCATATAAAGGTGATGCACTCCAATCCCTCAGGAACAGTACACTCACAGAGGGGAGCAGAGCTGTGTGTGTGTGCTTGCATGTGCGAATGTGTGTGCTTGTGTGTGTCTGCGTGCATGTGTGTGTGTGTGTGTGTGTGTGTCTGTGTGTATGTGTATGTGTGCGTGTGTACACGCGTGCGCGAGCAACTTAGATCTTTGCCTCGAGCCCCTACCACCTTCTGGGTGTAACCAGAGGTCAGGAGATAAACAGCCCGAGTGTGTGCACAGGCTCCCAGGTGTCCCCAGGGACTGAGGCTCCCCTTGCCTTGGTGTCCTAGGAGCTTGTGCAACTTTAGCGTAGAGTTGGGAAGACATGGAAAACTCAGCAGGCGTCTGTAGTGACTCTTGACGAAGTTCACTTCTGCTTCCCACTACAAGTCGGCACCTTTAGTCTCCTGCTCCAGGTCGCTCTTTGGTGACTCTGAGTGCCCAGCACCCTGGGTTCTTGGGTCATACACAAGTGGTCTTAAAAGGTCCCTTTCTTCTCTATCAATACTCTCGTGCCATTGGGGCAGGCAGGGTGGGGGCGGGGCTTGGGAAGATGGTGGTTTCCTTGTACAGGCAAGGGACCAGTGCTCTCACAATGACCAGGGTGCCTGCCCAGTCCCAGCTCTTCCCAGGGCCTAGCTTCACCGAGGCCTCATGGTGACAGAGTGACATCCCTGACCCTATGAGTCACTGGTGAAACCTTGTGTTCAGGGGCCTGGGTGACGCTTTTAGGAACCGAGACCCACTTTGCGGGAGGCGCTTCATTGATCTCCGGTTTCTTCAACCTTGCACATAGCATTTGTCTCCCCCTTTTACAGGCAAAGGAACCAAGAGTTATCTGTGTAAGGGGCTCGCTACTAGACGGTTTGAAAGTAGTTCAGTCCAGAGCTGCTCAGTTAAGGGAGTTCCTGCTCCCCCTGAGACTCCGAAGCACCGCTTCCTATGCGCTTTCAGACTTTCCTTAGGATACCGTGGCAGGTGTTTCTCCTCCATTCCCAAGTTTCAGAAAGGGGAAAAAAGAAAAAAAAAACCCACTAGTGCCTGCTCTGGAACTTGGATTGTCAACAATGGGGAAGGGGAAGAATTTAGACTGTCCAGCACCAAGCAGAAAAGGACTATGTGGCCACCAGGAAGCTACTACTGGGGACAGGGCCTTCAGCTTGCTGAAAGAGACGCCTGAGCGAGGCTCTTGTGCCGACACCCCAGGCTGTGAGGCTGAGTCATTCTGCCCAGGCCGTAGTGCAAACGCTGTGGGATGCCCTTCTTCAGAGTGGGCGCTGGGCATTTGGATGACAATCCTTCCTTCCTTCCTTCCTTCCTTCCTTCCTTCCTTCCTTCCTTTCTTCCTTCCTCCCTTCTCCCCTCCCATCTTCTCTTCCTTTCTGCTCTCCTCTCCCCACCCCCGTGTTCTTTCTCCTGCTAAGGACTGACTCCGCGGCTTTATGCATGCTGGACGAGTGCTCCTCCACAGAAGTATATCCCAAGCCCTCCTTTGAGTTTTTAATTTTGAGGCAGGGTCTCACTAAATTGCCCAGGCTGGCCTTGAACTTCCCATCCTCCTGCCTCAGCCTTCCCAGTAGCTGGGATTGTGGGTGTGTACCACCATGCCTTGTGTTTCTTTTCTGTTGTGTCTGTAAACAGGATTATACAGTGACCAGCGCAGAGTCCTGTCCTGAGAGCTGTAACCGTTAGAAAAAGTCACCTGTGAAGCTTTCTGTTTTGTTCTGGTTTGGGGGTCTGACCATATTTGCTTTTGTCTTGTGAGACAAGGTCTCTCTACACAGCCCTGACTGTGCTAGAACTCACTCTGTAGACCAGGCTGGCCTCAAACTCACAGAGGCCTGACTGCCTCTGCCTCCCAAGTGCTGGGATTTAAGGTGTGTGCCACCACAATCTCAAAAGGAGTCATCTCACTGGCACCTGCTCGGCAGTGCCATGCCTGCAAGCCTCGTCTAAGTGGCAAGCACATTTTACAAATGGCCCGAGATTATGTCTGCTGCCATGTTGATAAGGAGAGAGCTGGCCACAAAGTAAAGTATGTTAGCTCCATACAGTGCAGTTAGCCATGAAGCACCACAGAGAACGAGGCAGGCCCGTATCACATGGAGGCCATCCAAACATGGCCAAGGGTTTTATTAAATTAAAATGCAAACAGCAGAAAAGGCATAGGTTAATCAGACTTCTATTAAAAACAAACAAACAACCTGTCTGTGAGTTAAGAGACACACAGCCAGTCAGACAGAGGTCGGTATCAGAAAATACTGCCTTGGCCTTCTGCCTGTTTGCAAATGTCAGTGAACCGCAAACTCTTCCCTGCCTCCAGGCTTCTGCCACTGGCTGCCGGATGCTTTTCTAGCCTCTGTCTGCCTCTTGCTGTGGGCTCCAGCCTCTCTAAGATAGCTTCAGTGGCTTGGAACATCCCTCATGTTTTAACTCAGACACCCGGTCTTCAGACCTAATCGAACTCCCTCGGCAGGAGCCTGCAAGCCCCATGGGACGGTACTGCACACCACAGCACAAGCCTCAGAACCCTGCATCCTGTCAGATGAGATGCCTGTGAAACCGAAGGTCAAGAGTGTTCACAGTTTTGTCTCTGGCCACAATGCTGGCACCCGACAAAACGCCAGTGTGTCCTTAAAGACAGCATTCAGGAAGTAGGTCCAAGCAGGGAGACTAGGGTACCACAGAGACCACGTGACCAAGAGGAACCACAGCAGCAACAGCAGCTTGCACCCAGCATCCCTGGTGGAAGGCCACACGGTACAGATTCTGTGTTTTGTGGTTCTTAAAGAAATTCTGCACATGTGATTCCAGGAATTACGACTGGCTTCAGGTGATGGACAAGCGTGGGCTTTTGATCAGAGTCTGTGAACTGAGTGTTTGTCTGCGGATGGGTTAGAAGATGTGATGGGAGTACTGAGTGTGGTGGGGTACTAAGTGTGATGGAGTACTGAGAATGGTGGGAGTATTGAGCGAGTATAATGGGAATACTGAGTGTGATGGAGTACTGAGTGAATGAGTACTGAGTGTGATGGAGTACTGAGTGTGATAGAGTACTGAGTGTGATGGAGTACTGAGAATGGTGGGAGTATTGAGCGAGTATAATGGGAGCACTAAGTGTGGTGGGAGTACTGAGTGTGATGGAGTACTGAAGATGGTGGTAGTATTGAGTGAGTACAATGGGAGTACTGAGTGTGATGGAGTACTGAGTATGGTGGGAATATTGAGAGAGTATGTACAATGAGAGTACTGAGTGTGGTGGGGTACTGAGTGTGATGGAGTACTGAGTATGGTGGGAGTATTGAGTGTGATGGAGTATTGATTTGAGTACAATGGGAGTACTGAGTATGATGCGAATATTGAGTGATTACGTACAATTGGAGTACTGAGTGTGGTGGAGTGCTGAGGAAGACAGAATCTGCTACAATATTACAGGCACACTTCTGTACGCCGTAGATTTGCTGTGAGTTTTATGTTACTACTGTGTTTTCAGAGTTCAGAAACCAAACACAATCTCGTCATGGCCCTCCCTTTGTCTGTGAGTGGAGGAAGTGGACTGTCCCTCTGCAGCGGCTCCTGGGAGGGAAGCTGACCCTCCGAGGCCTGCGGTCATGTGGTTGCCCTTTGAACACCTCCCTGGGGTGACTTCCGTGTGTGGCTGAATGTACGGCTCAGGCTGGCGCTGGTCTGCCTCACTCACTATTGCCCAAAAATCTTGTTCCAGAAATGTCAGACTTGAGGAACTTTTTGTTTAAGGGTAGACAGGGGTTGGGGAGGTGGGAGGGGGAGGGGAGGGGGATGGGAGGGTAATACTTTATTTTTAGAAATATTCAGTGGAGATTAGGAGAAAAGCTGGTCCTGAACTTCCTGTCTCATCGGCAGAGAGGAGAAACGTCCCTCCTTTATAGCACAGAACCGTCATCAATGGAAACATGACCGTATTTGTTTCTGTTGGTAAAGGCCCTGAGCAATCGACTTGCTGTCAAGAGCCTCCCACTGAAGATGAAGTTCTTGTAAGTCATCTTCCTGGGAAGCCTGCTGAGCTTGTCTCTCTAGGAGGAACCCTGAAGGTCGCACTGTGATGAAGCCCTGAGGCCCTCCATGGCCTCTCCAGCCTTAGATCTTAGGCTCCTGTGGCCCAGGCACTGACCAGAGATAAGGCTGCCTAACATACTTTGCACAGCAGGCACTTGGCACCCAGCACCAGAACAAAGCCCCAGTGTGTCCATCCCTGCAAGGACCTCACAGGTGGGCTCCAGGGTCTGGAGGGAGGTACGTAGAGGGGTTGGTGCTCCACAAAACACTACAGCCGTGTCCTTGTGGCTGGGTGTGGCTCTGAAGCAGGGGCTGTCCAGGACACGTGGAGACAGTCGGACTTCTGATTCCCTTGGGTGAGGGCAGTGTCCCTGCCAGGGCTGGTGCTAGGACACAGATAGCAACGCTCAACCTGCTTAGGAAGACTTAGCAAGCTCACCAACATTTCTCAGTGTCATGGGAATGTGTGTGGGATGTCACAGGCAAAACCAACCAACCTGTCAGGTGACTGATCAGTTAGGGGAAGGCCTGAATGGAAAGGTAGTCGGCTGGCGTCAGCCCTTCGTGGGAAACAAAGGCCACAAAGAGTGAGGAAGTCTGAGGACATCAGGGCCTGGCTTTAGACCTCTAAAGGTCGTTAGTCCCCGGGAGGGCAGACAGGCTGCGAGAGGGTGAGCTGGAGCTGGGCTGGGTGGCGCAGCGCACCTGCTGACATGGACATGTTTTGCTCTGTGTCCTGCTACGCTCAGAGGTCAAATGGGTCTCATCTCAGTGGCCAGTCCTGTATGTGACCCTGTCCCCATGGAGTTAGGGGACACCTGTGATCCTGACAGTAGCAGGTGTGCACCTGGATACTAAACCTCACCTGAGCCACACGAGGCGGGGGGTTGAGGGTCAGATGGGCATTTGGTGGTGAGGCTGCTCCTGAAACACCAAAAGGGAAGAGTGGAGCTGTGCGACTGCGTAGCCACTGCTGCTTTCTTGGAGCCTGGGTGTAATGATTAAAAATGTGGTGCCAGGCAACAGATATGATATGGAGAGGCTTATTATGGGAGCGTGAGAGAGCAGGGAAGTGAGAGGGGCTCCCCAGGGGGAAAAGACAGAGACAGAGAGACAGAGACAGCAAGAGAGAGGAGGAGAGGAAAGAGAGAGAGAGAGAGAGAGAGAGAGAGAGAGAGAGAGAGAGAGAGAGAAGGTGGGTTTGCCCTTTTTATATCTTGGGCATTTGGCCCACCTACTGGCATGCAGATATGATGTCATAGGTTGCTAGGCAGACTGTGGGCAGTATGCTAACACTGGGTGCAACAGAAGTCAGCATGCCCAGTGAGTTGAAAGCAGAGTAAGTCTTCAAGGGTAATGGCTTCACCTCTCAGCTGTGGCTTTTCTGGTCTCTCAAATACTAGCAAAAGAGTGAATCTGACACATGAAAAGGGTCTGTGTGTGTGTGTGTGTGTGTGTGTGTGTGTGTGTGTGTGTGTGTGGTGGGGGGAGGTGAAAGGTATGAGAAGGAGGGCAACTGGAAGACAATCTGGAACCACTGGTGTAAAGAACCAAGTCCTGTATGCTCAGCCCCTTCCTCCCTGCACTGAGAGATGTATGTGCAGGCACATGCAGACAGACAGACAGACAGATTGACACACAGACACAGACAGACAGACACAGACAGATAGACAGATACAGACACACACAGAGACATAAACACACAAACAGACAGACAGGTAGACAGACACAGATAGACATACACACACACACAGACATGCATTTGTTTTTAACTAATAAGTCTGAAGAAGCAGAGGAGCTGGTTGCAGTGGTGGCATATGACTTTAATCCCAGCATTCTGGGAGGCAGAGGCAAGTGGATCACTGTGAGTTCAAGGCCAGCCTGATCCACAAAGCGAGTCCAGGACAGCCAAGGCTACACAGAGAAACCCTGTCTGGAAAACAACAACAACAACAACCACCAAGACCACCACCAAAGGTGGGGGTGGCGGGCAGAGAAAGAAACAGAGGGCCTGGGTAACAAATCCCTCAGATGACCTCCACTTGATTGGAGCCTTTAGCTTCTACTCAGTGATTTCTAAGCTTCTGTGCTCATACAGAGAGCCCATCTGCCCTCACACTTCCTGGTCTGGGCTGTCCTGCAGAACAAGTCTCCAGGCTGTTTGGAACACTGGCCATAAAAGGATATCTCAAGATAAGCGGTCAGGCATTTTCAATCCACTTGCTCCTGCCAGAACCCAGAGAGTGTTGCTCTGAGCCCTTCGCCATGGCCCCACGTCACATCCCCCTGTGTGCTGTGAAGGTGGAGGACGTTGGCTCCCCAGAGACGAGCTGACACAGTGAGTAACACACAGTAGGTGCTCAATAAAGAGAGGGGAAATGAGCTCAGCAGCTCAGCTCCTACAACCTGAACGAACCGGAGGGTAGGGAAAGTTGAGGGAGAAATGGCGGTGCACAGGGCTGGGTGCCTGCCCTGCGTTCTGAGCCCTGCAGACTTACAAGGTGGCCTCGGGAAGTGCAGTGACTCCTAGTCGGTTCCAGGTGTCGGCTAAACAGGTAGGATAAAAGTACCATCTGGCTTACCTGAAGTCACGCAACTGAGTCCACCGCATCTTTACACAGCCCCAGCACTCTGCCCAGCTCACAGACTGGTGTGAGAAAGGATCCCCACTTTGTAATAAAAGCACTGGGGACTCAGACTAGTCAAAGCCAAGTAGATTTATTTCCGGTTTTTTTGGAAGTCAGGACAAGAAGCAAAATGCCTGGTGTGCTGATTGGTACAAAAACCGTCTCTTAAAACCACATTCCCCCTTCCATCCTGAATGCCTCATTGGCTGAATTCTTTAGGGAGGAACAACACTCCCTGCATTTCCAACATGGCTCCTACCCCAAAATCCCCCATTCTCCCGGAGCCTTGGAATCCTGCTAGGTCGGCTGAGCAGAGTGTAACTTCTTTGTTTTTGCTTTTTTTTTTCCAAGACAGGGTTTCTCTGTGTAGCCTTGATTGTCCTGGAACTCCCTTCTGTAGACCAGGCTGGCCTCAAACTCACAGCAATCCCCCTGCCTCTCCTTCCCAGAGTGCACCACAGCTGGCTAGATTGTAACTTTCTGACAGTAAGACAAACAGAAGGGTCCAGCAGGTGCCAGCTGCCGGCCGGGGGAAGACAGGGCTTGGTACCTTCTCTTTGTTTGTGACTCTTTGATGAGTTCTAAACTACTGAAAATAGCTGTAATGATTTACATTTTACAGCTGCTTGAGAGCACATGGTATGTGTGTGTGTGTGTGTGTTTATGTGTGTATGTGTGTGTGTACGTGTATGTGTGTGTGTGTGTGTGTGTGTGTGTGTGTGTGTGTGTGTGTCTCATGCACTCCCTCTGCCGCTGACACCCACATGTGAAGGCCAGCCCCTCCCACACAGCACCTGCCTCCCTTGTGAGTCACAATCCCACCTGCTCTCAGTGCACAGCATCAGCCTGACTTCTTCCTCAGCTGAGTGGGTGTCAGCCTCCCTGTGCCTCCCTGGCCATCTCAACCTTGGGACTCTGCTAGGCAGTACCGAGGAAGAGGGACAGACCAAACAAGATGAGCAGGTATGGGCAGGTGTGTGTTTGCTTGCCTTGGAAGAGGCAGGTAAAGACCTAGTCTTCCTGATCACCCAAGAGCAACCCCAAAACCACAGGTCCAGGCTGGGAAGAGGGACCACTTACACATCTAAGGTACAGAATCTGGGAGACATTTGCCAAGCCAGCACAGCTGCGTACCAGAGTTCACTCAGGCTCCAGGAGGTACCCGGGGCTCCTCTCTACATGGTAAAAGGTGTTTCCCATCCAGGACCCAGGGCCTTCAGGATGGGGAGCAAGGCCTAAGAGGCCAGGGCGCACGGATTGAGCCTCCCCATCTTTGGTGTTTTGTGGAAGGGGATGCTCCTTCCTCCCCAGTTTCTGGATAAATCCCTGGGCTGCAGTGTGGACAGAATGACACTGAACACAGATCATGACCACAGGTGACCCGTGACAATAAGGCAGGCCCCGTGACTCGGCCTGTGTGTGTTAGTTGGAAAGAAGCCAGACCTGTGGCCTAAGGTGTGACCCTGGCTGGTCCCCACAGACCGAGAAGGGGAGTGCTCACACTCAGTGGCTGTCTTAGTTTACTTCGCAGAGTTCTTCCTAAGAAAATTAATTTTTAAAAAAGTATTATTGCCTTAAGAACATTTTTCTTCGTAAAGTTGGGCTTAGAGGGTAGAATAGTGTATAGGCACACAGAAAGTATAGTAAACACAGAAAGGCGCCTTTCCCTGAGGGAGTTAAGCTACTCAGAGGAGGGCTTGATGAATCAAACCGTACAGCCACTGTATGCAGGCATGTACAACAGTACGTGTTTGCAGACACGCGCACCTGTATACACCAAATATGTAATGTGATGCTTTGTAGATGCATATATTTATAATATATTTATTGCACGTACATGAATATGCATATGATTATTCATGAAAATGAGCTTTTCCTGTGTTTTTCAAGCCAAACACTATTTTTTCCTGTTAATTTTATGCATATGAGTGTTTTGCCTGTATGAATGTCTGTGTTCCATGTATATGCCTGGTGCCCTGGAGGCCAGAAGAGGCCATTGGGTCCCCTGGAAGTGGAGTTACACACAGCCGTGAGCCACTTCGTTGTGCTGGGAATCAAACTCAGACCCTCTGGAAGAGCAGCAGCTGGTCTTAACCACTGAGCCGTTCTCCAGGCCCACAGATGCTAATTTCTCATAGGACACGTTTGTAAGTGGCCTTTAAACACGTGTGGTTTCCTCGTCTGTCTGCGGAGTCTACCTGCCTCCAAGCTTCCCTGTGACTGCTGCATGGTTCCTAGTCCACGCCTGACCATTGCCAACAGAGCGGCACTTTACAAACAGGCTCTGCTGCTTGCTAACACAAAGCCAAGGGTTGCCCAACAATGATTTCCCAACGCGCTTTGTTAAAGACACAGCGCGTTAACATTTTAACCTGGAAACTGCACTGGCATTCTAACACTCGCCAAGATTAAAGAAGCCGTGCCACGGGTATCGACTGGAAGCAAGCAGGCCACAGAACTAGGTAAATAGACGCGGGGTGACGTTCATCTAGCACGGGGACAGTGTCCCAGCTTTATGTTGTGGGAGCAAGGCTTCAACTTGTCCTTTGAGCTTTCCAAGAATAACTTAATACTACTTGGCTTAGCTTATGGGGACAGAACCATCAGTTACAAGAAGGCACAGCGCACACACCAGCTCAATGACCACTTGTGTGTACCTGGGCTGAGTGCTGTGGACACACCTGAAGGTGTCCTGCATCTGTCCAGATGCTGGCTTCTCACACACACGGTGAGCTGGCTGCCTCGCTGAGCAGCATGTGCTGTGGGACCAGGCTTTCCTTCCAGGTGGCAGACAGTCTTCCCCTGGGGGGCATTTGTGAGTCGGAGCTGCTATGGGTGGTGGGGTTACTCTGCTGCCCTTGTGGAGATGGGTGTCTATGTGTGCTTCCTGACCTGAGTGTGTCTTGTTGACTTCTCTGTCTTTGGCCCAGCTCTTACAGCCATGTGAGTTTGCTGGGGTGACTTCTGAATTCGCTTGGTTGGTTTGTTTGTGTCCGTTTCCTCCCCTGGAACTTGGCCCCATGAACACAGGGTGCTGGCCACTCCTGTTAGCTCAGGAAGCGTCTGTGGCTCGATGCAGAGGAGACTGGACTAACACAGGAGACATTTAGAAACAAATGGTGTATGCACAGGTGTATGTATAGGTGTATGCACAGGTGTATGCACAGGAGTATGCACAGGTGTATGTACAGGTGTATGCACAGGTGTATATATAGGTGTATGCACAGGTGTATATATAGGTGTATGCACAGGTGTATATATAGGTGTATGCACAGGTGTATATATAGGTGTATGCACAGGTGTATATATAGGTGTATGCACAGGTGTATGTATAGGTGTATGCACAGGTGTATGTACAGGTGTATGCACAGGTGTATGCACAGTATAGGTGTATGCACAGGTGTATGTACAGGTGTATGCACAGGTGTATGTACAGGTGTATGCACAGGAGTATGTACAGATGTATGCACAGGTGTATATATAGGTGTATGCACAGGTGTATGCACAGTATAGGTGTATGCACAGGTGTATGTACAGGTGTATGCACAGGTGTATGTACAGGTGTATGCACAGGAGTATGTACAGATGTATGCACAGGTGTATATATAGGTGTATGCACAGGTGTATGCACAGTATAGGTGTATGCACAGGTGTATGCACAGGTGTATGCACAGGTGTATGTACAGGTGTATGCACAGGTGTATCCTAAAGCAGGGCCTGGTGTCTTGTTTTAGAGAGTGGGTGTGGGGTAGTGAAGGACCCCTGAGCTCTGCTTAGCCAGGCACTGCAGGAGCAGCATGGAGCATAAGGTAGGGCTGAGCCCCACACCCTGGTCTGCCCTTCTTCTTCTGTACAGGGTGGCTGTACCTTAGCTGAGTGGTCAGTGGCTCTGCAAGCCTCACAGTCAAGAGTGGCTGGCTCGCCAGGCCACTCAGTGTCATCTGTGGAAGTGTGTTCTAGACCAGATTCCCAGGTGGTCACAATCTCTGCTGGCCTGGGGTTCCATGGGACTCATTGGCAGTGGGAGGGCGAGGGCGGTTCCTGCTGTCTGTTGTTAAGATGGGCCTGGGATGTCTAGTGGAAAAGAGCCAAAGGACCTCAGTGTCATGGCCTTTGCCAGAATGGCTCTGGCCGTGCCTCGCTGAGAAGAACACCGTGTTCAGGCACGCTCTTTGTTCATTCAGGAGGTCATTTGCTTAGCCAGTCTATAGCTGCTACACACTGTGGGGTTGGTAGTCAGCTCTGAGGGGGTGAGCACACAATACTAAGAGGAAACCTCTTCCTAAGCTGCAGTTGCATGGATACAAACTGCTAAGAAGGGAAGAGGGGAGGCACGGAGTACCCCTATTCCCAGAACACAAGAATCCCAGAATTCCAAAATGAAGGGGAACCTCCCCGCCTCCCCCCCCCCCTTCTCTGAATAGGCATGTATCATCTTCCTGCAGAAAACTAATAGATCAGTTTAGATCTAATAGCTGTGTTTAGATTTCACATGTGAACACCAAGAAAGCCGATAGTAGCTTGCTCACACGAGCACTTTGCTGGAAAGAGCAAGCCATCCCTTAGACTTCTCTCAAATGAAGAGAGCGATCTATAGCTTCTCAGTGGGGAGTTTACTGATTAAAGTGACTGGAAGTTCAAGGTCCCTGCTTTGAGCAATGGCAGGGCAGTGGCTACTGATGGCTGGTGTGTTGCATTGTCCAGAGTCCTGAGGTTAAAGGTCATTCCTTCTCCACCTCGTGAAGCACTGGGCCTTTCATTTACTCTCCAGTAAGTGATTTCATGCCTGTGCACGTCTTCCAGATCATGGATTTCCTCAGGCCCCACATGGATGCTGCTCTGGTTGCTGTGGTTTTACTTGTTAATCTACTTGATAAGCCAGAGTCACATGAGAAGGGGGACCTTAACTGAGGAGACACCTCTGTAGTGCGCTGAGGCGGCGCTGCCACTGGGATGTGTAAGAAAGCCAACTGAGTCAGAAGGAGCAAGCCAGCAAGCGGTGTTCTTCTATGGCCTCTGCCACAGCTCCCACTTGACTTGTGATGGAGTGAGGCCTGGGCGGTGCGAGATGAACTAAACCATTTTCGCCCTGTCTTAGAGTTCTGTGGCTGTTCAGACTCACCTCCGCCATGGCAACTCTCATAGCTTACAGTTCAGAGGGTTAATCTATTGTCATCATGGTGGGGAACATGGTGGCGCGCAGCCAGACAGGGTGCTGGAGAAGGAGCTGAGAATTCTACATCTGGATCCTCAGGCAGGAGACAGAGAGAGACAGAGAGACAGAGACAGAGAGAGAGAGAGAGAGAGAGAGAGGGAGGGAGAGAGAAGAGAGACAGAGAGAGAGAAGAGAGACAGAGAGAGAGACAGAGAGAGACAGAGAGACAGAGAGAGAGAGAGAGAGAGAGAGAGAGAGGAGAGACAGAGAGAGAGAGAGAGACAGAGAGAGAGAGAGAGAGAAAGAGAGAGAGAGAGAGAGAGAGGAGAGACAGAGAGAGAGAGAGACAGAGAGAGAGAGAGAGAGAAAGAGAGAGAGAGAGAGAGAGAGAGAGAAGAGAGACACACAGAGAGAGAGACAGAGAGACAGAGAGAGAGAGAGAGAGGAGAGAGAGAGAGAGAAATTGAGAAGACTCCTGGGGTGGGTTGGGTTTTTGAAAACTCAAAGCCCACCCCTAGTGACGCACTTCCTCCAACAAGGCCACACCCCCCCACACACAAGGCCACCTAATCCTTCTCAAGCAGTGTCACTCCCTGTGACTAAGCACATATATGAGTCTATGGGGGCCATTCTTATTCAAACCACCACCCTCCCAGGGCTGCTTTTGGTCATGGAGTTCATCACAGCAATGGAAGCCCTAGGCGGATGCTAACTGAAGGAGGGGTGATGAGTGATCCTTCTGTGCCGCCCGGGCCTGAGTGCCTAGCCCTGCCAGGTTCTCTTTCAGTCAGAGCAGTTCCAGGCACGCAGCTTTGGTATCCTCTCTTTCTCCTCCCATCCGAGTGGTCTGCAGGGATGTGTGAGCCAGCACGGGCAGCGTCTGGGACAATGAGACTATCCTTGGTTTTGGACGTGAGAGATCCTTATCTAAAACCTCGGGAGGCAGAGGTAGGAAGATCTCTGTGAGTTCAAGCCCAGCCTGGTTTACAAAGCAAGTCTAGGACAGCCAAAGCTACACAGAGAAACCCTGTCTCAGAAAACAAACAAATAAACCAAAACCAAACCAAAAAAACCCTGCACTAAAACCTGTTTTGACATTACAACATGGCGGATACTCTTGAAGAACATCTCTTGTCAACTGTGAATATTTTCCATTTCCAAATGTCTCATTGACACAAATAAGGAAAAGGCAGGGGAACAGACATGATCCAAATGCGGATGCCACAAACCGATTCCCAGCTTGGAGGACGTTGGGTCTGATTTGCCAAGGGGAAACCAGACCTCTTGGGGGATTTTCATAGACACGGAGGCTCCTGGAAGGTCTAGCTGGGCTGTGAGGAGCGTGTGGACAGCAGCTGTTAGGAGTTGCTTGCAGGGCTAGCTGACAGCTCCAGAGCGCAGTCCTAGTAAGCCTGAGGCACTAGTAGAGAAAGAGACTGGTATCATCCCACGCATGCCATCTTGGGGTACTTACAGACAGGATGATGGAGTTGACACCTACTAAGACATCACCCCCAAATTAAGCAGAGGTCATTCAGTGAAGTTAAGATTTCATTAACGGGTAGCAAGCTGAGCGTGTGAAAGTCCACGTGACACTAAGTATCACATCCCTTTAAAGCCCCGCCAGCTCACCTGTCCTGCTGGTGTCTGGGGGATTGTGATGAGGGGCTGAGGCTCCAGAGCTCTCTTGGCTGTCAGCCTCTTGGACTCTCACAGCTGCCTCACAGCCAGAGGACACCCTCAGGCGTCAGCCTCAGCCATGTTGTCTAACACTTTTGAGACAGGCTCTCTCTCGTTTGGTCTGGGGCTCACTAGTTAGGCTACACTGGCTGGCCCCTTTCGTCCCAGGGACTCACTCTCCTCTTCCTACCTACCTCAGGAGCCCTGGCATGGTGAGTACACACCACACCCGGCATTTTTCCTTGGGTCGGGGATGAGACTCAGGTCCTCAGGCCTACTGAGCGCTTCGAGCTTTGTTCCTCGAGGAGGGGCAGCCTCTCTCCCTCATTAGCATATCCTGTTAGCGTTGCTCTCAAGTCTGTATCAGCATAATAACCCTTGTTTAGTAAATATTTAAAGCTGTGGTTCCTCAATGCTTGGCTTTTCATAGGAAGCAGCTAAGCCACAGGAGCCTCACCTGCATTGGTGGTGGCCATGGCAGTGACCAAGGCTGTAAGAGTCACTTGCTTGTTCTGTTCTTAGCAGAAATGACCAAGGACACAACCCCTTGGGAACATCTAAGAACAATCAGCTTTACTAATAACTGGGTAGAAGGGTGTAAGGCCTTACTGTGTAGCTTTGGCTGACCTGGAATTCTATGTGGACCAGGCTGGCCTCAAATTCACAGAGATCCGCCTGCCTCTGCCTCCAGAGTACTGGGATTAAAGGCGTGCACTACCAGGACCAGGATGGACAGTTTCTTTCTTGTCTTGTATACAGGGTGGGGAATACTGTTTGACACTCTGAACCTGGCCTGTTCAACACAGGCTCACCTGACTTTTTAATGCTAATTAAAAGTTAAATGTTAATTAATTGCTAATTAAATGTTAATTAACTGAATGAAGTCCAAATTCAGTTCCACAGTAAGTGCCAGCTATATCTTAAGAACTCAGGGGAGCTGGGCGAGGTGATGCACGCCTGTGATCCCAGCACTCAGGGAAGCAGAGGCAAGTGGATCTTGGTGAGTTCGAGGCCAGCCTGGTCTACAAAGTGAGTGCGTCCAGGACAGCCAAGACTACACAGAGGAAACCCTGTGTCAAGCAAACAAGCAAGCAAACAAACATTAAATGTTTTTCAGGGTTAGATGAGAAATCTAAAAGTTTTTTTCTTCTTTCGTTTAGGACAGAAGAGCGTTCCATGTTTTGCGGCCTTGGCAAGCTCTCTGGACACACAAGGTATGATCAAATGTATGAGACCGTGACATTCCTATCTGAAAGCAACAGGGGAAAACTGCAGAGGAGCTGATAAGCGTCACAATCTTTTCCCATAGAGTGAACATAAGGTGGACTCAGGCCCACAAAAGCTAGTGCATTGACTGTCCGCAGCCTTAATGGCCGCCCACTTCTGGCTCAAAGAGAGGTCATGGGGCTGTTTGGTACAGGCCCCACTTCCTGTGCTCCAATCGGTTTCTTCTAGGGGGCAAGCTTACCCATCTGCTGACATCCACTGACCCCCGTCCCCGTGATGGAGGGGAGCCTAAAGAATGTCCTGGTGGTCTCCTGTGGATTCCTCCTCCTCTTCACCGCCTACGGAGGGCTGCAGAATCTGCAGGTGAGAGAGACTCTCCTCACGTCATGTCACCCCCCACACGCACACCGTTCCACACAACTTCCTGGAACATTTGTCCTTCCTCCCCCTCCAACCCTCCAATGAAGCTCTACAAGATTCAGCCTTGTTCGCATTGCTCCAGAGTGACTCCAGAGCTCCGTAGCCCAGGTGTGTGTGGCTCTGGGGCCATGAGAGGGAGGGCTGGGTGATGGTTTGACAGGACACACTGCCTTTGAGTGGCTAAGATGGGATAAAGGGAACCCCTGGGTTTTATGTGCCCTGGGCTTTGTAGTTGGGCAGAAATCTGAGTGTTAATCCTCATTCCTCCTTATAAAAAGCTTTAAGCAAAACTATGAACTTTAGCAAAACCATCTGTCTTTGGTGCTTTACTGCACCCTCCCTCCTCAAGTCTGTGAGTCTGTGTGAAAAGCAAGCAGCAGCTCCCAGAGGCTTGTGGGTCATGTGCATCCAGGTCATGCGGGCCTGGAGGATCTGACAACTTTCCCTGTGGTAATTATAGTAAAAATGAGGTCAATCTCTCTCTTCTCTCTCTTTTTTCTTTCTTCCTGTCTTTATCCTTCCTTCCTTCCTCTGTCTTTCTTCTTTCCTTCCTCCCCTCCCTCTTTCCTTCTTTTTCTTCTTTGTCTCTCTTTCCCCCTCCCTCTTCCCCTCCCCCTTTCTTCCCCCCTCCCTCTCCTTTCTTTCTTTTCTCTCTTTCAAGATGGAGTTTATGCAGCACTGGCCTTAACCAGCTCAGTGCTGCTGTCTGCTCTGTGGGGTTCTGACCGCTCCTGTGTGTTCACCATCCGAAAGCGGCAGATGCTTTGACTTTGGTGTCACCACCATCTTGCATGGCCCTCTAGTGCCAAGCACTTCCCAGCCTTTCCTTGGCTTGATTGAAAGAATGTCATATATGTTTATGTAATTAGGTCTACTATGTGCAGCATAGATGTACTTGTTTTTAGATGTCTATTGCACAGATGGGTTTGTCCAGCACGTGCCAGCCCGGGGAACTGAGTGTAGGCATTGGCTTCTCAAGCTCTGGCCCTGCTTTAGATATTGACACCTGCCTTCCTTCTCAGTGCTCTGCAGTCAGAGGCAATAGGAGGTCACAAATGTACCCCATTTGCTGTGGTAATGTGCCTGGTTGGCGCGTTCTGTCAGGGCGTCACTACAAATGCAAAGCAGGCAAGCTCACAGATGTGCATCAGGTACCCAGGACAGAGCTGTTCTTGCGGGGCCAGGCTGAGTCATGCTTCTGGCTGCTCAGCATACCGAGGTACCCAGGTTACCCCATTTCAGAGGGAGGCGCTTGATCCCACCTTTCAAATAGATTGTAGGAGTTTTAGGGCCTAGTTAGAGGAAGCCTCAAGTGTCTGTTGGGTGCAGCTGACCCATGTGTGGGCACAGGACACGGAGGGGCAGGTAGAATGATGCAGGGAAGGGGGGTTCTGACCGCTCTTCCCCTCCTTTCCCCTCCTCCTCTGCCCTCCTCCCTTCCCCTCCTCCCTTTCCTGTCTTCTCCATCCTTATCCCTCCCCTGATCTTCCTTCTCCTCATCTTTCTGCTGCTATCTTCCTCCTCCCCTTCCTGATCCTCCTTCCCTTCCCCCTCCTCCGTTTGTCCTCCTCCTCCCTCCCTCCCTCCCTCCTCTTCCTCTCCCTGCTTCCTCGTCCCCCTTCCTGGATCTTCTTCCTTTTCCCCTTTCTTCTCCTCTTCCTCCTCTCATCCATCTTCTCTTACAAATGACAGAAGAATGGAAAATACTCCTGATTTCTTCGAGCATAAAACCTAGAAATGGAGCCAGGCGGTGGTGGCGCACACCTTTAATCCCAGCACTCGGGAGGCAGAGGCAGGTGGATCCCTGTGAGTTCAAGGCCAGCAAAGTGAGTCTAGGACAGCCAAGGCTACACAAAGAAACCCTGTCTCAAAAACAAAACAAAACAACAACAAACCCCAAAAACCTAGAAATGGCTCTTCAGCTGTCTGAGTTGATTTTTGGTTCAGTTCACATCAGCATCATGAACTGAAATAACAGTGGATCGCTGGGCAGCACAGGGCTTTGGAGGGTGGGCACCCGGTCTTTGCTCTGAGTGGGTCTTCTCTGAGGTGAAGGTCTCACACTGACTCGTTTCTGAACCCTAGCTGCATTCTCTTGGTCCTCAGAACCTGAAGATGACCTTTTTAAATTTTATTTTATTTTTTAACATTTACTGCAGTATCCTTGTATAAGAAGGCTGGAGTCTGGTGGCCCAGGGTTTGAGGTGGCCCTGAGCCTGGGATCAGCACCCAATCACACCTTGTCGCCTCACTGGACCCAGTCCCCTCCTCTGATGGCTGACCCTTTCTTCCACAGAGCAGCCTCTACAGTGAGGATGGCCTCGGGGTGGCGACGCTCAGCACACTCTATGGCTCTGTGCTTCTGTCCTCCTTGTTCCTCCCACCTGTCCTCATCAGGAGGTGTGGCTGCAAGTGGACCATCGCTGGATCCATGTGCTGCTATGTGGCTTTCTCCTTGGGCAACTTCCATGCCAACTGGTACAGCTGCTCTAGCCAGCCCCGCCTCGCTCCCGCCCTGCCCCCCTGTCCCCCCCACCCCCCGCAGTGTGTGCAACATGCACTCTCATGCAGACCTCTGCTATGGCGTTAAAAGTTAGACTCCCCCGCTCCAGCTTCTATGGAGGGATAGTGGGATAGTGTTATCTCCCTCAATTTTCCCTGCATTCTAGCCTGCTTCCTATCATCCCCTGACCCAAGGGCTCAGCTTATTATCTTGGCATCTCTCCTGGGGCCTCACCTTCTCTTTCTCTCTCTCCCTCCCTCCCTCCCCCACCCCACCCCTCTCTCTCTGGGAGACTCAGCCAGCACAGGACCAATAGTCCACTCCCTGAACCCCTAGCTTTGACCCCTCCCTCCCTCCCTCCATCCTTCCGGGTCTTTGCAGGTACACCATGATCCCCACCTCCATCTTGCTGGGTCTGGGTGCAGCCCCCTTGTGGTCAGCTCAGTGCACCTACCTCACCATCGTGGGGAATCTGCAAGCAGAGAAAGAGGGAAAGCCCGGCAAGGATGTGGTGAACCAGAGCTTCGGCATCTTCTTCCTTATATTCCAGTCGTCCGGGGTGTGGGGCAACCTGATCTCCTCGCTGCTGTTCCGCCAGGCATCCAGTCAAGGTGAAAATGAGGGCTGGGTGGCCTTGGGAATAGTGAGGTCCTGGCTCCACCTAGATACCTGTCCTTACTCCAGGCAGGTGGGGACAGTCTGGGGACAGTCACAAGGCCGTGTAGCTGTCTTTGCACAGGTGCCCTGTAGTCTTGGGGTATTGTAGGGAAGGTTGAAGTCAGCTCAAGACACCCCAAGACCATGCTCTCAGCATAAAGGGGATGTGTTTCCCCAGGGAGACAGAGGGCAGGGATAAGGGACAAAGACAGGAGACAAAGGGAGAGTGAGAAGGGGGAGGGAAGGGGTGTTTGTCCCGCAGTGGGGGGATGGACAGAGGACTGCCTTCGATAGAGAGGGGACAGGCATGGCACGTAGGAAAATGGCACTCTATAAAGGTAAAAGGGGAAACTCCGTGTTAGGATGAGGCATTTTAATTTTGATTAGGCAGGTTAATTGTGTGAGCCAAAGGGGGCTTTTGGTTGCTGGACTTCAATATTTTGATAGCTGGACCTTTGTAGTCAACCTCAGGAGAAGAGGACAAAATTAGGGAACAGACGTGGTGGCTAGCTTTAGGTAGGGAGTCTAACAGTCCTCAGCAGGGTGGAGGGGATGGGGGAGAAAGGCAAGGCTTGCTGGAGCCTTGTTTGTGACCTGGTTAGAGTCTTTTCAGCTGTCTGGGGGGAAGGATGGGGGACAACACAGCACTCCTACAGTCCTGCCAGCATAGCGTGGGGACCTGGAGCAGCTAAGAATTTACCTGGCTCACTTCCCTATAAAGCTGACCCACAGGCCAGTGTATGACATCTGTCAAGCCTTCTCAGTACCACGCAGGGACAGCGCTAGCATCTACTTCATGCCACTCTCAGGCTGAGGGCTTCAGCCTCTCCTTTCTCAGAGCAGAACTTTCCGGAAGCGCAGGCTCTGGATTAGGTGGCTCCCTCCCTCCACCCTGGCTGTGGGTCTGGCTTCTTCTGGGGAACATGCTTCCTCTCTTCATGAAGACAGTGTGTCCCAGGCAGGGAAGACACAGGGTGATGCATGTGGTCTTGTGCACAATCACGGCCACTTAGCCAAGATGCTACAGGAAGTGATGTCAAACCCAGGCTCTGTGTGAGATGCACCCAGACCACTACACTTACTTCCTGAGTAATGAGACAATCCCCCAGTGGCACACCCAGACACTAACCTAGACCTCACACCTCAGAGATGTGCGCAGAGGCTGATCTCCTTGATCCCCACACGCTGACAGCACTGACCACCACAGTAGTTCCAACTTGTGTGTGTGTGTGGTGTGTGCATGTACTTGTGTGTGCTCGTGTGCGTGCTTGTGTGTGTGTGTATGTGCTGTATGTGCTCATGTGTGTGCATGTTTGTGTGTGTCATGTTAGGCAGGTATTTATTGCTGAATATATGGTTTATTTTTATTTTATGAGTATGAGTGTTTCTCCTGCATGTATGTCTGTGCACCATGTGCATGAAGTTGCCTTCTGATGCCAGGCAGGGCATACAATTCCCTTTAGCTGGAGTTGCAGACAGTTGTGTGTCGCATTGTGGGTGCTGGGAACCAAATCTAGGTCCTCTGCGTGAGCAGCCGGTGCCCTTAACTGCAGCTCCAACCCTGCCGCCCCCACACGTTGTTCTTAACACATAAGGGAGCTAGCAGTCACTTTCCGAGAAGAAAAGCGAGGTTACCTGCCGTAGGTGACCACACTTTCCCTGCCGATTCTGGCCTCAACTATCCCAACTAGCCACTAGAATTCTCACCTCGTCTTCTTGATCCCAACTTCACAGAGGCCACCCCAGAGGGACAGCTCATGTCCTGTGGAGCCAAAGACTGCCTGACGGGTCCCGCGGCCACCAATGGCACCTATCACCCCTCCCAGGAGCTCATCTACACACTGCTGGGCATCTACACAGGTGCGTGCAAAAAAGTGCCCAGCCTCTTACTGTGGTGAAGGTCCTTTACAGCCCATAAACTAACACTGCCCGTAGAAACCCGTGCCACACTCACCTAACAGAAGGGATGCCATAGCCATGAAGGTTTTCCCAGGACAGTGTGCTTCCTCTGTCTCTGTGATCCTCCAATTGTGGGGGAGGCTCTATAGTGTGTGTGTGTGCGTGTATGTCTGTGTGTGTGGTGTGCATGGTGTGTGCATGTAGTGCTCGTGTAGTGTTTGTGTGTGTGTGTGTGTGTAGTGTGTGTGGTGTGTGTGTGTGTGTGTAGTGTGTGGTGTGTGTGTGTGTGTGTGTGTAGTGTGTGTGGTGTGTGTGTGTAGTGTGTAGTGTGTGTGTGTGGTGTGTGTGTGTGTGTGTGGTGTGTGCATGTAGTGTGTGTGTGCGCGTGCACGCTTGACCTTTAATAAGTAAAGCAAAACCCCTGCCAATGATAGGACTGGGCTGATATCTGCCGCTAGTCTCTGAAAGCAAACTCAGTGGCCAGTGCTGTCCAACAGAGCCACCAGTGGCCATGCAGTATGGGGGTGCACAGTTCTAGGATGGAGATGTGGGTAGAAGAGCAAGAGGGAGGCGGGAGGTGGGAGGTGGCTGCCACGAGAGGCTTCTGTGTTTTACTGTCTCTGATCATCTGCGACCTCCTGTTTACACTGATGCTGTGGTGGGGACAGCAAGGGGTCCCCTGGCTTGTGCTTTCTCAGTTCCCTTTCCGCAGCAGGGAGACCAGGCAGCTATGGGAACTAGTGGGCTAATTGGCACCCCACCCCCTGTCCACCATTCTTAGACAGTCCTAGAGAGCCTGGGTGTGTGAAACGGCAATGCTCTCCCCCTTGGGTGGCTCTCTTCCTGGTAGGTAGGGACAGGAAGTAGGTAATTCAGGCTTTGAGCATCACATGGTCTCACTGTGTCACTCACTATTGGCTTTGCTGTAGACGCGCGGGGAGCCACAGATAGTCCCGATGAATATGACTCATTTCAACAGAACCTGAGCTACACATGTATATAAAGGGGTGTTAAGCGGGTCTTGTCCCTCAGACTGTATAGTATTTATCTTGGCTCTCGAGGAAGCATGGGCCATAGGCAGGTGTGTGTGTGTGTGTGTGTGTGTGTGTGACTCTATAGCTCCTCACTTGTAGCCTCTGGATCCTCACAGTGGTGCACACCCACAGGCCCACAGGCCCACAGGCCCCTTCTCTGCTAACAGCGTCTGTCCACACATCACTCACTACACATTGGATAAATCTGGCTGTCTGGAGAATCCTGTTGCCTAAGTAGCAGGTCAAGGGCCTTCAAGGTGTTAAACACGTGAATAAATTTCTTTTTCTTTCCTTTCTTCTTCTTCTTCTTCTTCTTCTTCTTCTTCTTCTTCTTTTCAAGACAGGGTTTCTCTGTGTAGCCTTGGCTGTCCTAGACTCACTTTGTAGACCAGGCTGGCCTTGAACTCATAGCAATCCTCCTGCCTCTGCCTCCCGAGTGCTGGGATTAAAGGTGTGTGCCACCATGCCCGGCATGAATAGATTTCCATGTCCCTCTTCGAATGACACAAAGCTTTGTGCCTTCCTTTGGTTTCCTCTCACCATCTGTCTTGGGGGAGCTTTTGTTTTTATTTTCCTTAAATGCGCACTATTCCTCTGTGAGTGGTGGCAATGCTGAGCCACTGTGGCAGGCTTCAAGTGAAAAACAACCACAGATTCACTGTAGACGTAACACATACGCCATCAGGTGCAGCTGGTCACCCATTACGTGACGGCCAGCTGTCCATGGGGACGAGGAGGGGCGTGACACTTCTGATCCTGGCAGCACCGTCACCTGGCCATGTGTCCTTCTAGGCAGCGGTGTCCTGGCTGTCCTGCTGGTAGCTGTGTTTCTCGAGCCTGTGGAGGAAAAGCTGGAGGCTGGAGGAGAGACAAGGCGGAGGCCGCCGCCTCTGTGGTCCACTGTAATGTCCACCTTCTTGCTGTTTAGAGACAAGCGCCTGTGCCTCCTGATGCTTCTGCCACTGTACAGTGGGCTTCAACAGGGGTTCCTCTCTGGAGAGTACACAAAGGTAGGAAAGACGCCCCAGGCTCACGCTGTGCACCTGTGCTCCACCTAAAGGGGCCTGAGGGTGCCTCAGGGGCCCTTGAGCAGATTCAGGTTCGTGGTGTTCCCGGTCCTACAGCAGCTGAGTCTACTCAAGTCATTTGAGACGTGGGTCTCTGAGAAGTGCTGACTTCCTACCTGAAGGGAGAACTTCCTGCTAGCCAGGCGTCTTCCCTAGAAGGGACAAAGCTGGGGGGAGGAAGGCGTGACCAGCTGTGTGTGACACGCATGTCCATTCCGCCAACCTGGTTCCACTTTCTCTGCTGTTAACCACAGGGGAAGGCGGTAAATCCACAAGTAGTGTTGGAACCCTTCCCAGGCCAGCGTTCATAGGCTGTATTGCAGCCTAGACACCCGTGTGGCCTGCCAGCACCAGCTCTCTGGTTCACGCACTGCCTGGCTTGTCTGTGTTTACAGAAGTCCCCTCACCTGAGGCAACACAGGCAGTAGGGACACAGAGAGTGGGCCTTTCCCTCGTGGCGAAGCAATGGCAGAGACTATCTTCTATCAGGGCCTGTCCCCAGGCTCTGTCTTTCTGAGGAACCCTGGTGCTGCAGGAGGGAGGGAGCCACCTGCCCCAGAAGCCTTGTCCTTTCGGCATGAGATCCCTTCCCAGGGCACACTGGGCTTATGCTGAGCTTTAGTGCAGATGCAGGGGGCAGGGTGACGCTGGATCACTGCTGTATGCCCGGTCTTACCTTTTCTCTTTTTCCTTTCTTCTCTTTTCTTTCTTTTTTGTTTTTGTTTTTTGTTTGTTTGTTTGTTTTTCAAGGTGGGGTTTCTCTGAGTAACCTTGGGTATCGTGGACTCACTTTGTAGACCAGGCTGGACTCAAACTTACAAAGATCCACCTGCCTCTGCCTCCCAAGTGCTGGCATTAAAGGCGTGCGCCACCATGCCCGAGACGTTTGGTGGTTTGTGAGTGTCTCCCTCCCCGTCAGGCATCGTGTCAGCCAGCTATGCCAACGCACCCAGCCTCCTTGTTCCCAGTCTTTCATCTAAGTGTCCTTGTTTCTGCCAGGAATAGAGACCAAGTGTGGAGGCTGCCCAGTGGCCTCCCTCACCATCTGGAGGATCCATGTCCTTTACTTGTCTGTCCTTAGGCCTAACAGGAAAAGATGGGGCCTGCCAGTGTCCGTGTTAACTCTGTGTAAAACACTGTGCGTACCAGACCTGTGTCAAAGAATATGTGGAAGGGGTTTGCCAAGAAGTGTGTCCGTTCTGGTCCAAAGCAGACCCTCTCTCACGTGTCAGTGTTGCTCTCCCAGGCTGGGAGCTGCAGGTCCTGCGCCACATCGGCTTCAGACTGGAACCACAGTAAGGTCAGCAAGTGCAACCGACTGAGCTCTGTGCTTCCCCCCAGTCTTACGTGACCTGTGCCCTGGGCATCCACTTCGTGGGCTATGTGATGATCTGCTTCTCGGCTGTCACCGCACTGTGCTCCCCGCTGTACGGGAAGATCTCCAAGTACACGGGCAGGGCTGCGCTCTACGTGCTGGGTAAGCAGGCGCATACGCGAGCGCACACACACGGGAGCATTTGCTCAGGGTGCCGGGTGAAGACCGTAGGTTGCAGAAAGGGCTGCAGAAGAGCCTAGAAAAGGGAAATTCTGTAGCTTGGTGCTCTCGCTGTGCCCCCTGACACCTCCTGACTTCCTCCAACAAAAGGAAGTACACATTTCCTCCTTACTGGGAGCAAGCCTGCACCCACCACTGCTCAGGTTTCTCCTGGTCTCTCTCTCCATACTATTTAGAGACCTAATTCAAACTGTCAGGGAAACAATCAACTGGTGCCCCAGCCGCACAGCAGGGGGTGGGGGTCCCACAACCTCGAGCCCTGATAAGATGTTTCACTGTGGCTCCCCACTGTCCAGAGGCCTCCCTTAGAGTCAGTCACACACCCACACACCAGAGTTTTCTCCACATCGTCCTGTTTTCTGAGCATTGTATGAAAGCATTAGAAAAGCTGAGAGCACACGGGTGCGAGTGTGACTGGGTGTATGTGTGTGTGTGTGTGTGTGTGTGTGTGTGTGTGAGAGAGACAGTGTGTGACGGTGTGTGTGTGTGTGAGTGTGTGTGTGAGTGTGTGTGTGTGTGTGTGTGTGTGTGTGTGTGTGTGACGGTGGTGGTTCCCAACACGGAGTCCCACGGAGGCCCTGCCCATCGCAAGCGGAAGGAACAGCCAGCCAGCCACAGTCCTGCCTTGTTTCCTCCCACCAGGTGCCGCCACCCACCTCTCTTGCATTGTTGCCCTCCTGCTGTGGCGCCCAGACCCCGCCCAGCGCCCTGTCTTCTTCCTCCTCTCTGGCCTGTGGGGAATGGCAGACGCTGTCTGGCAGACACAGAACAACGGTGAGTGCCCAGCCCAGCCTCACAGTGCCGCCATCTCCCTCAGTCACCTGTCTAAAGGGTAGGAAGGCCAGAGGGCAGCCAGCCATCAGGGTGGGGCCCAAGCTCTCTGTAGGGGGAGTAGAAGCCCTGGGTGGGAGGCAGATCCATGGCCAAGGGAGGGTCTCATGGACCATGCTGTAGATCTGAGATGCGGTGTAGGAGGGTCAGGTGAGGCAAAGGCCTCCATGAGGCACCAGGCGCGTCCCTAGATGCTCACAGCTGTGCGCAGGATAAGGACCCAGGGGAAGTGATGGCAGAGAGGGTCCATAGGTCATCGAGACAGGGACCACGGAAAACTAGAATGCGTGTTGCCCTGTGCCCTGTGGACATGAGGCCGTAGAAGATGGAGAAAGGGACACAGAGGAGAAAGACACCTGTGGGCAGAAGGTCATGCTCTTGATGCACAGTGGGAATCTGAAATGGATATGAGGCGGTCCAGTGGCTCTCCAACAGGGCCATAGATAGGAAATGTGACCCTTTGGCCCTGGAGAGCTGACTGGAGGTAGAAAGTTGAACCGACTATGAAGAAGCCGTGGTAGAGGCCACCTGAGGAAGACCTTGTTCAGTTAGAGCGCATGGACAGGAGGTCAGGGGTCAGGAGGTCAGGAGGTCAGGAGGCTAGAGATGGGGTTGGCACATATTTGTAATGGAATGCTTCTATCCCAGTGGGCTGTGGATCGGGGACACTGGGCCTAGGGCCTGCACCAGGGAGGCTCCAAGAGCGTCAGCAGGGAGAGTCAGTGGTGTGACAAGGTGGGAGAAATGCCAGGGGATTCACACTGGATTGGTTGCGGGTCTTGCTTCTACCCCCGAGAGCAGTCAGAGTAGTCGAGGGAGGGCAGTAGGCTGAGAAAGATGCAGGATGTAGTGTGGGTGACACTGGTGCAGGACAGGTGACAGAGTGAGGCCAAGGTGCGAACCCTCAGCCCAGAGTCTCCCAAAACAGGAAATGGCTAGACTTTTCATGGACTGGGATGTGTTCCTACTCATATAAAATCAGGATGTGTGGGATGTGTGTGTGTGTGTGTGTGTGTGTGTGTGTGTGTGTGTGTGTGTGTGTGTGGTGTGTTGGGGGTGGGGTAATCAGAAACTCACTTTAGTGTTTCTTTGAAGTCCTGAACTATAAGCTGATGACATCACAGATCACCTCGGAATTTTAGACACCTTATCCAGTCATCACCAGAGAGGAACTGCATCAAGCCCCACACAGGCCTGAAAGAGTTCACTGAAACACACACAGAGTCCTGTTCTCTGCATGCTGCCGACCTTCTGAGCTCACTGAATTTTCAAAAGCATCTAAGGAAGCAAGGAGGGTACCAGGAGAGGCAGCCTGCTTTATCCCTAACTCTAGCAATGTGGAGGTTTAAAACCATTGCAGTAAAAGCACTTTGGCTTCTTTCTAACACACATGGATAAATTACTTTAGCATCCTCTTTCTTTCTTTCTATGGGCATGAAATAGTCACAGAGCACTTTTGATAAACTTTGCAAATTACCCAAAACCCAGTGTATCTCTCTCCCTCCCTCTCTCTCTCTCTCTCTCTCTCTCTCTCTCTCTCTCTCTCTGTGTGTGTGTGTGTGTGTGTGTGTGTCACAAGCACTTGAGTCCAGTGAGTGACTTGAGCAATGGCTCTGTAGAATAAAGGACGCTAATTTAAAAGGAAATAATTTCACTCTTCTTGTACAGGCAAGAGTGTAGTTTTTGTTGTGTTTGCTGTTAGAAGATAAACCGGTTTTCCCCAGAAGCAGTTCCCTTGAGCATGCACGTGCCTGCAGCCACCTCAGTGAGGAGTGCTGTTGAGTGTTACGTCCCTGTAGCTGGCTCCTACCGGCTTCCCACAGCACAGGACATCCACAAGGCATCCACATGGTTGTCTGTCCCTTTTCAACATGGAAAGTCACGTGTAGCTTTGGCCACATCTCAGGAATAATGCTGTGTGAGGGGTGGGGAGATGGCGTAGTGGTAAGAGCTGCTGCTGGGACAGCAGGGTGACCTGAGTCATCTGGGGACCTTAGATCCCCAGGATGGAACCTGTAACCCCAGCACTGGGGCAGGGGAGTGGCAGGAGACAGGAGGCTTGGTGAGGCTTGCTGGCCAGGCACTCTTAGCAGAAAGACAGAATGCTCAAATTCTAGGAAGAGACCCTGTCTCGAGGGAATAAAGTTGAGAGTGGTCGAGCAGAATGCTCAGCATCCTCCTATGGTCTCCTCGACTACTGCACATGCCTGCACCTATTGCACATGTGTACACCTATTGCACATGCGTGCACATAAACACACGAAGGACGGCTGTGGCAGTGTGTCCTCTTCTAATTGATAGAATGGATGAAGCTCAGCCCACTACTGTTTGAGTCACCGTTTCCCACCCTCCCCTCAGTTTACCACCGTGTCACAGGACTCAGACACTCGCTCCCCTCGCTAGGGCTGGGTACCCTGAGGGCTCTTGGAATTTCTTCAGTCTCCCAGCAGCTACTCTGACTCATTCAGTCTGACAGCTGAGGATGGATGCAGTTGCTATAGCAACTCTCTCATGCCACTCACTGCACCGTATCTAAGACATGGAATGTCTCATCTAAAAATACACTTTGCCCTGCTCGCTGCTGAAGGGGCTATTTTCAAGTTCATAAGGGCATGAAGACTGACTTCTCTGTGTAGCCTGCTTGTTTAACCTGCTTTTCAAACATCTGAGGAGACATTTGCTCATCACGTCACCTCATCTGAGGACTAGAGTCAGCATCTAAGTCACTTCAGCCTTGAGTACCCTGAATAGATGAGGCAGGTGGGTCAGGCCGAAGCTGAGAGCAAAACAAATTTCTTTGTAAATTACGAGGTTTGTGCTTATAGAGAAGCCGAGGAGGCATTACCAGGTCTGCACAGTGCCAGCGTCCAGTGCCCAACTGCTAACCATCTTTCATAACCAGGGAAAGTTTGCTGCTATCAGGACAGGGGTTCACTGCCACTCACAAAGGGCAGATGTTCTGGAACTTTCCCAGCTTACCACAAGCCCCATTTCCTCCTCTGGATCCTATGTTGGGCTCCACCTTGCACTTGTGTGTAGTTGATACAGGGACAGTCACTGCACTTGTGTGTAGTTGATACAGGGACGGTCACTTGCTTGCCATGCCCCCTCACCTGTGCATCTAAATATTGCCATAGTAGGGCGCCTGTTTTCTCATGCGCCTTCCCTTCACTTGTCTGGTTTTAGCCCATGTGGACACCTCTCCTTGCAGCTGGTTTGATTAACAGGGATTCCTGAAGGGAAGGTGGTTGCTCTGCCCAGATCCCTGACACTTCTGGCCCTGCATCCAAATCCAGGGGTGCTATGTGCCCATTTAAAATGAAAACAAAAAACAAAACAAAACAAAAAAAACTACAAAACAAAACAAAACAAAACAAAACCAAAACTGCTGAGAATATTTTTAAAAAGAAAAAAAAAATAGAAGTCACAGAACTAGTAATAAAAGTCTGGGAACCTTCCAGGCAGCCCTGACTGTACTTCTGGGAGCCGGGGGTGGGCATCGAGTGCTAGAGCACAGTGGCCCAAATGTTGGTGGCATACCCTGAGGGGACAGATGTGGGTCCCACCAGTGTAACTCATTTCTCCGTAGTCCTGGGGACTGAGCAGGGGCTCAGCTCCATCCTGCACTGTGATGTCTCAATTGCTTGGCAGAAGAACCAGGTTTTGCTTGAGCAGATACTGACCAGATTCTTGTGGTTTTCCCCTTTAAAAGTTCTCTCCCACCAGGCTGCCAGGCTGCGGTGGTGCACACCTCTAATCCCAGCACTCGGGAGGCAGAGGCAGGTGGATCGCTGTGAGTTCAAGGCCAGCCTGGTCTACAAAGTGAGTCCAGGACAGCCAAGGCTACACAGAGAAACCCTGTCTTGAAAAAAATTTTTTTCCTCTCTCCTTCTCCAGAAATCTCACACTGGCTCAGCAGTGGTTCATCCTGCTAGCGGCTAATCAATACATCTTTTAATTATAACTGGACTGAGTCTACGGCCCTTCCTCCAGGGAGTCACAAACCCCACAACACACACTGAATCCTTTGCTCTCTTTCCCTCATCCTTAGAGTGAGGACTGGCCAGCTCCCTCCAGCAGCTAATTGTGACTCCCATGTTTCTCTGCTGCCCACTGCCCGAGGATGTCATCTGGCTTGTCAGCGTCATTCTATGCTTTTATTCTTTTTTCTTTTTTAGAAGAAAAATATCCAGATTTTTTTTTTCTCCAAGAAAACCTGCTGTACCAAAACTTATGTTCAGGATCATAACGGATCGTGTTTGAGGTCTTTGTGTATGTCTGTCCATGGGTGGGATGTGTGTGTGTGTGTGTGTGTGTGTGTGTGTGTGTGTTTGTGTATGCATGTGGTATCTGCGTGCATATGTACATGTATGTGCATGCACATGTGTATGCATGCATGTGGACAACAGAGGTCAGCATCATGTTAGTCATGCTCCAGGTGGTTTTTTGAGACTGAGTCTCTGTTTGATCCAGCTGGGTCAGCTGGCTAGCAAGCCCTGGGAACCCTCCCTCTTGTGTCTTGTGACTACAGGCCAGCACCTGGCATCTTCTGTGCATGTGGGAGTCTGAACTCAGGCCCTCACGGGTGCACATGGGCGCTTAACCCATGGAACCATCTCCCCGGCCTGCCTGAGGTCTTAAACGCATCTTCACTGCTGTCTCTCCTCCCCAGCTCTTTATGGCGTCCTGTTTGAAGAGAACAAAGAAGCTGCTTTTGCCAACTACCGCCTTGGGGAAGCCATGGGGTTCGTCATCGCCTTCGGGTACAGCTCATTTCTGTGCGTGTCCACCAAACTCTACGTTCTCTTGGGGGCCTTGAGTCTGGCCATGGTTGCTTACGGGACTGTAGAGCACCTGGAATCCAGGGCTGTTTGCAAGGCCCTTGCTGCGGAAGAGAAAAGGCAGGCAGAAGAAGAAGAAATGAGAACAGAAATGTGAGTGCAGGCGAGCTGTGGGCTAGAAGCAGCTTGGCGGAGCCCAGCGGAGGAGGCGGCCTGTGGGGCGGCGCTCAGGAGAGGGACCCTGCTCTGCACAGATGCTTCAGCGATCCGTGGGCGTTGTGAAGACCGTCTGTAGGGTTTTTTATATGTATTTTTCTCAGTTTAACAAATTTCCAGTACATTTTTCTACTCCTAGAGATCAAAAGGATACTCACAGGGCTGGCAGTATACCCCGGAGCTTGTGTGGCTGCTTAGCAAGCACAGGGCCACACGATCAGTCCCCAATACTACAAAAAGAAAACAACTAGGTAGTGGGGTGGGGGAAGCGGCTCAGCCAGTAAAGTAATTTCCAGACCAACCGTGTGGACTCCAGTTTGAACCCCTAACACCCATGGGGAAAAAATTAGAATTAGGGAATGATAGAGCATGCTTGCAACTCCAGCACAGGAAGGCAGAGGGAGAGAGACCCACGGAGGCAATGGATAGCTGGGCCCACGAGCTCCAAGCCCAGTGAAAATCTTGGTCTCAAAAACTAGGGTTAAGATGGGTATAATGACGCACGCCTTTAATTCCAGCACTTGGGAGGCACAGGAAGGCCGATCGCTGAGAGTTTGAGGCCAGCCTGGTCTACAAAGTGAGTCCAGGACAGCCAAGGCTACACAGAGAAACCCTGTCTCGAAAAACAAACTAAGGTTAATAGCAACCAAGGACACCCAATGTCAACCTCCATTTTAGACACACACACACACAAACACACACACACACACACACACACACACACACACACACACACACACACATATACACACACACTATAAACGAAACATCGAAAAATTCCAGAATAGGTTTATTTCAATTTTTGGTTTTGTTGTGCTTATTAGAATAACCACAATTTTATTAACTGGATAAACATCTAACACCACAAATTTGACAAATGGATAAAAAAAAAAAAAGTCAGTCGAGCTCATTGGGTGGTGGGCCACTCAGTGCTTGTGCCTTTTGTAATTTCCAGGCAGCTTTTCTAAATAAAAAATGCAATTGTTTTATGCACCTACTTTGGGCCTAAATACACTTTCTAAAGACTCTCTCTCTCTCTCTCTCTCTCTCTCTCTCTCTCTCTCTCTCTCTCTCTCTCTCTCTCTCTCTCTCACACACACACACACACACACACACACACACGTGTCCTTGCCATGTCAGGGATTGTGCATGTTAGAAGCCATTGGAAAGTTTTCAAACGTTTGCTGGAAACACAATCGTCAAACATAATTCATGCACAGCTCCTTCCAGGTGCTTGTGCTGTGGCCGTGATCGGGTCAACTATGGCGCGTGGGCTCCTCGCACGTGCTGTGGCCGTGATTGGGTCAGCCATGGCACGTGGGCTCCTCCCACGTGTTGTGGCCGTGATTGGGTCAGCCATGGCATGTGGGCTCCGCGCACATGCCCTCTCTATAGTTGCCATCCTCAGCCGTTCTCCCTTTATTCCTTCCATCTTTAACATCTCTATCCGTGGCACATCTGCCATTTTTCCACCCCCACTTTTTCACCTAAGACCTTTGTCATGATGGTGGATGGTCTGCATGCCTTAGTGTTCCCACACGGAACGCAGGATTCCTTGAAGAGTAAATTTTTCTTCTTCCAAAGAGTTTCCCTCACCTCCATCCTGTGCCCCCAAAGGTCATCAGTGACAGGGGTGGGGAATTTCTATTTAATTTTTTTAAGTTTTATTATAATTTATTCAGATTATATGCTAATTCTTATCCCCTCACTTGTATTTTCCCATTCCCACCCTTTCTCCCTCTCCCACCCTATTCCCCTCCCCTAGACCTGTGACAGAAGGGGACCTCCTCCCACGATATGGTCACAGCCCATCAGGTCTCATCTGGATAGTCTGCTTCCCCTTCCTCTGTGTGCCGCAGGGCCTCCCCACCAAGGGGAAGTGATCAAATAGGGGGCACCAGAATTCATGTCAGAGGCAGTCCCTGCTTTTCCCACAACTGTGGAGAGTGAGCTGTCCATTGGCTAGATCTGAACAGGGGGCATCTAGGTTTACTGCATGCATTGTCCTTGGATGGTACAACAGTTTGTGCAGGCCCCCTGGATCCAGATCAGCCAGCCTTGATGGGCTCCTTCTGAGACTCCTGAACCCTCTGGGTCCTTCTGCCCCCCAGTTCTTCCATACCACTCTCAGCACTCCAGCAGTGAGTCCCAGCATCTGTCCCAATCCCTGGGTGGAGTCTCTCAGAGGACATCTATGTCAGGCTGATATCCACTTATAAGGGAATGTACACCATGCATGTCTTTCTGGGTCTGGGTTACCTCAGGATGATCATTTCTAGTTCCATCTATTTGCCTGCAAATTTCAAGATTTTTTAAATAGCTGAGTAGTAGTCTATTGTATAAATGTACTACAGTTTATTTATTCTTTGGTTGAGGGGCAGCTAGGTTGCTTCCAGATTCTGGCTATTATGAATAAGGCTGCTATGAACATAGTTAAGCAAATGTCCTTGTTGTATGGTGGAGCATCTTCTGGGTATATGCCCAGGAGTGGTATAACTGGGTCTTGAGGTAGACATATTCCCGATTTTCTGAGAAACCACCCAATTAATTTCCAAAGTGGTTGTACAAGCTTGCACTCCCACCAGCAATTAAGAAGTGTTCTCCTTTCTCCACATTGTTGCCAGCATGTGCTGTCACTTGCATTTTTGATCTTAGCCATTCCGGTGGGTGTAAAGCGACGAAGGAACTGGAAAGACTATGCAGCTATGTACCTGTAGCCTAAGGTGCCTCGCGCACGTAAATCCTTGTCTCCCAAATGCCTGCGTGACCTTCTCAGAATGGTGTGGCATCCTTAAGAGAGGTAGTCTGAGGACACTGACATGGGAGACGTGGACCTAACTCGCACCCTGCTGCTGAGAACTCCGGTGCCTGCTGTTCCTGCTTTGGAAAGCCTTCCTACCTGGGACTCTTTCGTTCCTTCCTCCTCTCTGCCACCTCCCATCCTGCCCCACTGTGGCTCTGCCCCACAGGCCAGTAACAGCCCTCTGAGATGCAAGCCTATTTCTCCTAGTGCATCCTTAATACAAAGAATACAAAACAGGCTCACACGTCACACAGGACTATACCACACAAGACATTATGAAGTCTTCATTGCTTCACCTGACAGGTGTTTAATTTACATTGTCTTAGATACAGCCAGCAAAGCAGTGTCAAAACAGAAAATTCCGCCGGTGGGGGGGTGGTGGTGGCGCACGCCTTTAATCCCAGCACTTGGGAGGCAGAGGCAGGTGGACCCCTGTGAGTTCGAGGCCAGCCTGGTCTACAAAGTGAGTCCAGGACAGCCAAGGCTATACAGAGAAACCCTGTCTCGAAAAACAAAACAAAAGAAAAGAAACAAAACAGAAAATTGTCACAAACAGTATGAAATGAGTCTGTGGGCAATTGATGTCACTAGAAGCACAAAGACACAGGACACAGGACACAGGACCAGGGTAAGAGAAGAAAGGTCAGGGATACGGTTACTGCATTAACAAATGCAACGCCTGCACGCTGCAGGATGTGAGGATGTAGAGACAGAGAAGCCAAGAAAAGCCCAGCCGGCTGACCTAACTGTCAAATTGTCACTTCCTTGCCTGGAAAATGTCTGACCAGTGGGGGACACCACCATCCTGGCACTGGGCATGTTAATTCTGATGTGTTATGGACACTTTTTTTTTCATGGACATTATCAATAGAGAGTGGGCCTGGGGTTCACAGGAGAGATGACAAGGTTGGATGGCCCTGTCACAGAGGTGACAGATTATACACTGAGCCTGATACTGCCTGATAGGGTGGAGGACAGCAGAGCTCTGAGGTCTGCATCCTCGAGCCTTGCAGGGTAACGGAGGACCAGGAGTGGCAGGAACCAGGAAGACAGTTCAGGGAGAGAAGCGAAGACCAGAGCCCAGTTACCCACCTGGCTCAGTGCTGACGGGTGGCTGCAGTGCTGCTGCTGTGTGTGCAGGGGAGTGAGGCAGGTGGCTGCAGTGCTGCTGCTGTGTGTGCAGGGGAGTAAGGCAGGTGGCTGCGGTGCTGCTGCTGCTGTGTGTGTGCAGGGGAGTGAGGCAGGTGGCTGCGGTGCTGCTGCTGCTGTGTGTGCAGGGGAGTGAGGCAGGTGGCTGTGGTGCTGCTGCTGCTGTGTGTGCAGGGGAGTGAGGCAGGTGGCTGCGGTGCTGCTGCTGTGTGTGCAGGGGAGTGAGGCAGGTGGCTGCGGTGCTGCTGCTGCTGTGTGTGCAGGGGAGTGAGGCAGGTGGCTGCGGTGCTGCTGCTGCTGTGTGTGCAGGGGAGTGAGGCAGGTGGCTGCGGTGCTGCTGCTGTGTGTGCAGGGGAGTGAGGCAGGTGGCTGTGGTGCTGCTGCTGCTGTGTGTGTAGGGGAGTGAGGCAGGTGGCTGCGGTGCTGCTGCTGTGTGTGCAGGGGAGTGAGGCAGGTGGCTGCGGTGCTGCTGTGTGTGTGCAGGGGAGTGAGGCAGGTGGCTGCGGTGCTGCTGTGTGTGTGTAGGGGAGTGAGGCAGGTGGCTGCAGTGCTGCTGTGTGTGTGCAGGGGAGTGAGGCAGGTGGCTGCGGTGCTGCTGTGTGTGTGCAGGGGAGTGAGGCAGGTGGCTGCGGTGCTGCTGTGTGTGTGTAGGGGAGTGAGGCAGGTGGCTGCGGTGCTGCTGTGTGTGTGCAGGGGAGTGAGGCAGGTGGCTGCGGTGCTGCTGTGTGTGCAGGGGAGTGAGGCAGGTGGCTGCGGTGCTGCTGCTGTGTGTGCAGGGGAGTGAGGCAGGTGGCTGCGGTGCTGCTGCTGTGTGTGCAGGGGAGTGAGGCAGGTGGCTGCGGTGCTGCTGCTGTGTGTGCAGGGGAGTGAGGCAGGTGGCTGCGGTGCTGCTGCTGTGTGTGCAGGGGAGTGAGGCAGGTGGCTGCGGTGCTGCTGCTGTGTGTGCAGGGGAGTGAGGCAGGTGGCTGCGGTGCTGCTGCTGTGTGTGCAGGGGAGTGAGGCAGGTGGCTGCGGTGCTGCTGCTGCTGTGTGTGCAGGGGAGTGAGGCAGGTGGCTGCGGTGCTGCTGCTGCTGTGTGTGCAGGGGAGTGAGGCAGGTGGCTGCAGTGCTGCTGCTGTGTGTACAGGGGAGTGAGGCAGGTGCCTGCAGTGCTGCTGTGTGTACAGGGGAGTGAGGCAGGTGGCTGCGGTGCTGCTGCTGCTGTGTGTAGGGGAGTGAGGCAGGTGGCTGCGGTGCTGCTGCTGCTGTGTGTAGGGGAGTGAGGCAGGTGGCTGCGGTGCTACTGCTGTGTGTGTAGGGGAGTGAGGCAGGTGGCTGCGGTGCTGCTGCTGTGTGTGCAGGGGAGTGAGGCAGGTGGCTGCGGTGCTGCTGCTGCTGTGTGTAGGGGAGTGAGGCAGGTGGCTGCAGTGCTGCTGCTGTGTGTGTAGGGGAGTGAGGCAGGTGGCTGCGGTGCTGCTGCTGCTGTGTGTGCAGGGGAGTGAGGCAGGTGGCTGCGGTGCTGCTGCTGCTGTGTGTGCAGGGGAGTGAGGCAGGTGGCTGCAGTGCTGCTGCTGTGTGTGTAGGGGAGTGAGGCAGGTGGCTGCAGTGCTGCTGCTGCTGTGTGTAGGGGAGTGAGGCAGGTGGCTGCGGTGCTGCTGCTGCTGTGTGTAGGGGAGTGAGGCAGGTGGCTGCGGTGCTGCTGCTGCTGTGTGTAGGGGAGTGAGGCAGGTGGCTGCGGTGCTGCTGCTGTGTGTGCAGGGGAGTGAGGCAGGTGGCTGCGGTGCTGCTGCTGCTGTGTGTGCAGGGGAGTGAGGCAGGTGGCTGCGGTGCTGCTGCTGCTGTGTGTGCAGGGGAGTGAGGCAGGTGGCTGCGGTGCTGCTGCTGTGTGTGTAGGGGAGTGAGGCAGGTGGCTGCGGTGCTGCTGCTGTGTGTGCAGGGGAGTGAGGCAGGTGGCTGCATTGCTGCTGCTGCTGTGTGTGTGCAGGGGAGTGAGGCAGGTGGCTGCAGTGCTGCTGCTGTGTGTGTAGGGGAGTGAGGCAGGTGGCTGCATTGCTGCTGCTGCTGTGTGTGCAGGGGAGTGAGGCAGGTGGCTGCATTGCTGCTGCTGTGTGTGCAGGGGAGTGAGGCAATAATCCTATAATAAGTTAGTCAAGGAGAGGCACACACAATTAACATAAAATAGGTCTAATCATCTTTGGGGAGATGATGGGGGGGTTTTCTAGAGAGGCTGGTACATTCTGTCTTTTGGATAGGAGTTGGTTATGTAAGTTCAGAAGAGTACGCTGGGGGCTGGGGTGGATTTCAGTCATGACGGTGGGCACACTAGGATTATAAGCACAGGTTGAGGTGACCCTGGACCATGGGACAAGACAATGCTTCTCTGGGGCTGCTCAGTGCTACAAAGCCCAGACTCTGTGTGTCTGTTACTGGGGTAGCACATCCTCTCAAGCTGTCCACGAGGTCACGTGAGCACCCAGCCCAGGAGAGAGCTGAGCCAGAACCGAGACACAGTGGGGACCTAGACAGAGTCAGCTCCCAGACTGCCTGAAAACGTGGTGCTCAGAAGGTGTATCTCTGTGTTCAAGTGCTCTTGGCAATGGCTGCTAGCTTGGATGGCCACCTCTCCCTCAGCCCAGTTTAAGCACAGAGTGAACACAGATTCTGGAAGCTTTTCCTCTCAAATGGAGGGGGAAATTAAAAACTGTTGAATAAATTTAGGATTTCCTAGCTACTAAAATAGCTAAGCCAAGCCCAGACAGCGTCTGATTTATGTTTATCATACAAAGCATAAAATTAACTCTCTCTCTCTCTCTCTCTCTCTCTCTCTCTCTCTCTCTCTCACATACACACACACACACACACACACACACACACACCGCGCGCGCGCGCGCGCGCGCGCGCACGCACACCAGCACCTAGAGCTAGAAGATAAGGAATAATTTATAACAACCAAGAAATAAAACCGCCATGTGGGTTGTGTGTCACCATTCAGCCTTAGCTTGCTGGCCCAGAAGTGCACAACGGTTTTTCTGTTTGTTTTGTTTTATTTTGTCTGGGAGAGTTCAGCCAGTATCTTGGGTGTGACTTCTCATGTAAAAATAACCTTTATTCGCCTGATTTCATTATCATCTCAGAAGCTGACTGGTCTGTCTGCTAGCCTAGTCCTAGTCCTGGAAGCTTCTCGCCTCTGCACAATCCAGTCTGGGCCTAGAATGCTTTCAGCCTCAGAGACTTACTGCTGAATAGGCTCACCCTTTCTAGCTCTTTCCGAACTCTGGGCTGGCTGGTTCAAGTCAGCTGTCCTGGCTCAAACTCCTCTCCTAGCTGACTTGTACAAACTGGCTTCTTTTAAGCTTCTGACTGAATTGCTCTGCTTGGCCTCAAACTAACTCTAGCAATCTGTTCTAATCTTCTGGCCCTTTTCATTCTCTGTCTTGTCCTGTTCTTCACCTGTGTCTATCTTGCTCTCTCTCTGCAACCTAGCTTTATAAAACTGTCCTGGTAAAACTGCCTCTGAATTCTACTAACTGACCTGCCATGAGTTCAACTCACCGACTCCACTGAACTGCCTGAACAGCACTGACTAGAACGCAGTGACATCAGCACACCTGTGTCTCCTGAGTGCTAGGATTAAAGGTATGAACTACCACGCCTGGACCTCAGCTTTTACCTGAAACTTGATCTATACCAGGCTGGCCTTGAACTCAGAGACCTGCCTGCCTCTGTCTGCTGGCATTAAAGGTGTGTCTGTATTCCAGTCAGATCACACTGACCTAGAAGGTCTTTGGACGTGATGTCTTGCCAGAGCAGCCATGTTCTCAATTAAAATTCCTCAATGTTCTTGTACCTGAACTACATTAACAGTTAATCAACAGTGATGCTGGTGACTCGGTGGGCGGATCAGAAGGAACTCTGGCTCAGAGAGAAGTATGAGGAGAGTTCTCTGGCTCCCACTAAGGTTCACCGCTCAGGCAGTGCTCAGGCCCCTCCACAGACACTGGAAGTGGCAGCAAAGCCTTAGCTGAGGGAGGAGTCTGGTCAGTATCTTTGGAGCCCTCAAAATATTAAAGACTTGAGAAACTCAGCTGCTTTTGTGAAGAAATACTTGCAGGTTTCCTAGCCAAGGAGATCCCAGGAAGGGAGGTCCTGCCTCCAGAGGGATTTGTAGCCTTCCTCATGGGTAGTAGGGGGCAGGTGTGGGGGGGAGGGCGGGCGAGCAAGGCGCTCAGATTCCCCAGGGCATACAACGCAGGCCCTCTGGCAGTCACCAGCTAGGGTCCTGGTTGCCAGTCTTCTCTGAGGTAGGGAAGGCTCCCCCTTTGTGAGGACAGCGGGCTGTGCATTGCTAAGCAACGAACACTTCTGTCATCCTGCTCACATCCACCTAGCTGCACAGGGACAGCACTCACTCTTGGCATCTGTACCCAACCAGAGGCCATTCCTGTACATTAGGCTGGGTGTGGGGACGGATCTTCACCAGTGATGCCAGCACCTTCTGGAGAGGGCACAGGCTAGTCAGTGAGTATGCACGGGCCTGCATGACACCGCAGGACAAAACAAAACAAGACAAGGTGTGGTTTTCCTGTTTCGCATTTTGCGCATGCTGGACGCCAGCGAGCATCGGCACTGCTCACAGTCTCTGATGCCCCCTAGGGAAACTGTCTGCAGTGCTGGAAACTGCTCTCGTGGATCTAGTAACAGGGTCCACCTCTGACTAACTACCAAATAGTGCCCATCTCAGTCCCTGCATGGCTGAAGTCCATGGTGTTTGGTTACACGGACTTGCACTTGGGTTCGATTCTGGCCAGATGGAGAGCCACACCTGGCACTGCTTGTCTCGTAAGCAGAGAACATGCCAAGGAAATAAAATGTAAGCAAAGAGCCGACTCCTAGCTTGTTTGGGGGAGAAAGAAAGACTGAAAGCCTGTTGCTGTTATGGATGTCTCTGGCTCTGGGTGTCTTGCCCCACCACGCCCCAATACATCCTGCTCTTAAGGTCTCCCCAGAGAGCCAGGATGCCTTGCTTTTCACTGCGTCTTCTCCCGTGGGCTCCTATCTGCACAGGATAACACCAAAGCATGGGAAATAGCGGCCCTTCTCCTTTCTAAGCCTGGGGAGCTTGTGGTCCAGGCTGAAGCAGGCCCAAAGAGCTCATAAAACCTGTAGTTCTAACAACGATGGCTTCTATAGAACCAAGGGCTCATTACGTGGTGTGTGTGCTCTGATGACATCAGTGTGGGTGAAGGCAAGGAATGAGCAGGCTTTATGTATTTTAAAACGTGCACCTGCCTGTCGGCGGCGCACTTGAGGGTCCCAGGGCCTTTACTTCATGCTGTTAAGTGGCGGTTGGTAGCTTCCTTGATGTGAGAGCTCTGACCTTCCCTGTTTCCCATGGCTGGCATTCCATGGTACCTGAACCCCAGGAACGTGAACCCCAGGAATGCACCTGCATCACTACTCCTGCAGGCAGTGACTGACCTCCTTAGTCCCCGAGATCTGGGCTGACATCATCCCATTCTGAGGCTGGCCATTCCCAGTGAAACAATGTGGTGGCTCCCCACTCCTTCTCTTCCTGGGTCTTGTTAGACCTGCTAACGGGCTCCCCCAAGAGGAAGCTGCTAGAAATAGGAGTTGGGAGTCACAGTGTCCTGGGTAGAAGGACATCTGTGCCTTCTGCGTTTACCGCTGGCAGTTTACCATGGTGGAGTTAGTGGGGTTCCCAACCAAGCTGAGAACTGTGACTCCAAGTGAGCTTTTTCTAAGTTTTGAAAGAATGTTGAACAGTGTCCCTATGACTAACACACCTGGCAGAAACACCTTAAAGAGGGAAGGTTCGCTGTAGCTCGGTTTGGGAGGGATTTCAGTCCACCATGTTGGGAAGGCACAGTGGTAGACAAGTGCCTCTCATTACAATTTTGTCTGGTTCTAACATCACCTTGCTGATTTCCCATCAGTATATCTTGTAGGTTATAGGCTAGCAGTCTAAATATACAATACCCACGTTATACCCATACCCACACCTGCACCCTTATGGACACGTATGTACACCACCTCCCACATGCTCTCTCATATCCCCCATGACCTCACATATACATACATCACCCCCACACCCACAACCCCCCATACACACACACACACATACAGCCCTCATTCCTACACACCAACCCCCAAATCTCACCCTTCCACACACACCTCACACCCATCCACCCACCCCATATCCACCCACATATACACTCATACACACCCTCACACCCACATCCCTCCACACACTGACACATACACACACACAGCAACACTCACACCCACACAGACATAGACACACCCACATATGCCCCCCTCCCCCCAACACATACTTAATGACTGAAGCGTGAGGTGGAAGTCTGCAGCGTGCTCTTTGTAAATGTTAGGGCCTGACAGCCCTTTGTCTCGAAATGGGATTTTCATCAGAACTTTGGGTTTAAGGGTTGGCTTTGGTGCCAGACTCCCCACTTCTGACCTGAGAAGGAGAGGTGCTGTGAGAACGTGGAGAAACTGCAGCAGTGGGAGAGAGTCACGTGGGTGACTTGTGCACGGGAGTGCTTACTAGGGGTTGATACGGGATAATGTGCAGGGGCTGAGGAGATGGCTCACAGGTGTGAGGACCAGAGTTCGGATCTCTGAGAGCCCATGTAAAAGCTGAGTAGATGTGGGAGTCCACCTGTAACTCTAACATGGGGGGAGGGCCAGAGAGACCCCAGAGCAAGGCGGCTCACCAGACTAGCTGAAACTAAGGTCTGGGCTCAGTGAGAGAGCCAGCCTCGGTACTGAAGGTGCAGAGCAATTGAGGAAGACAGAGCATCAACCACAGGACTCCGCACACATGCACACACTCACACACATGCATACACACATGTACACAGACATTCAAATGTGAGTATGCAAAGAGAAAAAAGAAACCTGTACAAAATGTAGTTCACAGAGGACTGTGATGTCCGTGCTTCTCCCCCCCCATCCTCTGGCTTGCTGGCCACGCCATCATGTGTGGGGCACCTGCTGCATGACTGGCCTCGTGTGTGCAAGGCAGGCAGATGGCTTTCTCTAAGCCTCTAGACCTGAAGAGGGCAGAGAGGGCCGTGAAGAGATACCCAGACACCAGAGGGGTGCTGTGCAACCCTGTCCCAATCCTTCCATCAGAGAAACCTTCCACTGGAGGCGGGAGGGGGGGTGGGGGGGCGGGCTCAGCAGCACCAAGCCAGCAGCAGCTATAGGAGCCCCGCAGTGTCGCCTCTGTGGCCTCCAGTAGGACCCAGCAGACTGTCTAGCCTGTCTGACCTCTTCAGGTTGAGAGGACCCGGTATGGCTGAGTGTGATCTCTTGGGCTGCAAGGGCTGAACTGAAACTTGTCCCACTGGGAATAAGTGAAATTAAAAGAGAGATTTTTCCCATGGTGGAAAGTGTGACATGTTCCCACACCATAAGAAATGGTGTGTCCCCAGGTTTCCCGGCACACTGGCAAGGGGTTCGTTGGGCAAGAACAGAGTGCTCATTTTGGCAGGCCCTGGCTCTGATTGATAAGACCAATTTGAGACATTTGCAGCCATCAAAAATGGGTAAAGCCCTCTCTTGGCTCAGCTTCCCAGGAAACTGATAAAAATGAAAGCGAGTTCCCATTGATAAGATAACCCATATACAGAGTGGGCGTTCTGATCAGGGACAGGTGCACGTCTGCCTGTGGGCCTTTTTTCATCAGGTCTCATGGTTGTTCTGAGCAAATAGGCCCCTTAAAGGCCAGAGGGTCTCGTACTCCTTGGCTGAACCCCTGGTGCAAACAGGCCCAAGCACAACACAGCCAGGGCCCACACTACGATCTATACCATAGTCTGTGCCATGGTCCCACATCACGGCCCATGCTATGGCCCATGCCATACTTTACACCATGGGCTTTACGGCGCAGTGCACACAGCAGCCCACACCATCCGTGGCTCACTCAATAGCTCCTGCAAGTGTATAGGTAAGCACGTGGGGCTGCCCAGTCACCTGTGAGCAGCTGAAAGCCCTGCTTCTCTGGAAGTGGGGAGCATGAGTTTGTCGACTCGCACAGCCTGGAAAAGTAGTCTGCCACCAAGAGCAAGGTAGGGCACAAGCTCACTGCAACATTGGACGCTTCTGAGACAAACCTGGGGCTTGCCCTTTCTGAGGAAGCACTCTAGCCCTGAGCTACATCTTGGCCAAAGAAAAGTATTTTAAACTTTAATGTGTCACAATGATCTGACTGTAACCCCCCTGTATATGCATACCACAATTTATAACACACACCATACTGCACCATGCCCACCCACCGTGCACACCACGTACAGACATATATACCACACAACACCATATACACACCACACACACACCATATACACACCACACACACACCACACAACCACATACAGACACCACATACACACAACAGATACACACCACACACACACACACAACCACATACAGACACCACATACACACAACAGATACACACCACACACACACACACACAACCACATACAGACACCACATACACACAACAGATACACACCACACACACACACCACATAACCACATACAGACACCACATACACACACAGATACACACCACACACACACACAACCACATACAGACACCACATACACACAACAGAAACACACCACACACACACACCACACAACCATATACATCACATATACACACCATACGCACCATATACACACAACACTCATAGAACTTGAAGTGCTTGTTCATACCATTAAACTTAGTTTAAAAACACACTACAAACTGTGTGGGTTAGATGCTTTAAAAGCCACACCGGGGGTGGGGGTAGGGTGGGGAAGGGGCTGGAGACATGGCTCAGAGGTTAAGAACACTGACTGCTCTTCTCTTTCAGAGGGGCCTAAGTCCAATTCCCAGCAACCACATGGTGGCTCACAACCATGAGATCTGGTGCCCTCCTCTGGCCTGCAGGTGTATATGCAGGTGGAACACAGTATACTGCAATAAAAAACAAATAAGCCACACAGGGGTTTCTTATTTTGTGCCCTGGTAGCACTACTGGAACACATGTCGCTCTCTTGGCTCTGTTTTAGCCCGGTATCCCCAGTATCATACAGCGGCAAGACGCGTGTGACAGTGGCCTCACGTTTGTGCAGAGATCCTTCGGGAGCTCTCAGGAATCACAGGACGTTGCTTCCGCCTTCTGTGTGCGCAGGTGAGTGGGTGTTGGCTCGTGTGCACACAGGCTGTGCAGGTGTGCATGCCCTCACGGGTGTGGAGGCCAGAGGCCGACAGAGGGCGTCTTTTCCCATCACTCCCTACCTTGCACCCTACACAGGGTCTTGCACAGACCTGGAACTAATGCATTGGCTAAGCTGAGGGGCCAGCGAGCTCTGATGTAGCCCTTGGCTTTTTGTGTGGGTGCCGGGGATCCAGACTCAGGCCCTTGAGCTTCTTCGACAGGCATGTTAGTGACTGAACCATCCCTCTAAACGCTCAACCTTTTTTTAAAAATGTGTTTAAGTTCACTTATCTGTAAAAAATTTAATACTTGGGTTTTTTGTTGCTGTTTTGTTTTGTTTTTGTTTTTGTTTGTTTTTCTGTCCCCCTTTCCACCAACAGTGCTGATCACAGGGGCAGGACTTCAATAAAAGCTCAGCAGAGTTTGAGTAGCATGACGGCAAACATTTTTACCCTGTCCATAAAGGGACATAATATAAAGGTAAGTAGACCAATGGCAGGCTGGGGGTGGGGTGGGGTTTGTCTGTGGAGGTGGTGGGACTCAGGAGCCCAGGGGGAGGGGTGGAGCAGGAGCCCAGGGGGAGGGGTGGAGCAGGAGCCCAGGGGGAGGGTGGAGCAGGAGCCCAGGGGGAGGGTGGAGCAGGAGCCCAGGGGGAGGGTGGAGCAGGAGCCCAGGGGGAGGGTGGAGCAGGAGCCCAGGGGGAGGGTGGAGCAGGAGCCCAGGGGGAGGGTGGAGCAGGAGCCCAGGGGGAGGGGTGGAGCAGGAGCCCAGGGGGAGGGTGGAGCAGGAGCCCAGGGGGAGGGTGGAGCAGGAGCCCAGGGGGAGGGTGGAGCAGGAGCCCAGGGGGAGGGGTGGAGCAGGAGCCCAGGGGGAGGGTGGAGCAGGAGCCCAGGGGGAGGGTGGAGCAGGAGCCCAGGGGGAGGGTGGAGCAGGAGCCCAGGGGGAGGGTGGAGCAGGAGCCCAGGGGGAGGGTGGAGCAGGAGCCCAGGGGGAGGGGTGGAGCAGGAGCCCAGGGGGAGGGTGGAGCAGGAGCCCAGGGGGAGGGTGGAGCAGGAGCCCAGGGGGAGGGTGGAGCAGGAGCCCAGGGGGAGGGTGGAGCAGGAGCCCAGGGGGAGGGTGGAGCAGGAGCCCAGGGGGAGGGTGGAGCAGGAGCCCAGGGGGAGGGTGGAGCAGGAGCCCAGGGGGAGGGGTGGAGGGAACCACGTCCTCTCCGATCTATTGTCTGACCCTGTTGGGATGATCCGTGTTTAGAAAACAAAGCCTTTGAGGATGAAAGAGGAAGCCCCGGGGACCGCCTTGAAGCCGCTGGTGTTCCGGGTGGATGAGAGCACACCTCGGGTAGTACAGAGCGTCCTCCTCGAGCGTGGGTGGGACAAGTTTGACGAGCAGCGTCAGGACGTGGAGGACTGGAACCTCTACTGGAGGTCGTCCTCCTTCCGCATGGCGGAGCACGTCAATGTCAAGCCTTGGCAGAGGCTCAACCACCACCCAGGGACAACCACCCTCACCAGAAAGGACTGCCTGGCCAAGCACCTGGCGCACATGAGGAGGCTCTACGGCAAGGCCCTCTACGAGTTCACGCCCCTGACGTTCATCATGCCCAACGACTACACCAAGTTTGTAGCCGAGTACTTCAAGGAGAAGCAGGTTCTGGGCACCAAGCCAAGCTACTGGATCTGCAAGCCGGCAGAGCTGTCTCGAGGGAGGGGGATAGTCATTTTCAGCGACATTCGAGATCTCATCTTCAAGGGCACGTCGTACGTGGTGCAGAAGTACATCTGCAACCCTTTCCTCGTGGGCAGGTACAAGTGTGACCTCCGCATCTATGTCTGCGTCACCGGCTTCAGGCCTTTGACCATTTACATGTACCAGGAGGGGTTAGTGCGGTTCGCCACCGAGAAGTTTGACCTCAGTAACTTGCAGGACTATTACGCCCACCTGACCAACAGCAGCATCAACAAGTCTGGGGTCTCGTACCAGAAGATCAAGGAGGTGGTGGGCCAGGGCTGCAAGTGGACCCTCAGCAGGTTCTTCTCGTACCTTCGGAACTGGGATGTGGATGACCTGTTACTGAGGCAGAAGATCAACCGCATGGTGATCCTCACGGTCCTGGCTGTGGCTCCGTCGGTGCCCGTCGCCAGCAACTGCTTCGAGCTTTTTGGATTTGACATCCTTATTGACGAGAACCTGAAGCCGTGGCTTCTAGAAGTCAACTACAGCCCTGCTTTGACCCTGGACTGTTCCACAGATGTCTCTGTGAAGAGGAGCCTTGTCCACGACATTATTGAGCTGATTTATTTAAATGGCCTGAGGAGCGAGGAGGAAAAGTGCAGCGTGGCTTCTCTAGGGGGCGCCAAGGTCTCCCTGGGGGGCTGTCAGGGTGAGCTCCGCACAGCGCCCGACTCCCCTCCCTACATGTCTCTCATACACTCCCCTCCCTACATGTCTCTCATACAGTTTGCAAGCAGGAGAAGCAGTAAAAGCAGCCCAGCTGTCCAGAGAGCACATGCGCGTGTGTGGCCCAAGCACACACGGACCTCCAGGCTGAGAGAGATGATGAACAGGCAGGACTTGCTTCTGACGAGAGAGGCAGCCAAGAGCAAGCCGAGGCTCAAGGCTTGGCGGACGCCTCACAAGGTGTCAGCACAGTCAGAGCCCCACAAGATGAAGAGGCCCGGGCCTGTGGGCATCCTCCCAGATGCAGGGCATGCACCAAATGACCACGCAGGCAATTTTGTTCTCATTTTCCCTTTCAATGAGGCTACTTTTGGGGCCTCCAGGAATGGATTAAATGTCAAAAGAATAATTCAAGAGCTCCAGAAATTAATGAATAAACAACTCTCAAGTGATAAAAGCTAAAATCGAGAAATGAGGTGAATTTTTGAAAACTAAGGGTTTCTATTCCCAGGCTTTCTACGGCTAGTGGAGGTGGTAGGCAAAGCCCCTAGCATGTGCCCTTAGCACACGGTCACAGTGCTCCGCCCCGTGTTAGCGTTCTCAGATGCTCAGAAGTGTATCAGTGGCCACCTCTTAGTTCAGAGACAGGCTACCCACTGTTACAATTGAACCGCATTGGAACATAAGAAAAATGTGAGAAATTTAAAAGGGCTTTCTTAGGTAAAGTACTACACAAATGTCAGGAACTTTATTTTTAAACAGCCATTGCTGATCAAAATTATTTGGGGGGAGCTGGGAAGGTGGCTTAGTTGGCAGAGTGCCTCCTGTGACAGTGTGAGGACCCACACCGAATCCGCAGCACTCAAAGGAAAAGCCAGGTGGGCGGTGGCACACACACACACGTGGACACACACACACACACATACACACACACACACACCTACCCACCCTCAATCACACCTGTTGTCAGCATACAGCCATTTACAGTGTAGCAGATACAGAAAACCCAACTATTTAGAGATCATGGGTCCTAAATCATGTAAATAGGGACATCCGTCAGCCATATTGAAATGTGTTCCCTCTTGTCTGCACCCTGTCACTTACTTCCAACCCAGCACCTGAGGATGGAGCCTTTCACACTTAGGCAGGTTCCAGTCCCGGTCCCAGCAGATGAAAGAGCTTCAGGTCCCAGAAGTCTTTAGGGCATCCTGAGAGTGAGGGCGGATAGCCACGGGGCCAAGTGCACAAGCCACGGGGAGGCAAGTTACTGCTCATCTCATCACTGTGGCAGAATGCCTGGTAGATACAGCATAGTGCAAGAAGGGTTTATTGGGGCTCCCAGTCTGAGGGTGCAGTCCACCGTGGCAAGGCAGCAGGCCTCTGGCCACACTGTGCTCACAGTCAGTGAGCAGTGAGAGAAGGTGGCTGGCACTCCGCCATCTGGGAACCCAGGCCGTGGGGTGGGCCTTGCCACATCAGCTAACCCAGCCTAGAAACTCACTCACGTGCACCCAGAGGTTTGTCACCTGGCTTCTGTGGGGCTGACATGATGTTAACCATCATGTGGAGGGGAGATCCCAGGCCTGAGCGGCAGTGGGGTTATGGCCAATGGGGAGGAGGTGTTCCTTTCGGGGTAATGGACACTCCTGTGATAACCACGTGACCACCTGTTGGCAGACCACTTCGTGGAGGCAGTGGGAGCAAGGGAGGTTTATCGCGGCTCTTGACATCAGGATATTTCAGTCCGTGGCAGCAGGGAAGGCACTGCACTGACCGTAGGTGTGGAAATGCGCACACAACCTTGGCTCCTCACAGCACACTGCAGCAGGAAGTGGAGAGAGCATGGGACCGGAAGCAAGGCTGACGCTTCAAAGTCCTGCTTCTAGCAGTCTACCTTTACTGACCTAGCCCCACTCCTTAAGATTCTACAGCTGCCCACAAAGATAGAGTGTCCAGACAGGAACCCGGGGAGGGGAGCACTTCACACTCAATGTATGTATGTACGTATGTATATATGTGTGTGTGTGTGTATGTGTGTATGTATGTATGTACATGCATGGATGCATGCATGTATTTTTGTATGTGTGATGTGTGTGCATGTATGTGTATATGTACATACATGGATGCATACATGTATTTTATATGTGTGATGTATGTGTGTGTGTATGTATGTATGTATGTATGTATGTATGTATGTATGTATAAAGGAAGCCCCAAAGACTTCAGGATCTATAAGGAATATAGTGCTATAAGGAAAATGCCGCAGGAATCCTGCCCTTAGCAAAGCTGTCCTTCAGAATGTTAAGCCCCCTAGATGTGCCATAGGAGATGGGGGAGGGAGGATGTGGGCTGAAATGAGAGAGCAGGGAATGCTAACATATGAAGGTAAACACACGCTCAAACTCAGAACTCACTAATAACGAAAAGCTGGCATGGCAACCACTCCATTCTTTCTCATGAATTTAGGAGCAGGGGGATTAAAACAGACAAAGCATTAAGAACCCTTTTTTTGTTTTACACAGCTGGGAACCTTTTTACTATCTGTGACCTCATGTGGTGCTCTGCACTGAACCCACCCTGGGCTCCTTGACAGTCCCAGCTGGCTCAGGTTTCGGGGTTTGAACAGAGGTGGTGACAGTTAGTGGCGTGGTGGAGGGTGATGACAAGTAATGGAGCTACACTTGGGCCAAACCGAAAATCTTGAGTTCAAGAGATACTGCTTGTAAGCCGTGGCCGCATGGGCATCAGAAACTATCTCATTTTCCTGGGCCCTGAATGGTGAGATCAAGGCAGGCTGAAGGAGTGGCAGCTCCGAGCCCTGAGGCTTCAGGCATTGTTTATGAGAGCTTGTTTGGGTCTGACAGGGTTGAGGACAAGGCAGCACCTTCTCCTTCCTAGAATTTCTCTCAAATTCTTTCTCCAGCCTGCTGTCTTGTGCTCTGCCCTCATCACGTGACTGATGGGGTAGAGGCGATGTCCCAACCAGGTCACCACACACATGTTAACACCCAGAGCCTCTGAGACAAGATGCCTTCCCACCTCCGGGCGTGGCCAATGTGGACAGCTGTATCTCCTAGCTCCAGCTCTCGGGGGCCTGAGTACTGCTACACCACGGTTCTAAGCTGGTGTCCCGGATAGATTTGTGTCAACTGGGTGCAAACTAGAGTTCTCTGAAAGAAAGGAACATAATTGAGAAAACACCTCTGTAAGATCTGGCTGCAGGGAATTTTCTTTTTTCTTTTTTTGTTTTTTTGTTTTTTGTTTTTTTTGGTTTTGTTTTGTTTTGTTTTGTTTTGTTTTTGTTTTTGTTTTTCGAGACAGAGTTTCTCTGTGTAGCTTGGCTGTCCTGGACTCACTTTGTAGGCCAGGCTGGCTTTGAACTCACAGCGATCTGCCTGCCTCTGCCTCCTGAATGCTGGGATTAAAGGTGTGCGCCACCATGCCCGGCTGAGAATTTTAATTAGTGATCAGTGTGAGGGGGCCCCAGCCTGTTGTGGGTGCTGTCATGCCTGGGATGGTAGTCCTGGGTTCTCTAAGAAAGCAGGCTGAGCAAGCCATGTGGAGCAAGCCGGTAAGCAGCATCCCTCCATGGTCTCTGCATCAGATCCTGCCTCCAGGTTCCTGCTCTGTTTGAGGTCCTGTCCTGCCTTCCTTTGCTGATGAACTGCAGTGTGGAAGTGTGAGCCAAATAAACCCTTTCCTCCTCAAGTTGCTCTTTGGTCATGGCGTTTCTTTTGTCACAGCAACAGAAGACCTAAGACAAGTCGGTGCCAGCGTAGTGGGGCACTGCTGTGACAGGCCTGACCATACTGCCTTTGGGAGGACTGTGGAAGGACTGTGGAGCTTTGGGCTAGAAAAGACGTTGAGTGCTGAGAGCTCAGTGCGCTGCTCTGTAGGAGCCTCGGGAGCAGGAGGGTTGAGAGCAGCGCTAGGGTGGAGGCCCGGCTTGTGGAGTTTCAGAGGGAAGTGGAAAGGCCCTACTGGGACCATTTGGTATTTTGAATAAAAGTTCTGTGGTTCTGGTTAGCTGGGGCCAAAGAATCAGTTGTGATTAACAAGAGATCAGAATTACAAAAGTGAAACTGCTGCGTTGCCGGGATACTTGATGCTGGTCTGCTGGAGTGGAGAAATCAGCAGCGATTAAGAAGAGACCAGCACTATGGAGGTGAAACCTTCTGGCAAGTGTTTCCTGCGAGTCAGCACACAGAAGCTGTGCTCCGGAGGCTGCCGAGGTTGTGCCTCACTCTGGCAGCTGAACTTGCTAGTGTTGAGAGGCATCCAGGTGGAGCCGGTTTTGAAGGCATGAAGGGGTCTGTCGAGAGCCTCCAAGGCAGGGCACCGTGAGAAGAACCTAGGAGAGGCTACCTGTGAAAGTGCTGCCCAGCTGCAGCAAAAGATGCCAGGGCCATGGGATGCCCACCAAGAACAGCAGCGGCCGCGGAATGGAGGCAGCAGGAACCTCAAAACCAAGCTGTGTGTGCTGCAGAGGGCGGAGCCGGAAGTGCTTCAGAGGGTGGAGCCGGAAGTGAACCTAGCCCATTGGAGGAGCCAGAAGACCCTGAGTGGATCCCAGGCCCTGGACCTTGAGTTATTTACACTTTGGGAGTTCAGTTTTGCTTTGTTCAGGTTGTGACTGTGCCCTGGTTCCTCCCTCTTGAAGTAAGAGAGCATTTAACTTATTTTTTGATTTTACAATATCTCAGAGTTTTAAAAGAGATGTAAGGTTTTTAAAAGAGACTTTGTATTTTTTTTTAAAAAGAGATTGAATTTTAAAAGTGTTTGAATTTGGAACTTTAAAAATTTTTGTAAGGTGTTTTATATTGTGATGTTGATGCTAGTGTGTGATCTTGCAGATGAACAAGAACCGAAAGGTTACGTTTGTGTGTCAACTTGACAAAGGGTCAGGGGGACGGCACAGAGGGAGGAGGTGAGCCACATAATCTGAAACTTCAGCCCAGGTGTCCTCTGCAGCCTGAACAATTCACTTTGCTTAGACTTGACCCAAGCTGGGTATGAAAGGTGGGGCAGGCCAGCCAGCTCACTGTGGGCACATGAAGCTGCAGAGCTAGCTTTGTGACAGAGAGCGGAAGGTAGTCTGGGCGGGGCTTTGGAAGTCGTGCTTTTGTGAGCCCTGTTTCTAGCATCCCCTACCAATTTTCAAAAGAACATGAGGACGTAATCAGCTGCTGACTGTGAATCCCAGCAGTGAGACCCTCACGGAGCACCCACAGCTCACAGGAGCCATGGGGGGTGTAACAGCTCACTGTGAAGAGACAGACCCTCGCTGCAAAGTCCCTGCCCAAGATATATAAGACTCTAGAGCACAGGACACTTAAGGAAACAATGTCGTCTTTTACTCTGGTGTCTGGTCTAACAGTGGGAGTCGAGCACAGAACTGGAGGATGATTTCCCTTCCTTGTAGATCCTCCGCCAACAAAGGAGGCAAGTGCACCTGCCTCATCGACATCAAAAGGTGAACCAGGGGAAAGGAGGGTGACAGGAGCCACAGGAAGACACGCCCACCGGCTCTCAGCATCTACTCACCTTGAAGCAGTGAGGTGGGGAGGACACTGGGAAACCGACATCCCAGACTCCTCCTTACAAGAGAAGGCCCTCCACAGCGGTTCTGAAGCCTCAGTCCCAGAACAGTGCAGGGACTGGAACAGGGTGGCCAAGGGGGACTGGCAACTGTCTGCTGGGATTGGCTGCTGCCCCCGGCTACGGAGAAGTCTTGGCTATGGCACAGCAGAGTGCTCCCACAAAAGGAGGGGACAGCTGACAGACGCACAGGAACAAATAGGAGGCGTGGCCCAAGATGATCTTGTGTTTGTTTTTATCTGTGCTTTTGCTCATGTCCTTGATGATTGACAGATCATAATTATGTGAATTTATGGGATAGAATGCTACCCGAGGCTCTGTCTAGACACTTCAGGATGGTTAAATCATGCCTATGAATACACCAGCACCAGGGAAGATACCCCCACCCCCACCCCCACCCCTACCCCGCCACCTGGATCCCACTTATGAGGACTCTAAAAAGCTGTAGAAGTAGACATTTTGCTTGGCCAATGCCTGCCTACCGTGTAGACACCATGGTCTTTTTCAGTTTTTGGATGCCTCTCTGCCTCTGATGTGTAGGGCATCTCCAGGATTGTCAGGGGGGGCATCTATCAGTGTGAGTTGTTTTGCCTGTTTCGGTGCTTAGTGCCTGATGTTGAGTCAGGTGGATGCGTTACTTCCAGTCCAGGATGACAGTTCCCATCTCATCTTTGACCCTGACCCGCCCTGACGCATACTTGGTCTCCTGGCAGCCGTTGCAGTACACGGTCTTGCTGGTGCCGTCTGGGAATTCCCTCCGCTTGAACCTGGCTGTGTGGGTTTCTTTCTGTCCGTTGCTGAACATGATGGTTTTGTCTCCGTTCCTGTAGAACAGGGGCGTGCTGGTGAGTGGAGGCACGGAGCAGCCAACTGTGTGAGCATGGAAGGACTGGGAATGCAGGACACCACCAAATCCCCAGTCTCCCCTGGGAAAGGAAGTTGAGACTGTCTGGGGCAAGAGCAGGGAAGCATTGGAAAGACTGGAGAAGCCCAGGCTGTCCCGAGCACAGGAAGGTGGGGGGCGAGGAGGAGCTGGGGGAGGGGAAGAGCAAGGGAGCTGGGAGGGGCGGGGCGCGAGGGAGCTTAGGGGTTAGGGCTAGCGAGGGAGCTGGGGGTCATGAGGAGGTCGCGAGGGAGCTGGGGGGTCGTGAGGAGGTCGCGAGGGAGCTGTGGGGGGGCATGAGGGAGCTGCATGGGGGGCTGCGAGGTGGCAGGGTGCGAGGTAGCAGGCGGGCAGAGTGTTGCGAGGGAGATGGGGTGTGCAGAGGCAGCAGGACTGCCCAGTTCGTCACAGCAACAAAACCAAAAGGATCCTGGGTACTAAGCATTGTGCTGACACCACCAAGGGAGCTGTGGGAGCTATAGACGGGTGGGGGGAAGGGAGCGGAGAGATGCTGAGCACAGGGGAGGGGCTGACGAGGTAAGGTCTGGAGGAAGCATGGGTCAGGGGATACTGGGAGCATCAAAGGTGAGTTTACTGAGCTCTTGCCCAGGCAATAGCATTTCGTTGCATTTCAGATCCTTGCTAATATACGTGCCGCAACAGATTCATGCTTCTACACAGCTTTAAAGACACGGAAGCTGAAGACTGCCTTCAAGGCTGGCCAGCCTACACACTGGCATGTGTCACCTAACACCAGTGACACGTCCTGAGACATCTTTAGCTGGTGATGTGAACTCTGGGGCTGCCTTTGTCCCTGTCAATCACAGCACAGTCTTGGGGCACAAAATTCTACGTCTCTGCTCATATTCTCTATAAAGAGTTTTGAACTTGGTGTCATTTTTTTAATATTTATGCATTCTTATGTGTATGAATGTTCGCCCGCATGCATATCTGGGAACTTACACGAGTGCCTGGTGCCCATGGAAAAGTCAGAGGAAGCCACTGGGTCCCCTGGAACTGAGTTACAAGTGGCTGCGAGCTGTCACGTGGGTGCTGGGAATCGAGCCTGTGTGTGTCCTTTCCGAGAGAGCAGCTAACGGCTGAGCCATCCCCCCAGTCCCCGGTGCTGTATTTAAATGTTGCTGAACCCTTCGCAAACATGTAAATGGCCGTGGATACGTTATGGGACACTCTGCCCAGGGGCGGAGCCTCAGTTCGCACTGTCTGGCGGGTCGCTGACCTTTTTACTGTCACAGATGTCCCGTCGGGGAACACGGTCTCCTCACACCCGTCTTTAAGCTGCTTCACTGTCCCGTCGGGGAACACGGTCTCCTTCGAGCCGTCCGGGTAGAATTTTTCTGCGGAACATGTTGTTTCAAAGCAGGTGTTATACTGAATGCATTTGGAAGCCACGTTGAATCTAAATGACCCACGTTAAAATATCAATGAGGAAGAGCTATTTTTTTTTCAGTCTTATGAGTTTGTGGTCAGGATTGGCAGGCATCACATCAGTGCCCCCGTGGGTCAGTGAGTCAGGCTCAGCAGTAGTGTAGATGGTCTCCAATGCCTAACAGTCTGTGGGCTTTTTCTACTTGGTGATGAATAAAAGTGATACGCCTTTGGTAGAAACCGAATTAAAATTTCAGGATCTGAGCCAGGCGGTTGTGGCACATGCCTTTGATCCCAGCACTCGGGAAGCAGAGGCAGAGGCACAGGCAGGTGGATCTCTGTGAGTTCGAGGCCAGCCTGGTTTACAAAGCAAGTCCAGGACAGTCAAGGTTATACAGAGAAACCCTGTCTTGAAAAACAAAACAACAATAACAACAACATTTCAGGATCTGCTATTTTTCTGGGCTGTGGACTTGTGGTGAAAATCCTTCTGTGGTGCTGGGTTGTCCCGTTGCTGCAGTTCCAGGCTGACCTGGAAGGGGGAGCTAGAGGCACCAGAACACATGTTTCTCCTCCAGCCTGCAAGGTGACCAGCCGTGGCACACTCCCGCCATCACACCTTTCCCAACACACAGGGGGACTGCATTTCTCTGATCTGTGAATAAATTCTCCCTTCCTCTTGTTGCTTTTGGTCAAATATCTGGCCACAACAGTTAAAAGAAAAAGTAACAGGGACATTGTTGACAATGCTTCTACTGTTGCGTATTTACTTTCAAAGGCAAGATAGATCGTTATCAGTCATAGTGACTGATAATGTGGAGACAGCGCCTCATTGTGGAGCATGCCGTAGCACTCACGATAGCCCCTCAGATCACACACTAGCCAGGGTCTGATGACAGTGCGTGAGCATGGCGCAGAGTGCTTTGCAGTGTGCAATTGCAGAAAACAGGAAAAAGCGTCCAAGTGAAATGTTGTTGACTGGTTTCCATGTGTCCTTCTGATGTCCGAGGGCTCTGTGCACATGTGTTGGTCGATGACTGGCAGTTATTGGCAAACAAAAAGGAGTGTGAACTATACTCAGGAGATGCGTGTGGTGTGGAATCTGACTCCCAAGCAATAACTCCATGCGGGAAATGTTTGTTAGCATAAAAGTCTAGAAAGCTAAGTGGCGATGTTGGTGCGGTGCCCTGGAGGGGTCGGGGTTGTCTCCCATTCAATAGCTTGAGAATCTCAGAGTCCCCTGCCTGGCACAGAATCAACACGAGTCTTTGCTGAACTTCGTTGAACACACAGATACACAGGTACACAGGTGCACCCAAAAATTGGCAAGGGGGGTCCGCAGGAAACTGTGATGTTTGCTGTTGAACTGTCACAGGAAGATGTTTTGGAGGATGCAAACCACACGCATGGACAGTGAGGGGACTCAGAGCCTGCTTTACAGGTACGTGACACAATAGAGACATTCCACATAGACCATCTGAGGTTCAAAAAACAGACAGGACTATCAAACCTTTTCCTTTTTTTCACCAGACCTGGCTAACACCCACCAGCCACCCTGTAGAGCCTTTGCGAACAACCAAGCATAATTTTTCAACGCCAAGTGCATGCCAAGAGTTACTGAAGAGGTGATTGGTCTCTGCCCACCCGTGTGCTCACCAGCCTGTGACAACCACAGTAGCACGGGCTGGAATGTTAAGACTAAGACAGTAGAGTCAGCTGGACTCAGCAGCACTGTGCCTGGCTTAGGCGCCACACAGCCGAGAGGGCAGCCTGGTCAGCAACGGCTCATTCTGCCTTGTCATTGCCCTATGTCAAGGTTTATGAACTCCCCGACTAATGAAAAGTAGGATCACACACACACACACACACACACACACACACACACACACACACACACTATTTCAGATGAATAGCCATTGCAGAAGTCACTGAAAAGCGGATCCGGACTGATGCTTCCCTTGCTCAGGTGGTGCCTGCTGACCTGCTGATCATGGTGCGCACAAAGCTCGGCTCTGTAGCTGTGCAGATCCAGCACACACAGCCTGTGCCTAGAGACAGGGCCTGAGCCCAGGGAAGTGCGATTCCCAAAGAAAAGTGAACCAGAAACAACAATAACAACAACACCAAGCTACCTGTTGTCAAGTGCTGATCACCAAGGAGTATTCCTACCTCCTCTGAGTTCTCTCGAGAGAAAACTGCAGCTACGGACCTTGAAGTAGGCTCGGCATAGTCAGTCCTGGGACCTGTTGGGCCTGGGCTACTCTCACCAAGAAGCTAACAGGAAGTTTAGGCTGCAGTGCCTGGGGCACCTGACAGAAGCAAACAGAAGGCTTTCTGGTAGGGCAGCTCCTGCCTGCGCTGCCTATGATTGCCACTGGATTCGTCCCTACGGGACAAACAGGAAAAGCAAGGGGGCATGGCACCAGCAGGACTCAGCTGTGACTGGCCCCACACTGAGCTCCACGTCAGGGTCCAACTGTCACCAGAACAAGCCTGAGAGGCAGATACGTGTAAACTAACTTGAGAATAAAGGGAAAAGGAAAATGAAACAAGAGAAGGGGAAATTAGTCTAGACACTAGGTAGACCTGAAAAGGACCAGAAGGAAGCGAAGAAGGTCACCAAGCCAAGAAAGACAATAAAGAGCATGTGAGGCTTAAAGGGAAAAATGGTGAATGAGAGGGCAGTTCTAAAGAATGGACCCAAATGGGATCAATATGAAAGGGGGAAACGTAATGTGTTCAGAGACAGGCAGACCAGGTTGTGTCTGCGACGGGCAGTTTAGAGAGATAAGGAATGGAGGACAGGCAGTGCCACCGAGTTTAATAATACAGGCGTGCCAGACAAAACACAGGGCATCCAGGATGATGGACTTAAGGCAAGTGAAAAATGACTTTTCAGTATAATTTTGCCCTATGTACTTCATAGAATGATTTTTAATAAAAAAAATTTACAAATCTAACTGGGCAGCCTGAACTTCTCTTTGGTGAAGCTAAAGGCTGATGTCTGCTGCCCTCTGCCCAGTGCTTGGACAATCCTACCGTCCCCGACATGGCATACAGGGCGGCTGAGCCAGCAGGCACAGGGTGACACCACTCACCGGTCCACTTGTTGGGAAACTTCACAACTTCGACACCATCTGGGTAGGTTGTGTGCGTAGTCTGAGCGTCTGCGTAATAATAAATCTGTGAAGGCAGGAAACCCATGTTGGGGGGGCAGTTCCCCTTAAGCTGTGAGCCTCGTCAGTTACTTCCCATAGGCTCAGCAAGGGAGGGAGGCTTGACCATAACCGTGGGCACACTTCCACAGTGGTGGAACACAAGAGGTGGAGCTAGTCACTGACACCCCAGCAATGACTATTGGTTATTGGGAGGCTTAGTCCTCAGTTTTGTACTTAAGTACCCTCTAACTCGAGACTTGCTGAAGCCTTCACGCCTCTTGGGACCTGTAGCTGGTGAGGTCTAGATTTGGTGCTGACTTGTGTGAACCCTAGTGTCCCATGAACCCCACAGTTTTCAGACTAGTGGCCGACTGTGACAACCAAAGGACCTCGCCTTGTGTGCTGCTGTTTGACCTTGGCCTCCCCAATAGTCATGTCTGCTTGGTTTCCAGGGAGACAGAGGGACCAACATTTATAAGTGCTGGGTGGTGGCAGGTGCTCCTGATGCTAACCAAGGCCCAGACCCCCCTCAGGGAACAGCAACCACAGCTGCATGGTAGGACAGGATCGAATGGGGTGCTTGTCTGAAAAGTAAGAACGTGGAAGGAAGCCGCTGCTCTACCCCGGTCCTCCCCGTGTCTCTCCATCCACAGAAGTGGGAGAAGAGGATAGAATGTCTTTAATGGAGTCGTATCATTGGTGCATCCGTGGCTCTGGGATTGGAGTGTGTCTTGGTCTGTCAACTTGGCACAGGCTAGAGTTATTTGAGAAGCGGGAAGCTTAGTTGAGAAGAGCCTTTCCTTCAACTGCTCTGTAAGCTTGGGGGTGGTGCAAATCCTTGATTAGTGATTGATGTGTTAAGGTCCGGACCACTGTGTGGGTGGCACCACCCCTGAGCACATGGCTCTGGGTTGTATAAAAAGCAAGACAAGCAAGCTAGTAAGCAGTGCCCCTCCATGCTTCCAGCTTCCCGTAGTGACTTCTCTCAGTCAGTAACTGTGAAGGCAACATGTAAGTCTCATAAACCCTCTCCTCCCCAAGTTGTTTTTGATCATGGTGTTTATTGCAGCAATAGAAAGCAAATGGGGCTTCTCTGTGCCATGATTTTAAAGCACACTCTTTATATTAATGGCATGCCCAAAAGCCAGGCGGACATAGGGACCGGCTCCTGTCTCTGTCACCGCATGTCTACCTTGTTTCCCTTTGCAGGTCAGGAGACCCAGGAAGGAGTCAGCAGCTCCTGGACAGCCCCCTGGGGAGGGGGGCGCCTGCTGGCCTCTGTGATGTCTCAAAGCACGGATTTCCCTCCCAGCCTGCACTGAGCCCATCCCCCTGTCGCCCCTCACCTGTCTGTCTGTCCATGCTCCCCACCACGGCCGCCTTAGAAACAAGTTTGTCACCCCTCCCCACAAGGTGAAGCAACACGTCTCTTTGCCCCATGAGTTCCTGAAAGTCATCACTTAAATAGGTCTCCCAGGATTCTCTGGTTCAGTTTTCCTAGGTGCACAGTTTAGCTCAGGTCAGGAGAACTAGAGTTCACAGTGGAGGGTGGGGCAGTGGTGGGAACACCGCTGGTGTGCAAGTCTGCGGGCTGAGGCGGTGGGAACACCGCTGGTGTGCAAGTCTGCGGGCTGGGGCGGTGGGAACACCGCTGGTGTGCAAGTCTGCGGGCTGAGGCGGTGGGAACACCGCTGGTGTGCAAGTCTGCGGGCTGGGGCGGTGGGAACACCGCTGGTGTGCAAGTCTGCGGGCTGAGGCGGTGGGAACACCGCTGGTGTGCAAGTCTGCGGGCTGAGGCGGTGGGAACACCGCTGGTGTGCAAGTCTGCGGGCTGAGGCGGTGGGAACACCGCTGGTGTGCAAGTCTGCGGGCTGAGGCGGTGGGAACACCGCTGGTGTGCAAGTCTGCGGGCTGAGGTGGTGGGAACACCGCTGGTGTGCAAGTCTGCGGGCTGAGGCGGTGGGAACACCGCTGGTGTGCAAGTCTGCGGGCTGAGGTGGTGGGAACACCGCTGGTGTGCAAGTCTGCGGGCTGGGGCGGTAGGAACACCGCTGATGTGCAGATCTGTGGGCTGAGGCGGTGGGAACACCGCTGGTGTGCAAGTCTGCGGGCTGGGGCGGTGGGAACACCACTGATGTGCAGATCTGTGGGCTGAGGCCATGAAGGATCTTACTCACATGCTATACCACTGACAAAATTCTCATTAACAAGAAATCCCTGACCTTCTCCCTTCCCTCGTCACCTGACACCAGGAGAACAAGAGAACAGGCGGCTATAAAAGAGATGCTAGTAACTGGGAAGGCTCTGACTGGACAGCAATACAAGTGTGTCCCTGCACGCACCACTCTCTGGTCCGACTTCACTTTCTTCATGTCGCCGTTAAAAAACCTGGTGAGGGTTGTCCTCTTGTCCGCGCTGATCTCCTTCATGGTTCCATTTGGGAAGGTGATGATAGTTCGCCCATCGCTGAGCACCTGTTCCACCTTGATGGTCACAAGACCCATGGGTGAAGAGTTACAACAGGTGTGGTACTGAGGTTCCGCTGTTTTCCCTTGTATTCAGAGTCATTGCCCACTGACTGTCTTGTAGGGTGGACGCTAACAGCTACACACACACACACACACACACACACACACACACACACACACACACTATACTGATGATCTTCCAATCCTTGTCCTGAATTTGATTATCAATTATAAGTGTTATTATTTGTTCCTTAGTGTCTGCCTTCTTTCAAGTTGATGCTGTGCATTTGCCATGAGTCTGTACAGAGGATCCTGATAGCGTGCTCCAGACAAAACTGCATGATTACTATGTAAACATTAACTCTTGGGCGTGTTTTGTCTTTTCCATCTCATCCTTTGGACTCAGACACTACTTAAAGGTTTTACGAAGTTAATAGTCAGCAAATAAGTAAGTTCAGACACGTACTGCTGGGCTCTCAGTAGAGAACATCACCCCGGGAAAGATCAGTGTGAAGAAAGACACTGGCGGAAGTAACCTCAAGTTGAGGAGTTAATATACATATATTTTAAAAACTAATTATGCCACATGTTAGAATTATGCTTAAAATAGCTGGAAATATAGGAGCTGACTCATCAGAGTTGAAAACTAACACTTCTGAACAAGTCAGAGAGCTAGCCAACAAAGAAAGCCCAGACAACAACCCAGATAACAGACTCCCAAGGCCAAGGTGGTCCACTCCCTGGATCATGAAACATCAGGTGATGGGGAGAGGAGGAGGAGGAGGAAGAGAAGGAGGAAGAGGAAGAGGAGGAGGAATAAAAGAAAGGGGGTTGGGGAGACTGTAGTAAACAGCCATGAGGCCGAGCAGCCTTGTTCATCTACTCAAAGAGATCTCTGCTTTCAAGGGTAAAGATTTTCCTCTACTCAGCCCAAAGCTCCAAAAACAAAACGAAGTGCAGACACTCCAGCTAAAGAGTGTGAAAGCAAAGGTGCTGTCATTGCCCCAGTTTCCCATGGGGGCCTGCGCAGCTTACCCCTCCCCCACCCCTCCCTGAGACAACCTTAGCACTCTGGCAGCAGACCTCTGGGACAAAAGTGCTTCTTGAGGTAGCTGCAAGCAAGCCAGTCATCAATGAGGAGACTTGTGCCGGCCTAGCCCGTAGCCCCAGGACAGTCTGCATGGCTCTGTCTACTCGGCTCAGGGGGCGGGGCAGGGAAAGACTACGTCAGCAAACACTTACCTTGCCGTTCGGGTGCCGCTTTTCCTGTGTCTCGTGTTCCTTCTTTGCTTCCCTGGCGTAGGGCGCTTCTCTGCAGGGTCCTGACTTTGGCAGAAGATTTTGTAGTGAGGTTGTAACCACTGCCCTCTGTTCCTGTTCCCGGCTGTGAGAACTACGGGGGCCGTCGACGCTGCCTCGTGAGACCAAGTTTGTGTTTGTAAAAGGTGTTTTCTCTCTCCCATGGGCTCCGTCCATAGTCCATAGGGTGAGCATGGTGACAGTTACCAAGTTCTAATTCTGAGTGCTGTAAGGTCAATCGGTGGCTGGAATCTAATGAACTAAACCCATCTCACCTTGCTGGGATGTTGGGAAAAGTTACTGACTGCTTTTGGGGGACCCTTCCACTGTCTACCTAGAACTTTTCAGCCTGTGGAGTAAATGACTTTTTCCCCCTGTGGAGAAAATGGCTTAGTTCTGCTGCCATGCTCTTCAGACACTGTATAGCTAGGAGGTAACTGACCATGGATCTAGAGTATTTCTGCTGCATTTGATTTTTTTCCCCATTCTTTTCCACTGAGAATTGCAAATAAAAAGGAGAGTAAAACCTTGGCTTCTGGATCCTTAGAGTCACAGAGGCTTTGCCTGCCTTTGGCCATGAGCCTAATGTAACCCCTCCAATGGTGGCAGGAAAGCCAGTTTCTATTCATTGGAAAGGCTGAACGCACTCAGAGGCCAGGGGGGTCGGGGACATCTGCAGCCATCATAGCCTTCAGGGCTCACCAGAAAGACAGAGCAGCAGGTTCTGCCACCTCCTCCAGATTTTTCTACCCCAGCCTCCCCGCCAGGTGAAACCCCCACCTACCTGCAGCCACACTGCATTCTGGGGAAAACTTGTGTGGAACCTGCTTGCTCGAGCCTGCATGATAAGCTCACCTTCTGAACTCTCTGGATTGGAGGACCACGTGTCTGGAACAGCAAAGAACCACTTGCCAAAAGACTGTATATATACAGTGAAAGTGCCGTGTTCCCAGTGCGAGTCCCAAGCCCAATTAAGTTCCCAATGCATTCTCTTTTTCCCCCTGAGGCCACTATGGGAACGAATGCCAGGGCCTGACAAGTGTTAAAATCCTGCGGTGCCAGGTGGAAACAGTCAACCCTCTCTGCTGATTGTGCTTTCACTACCTGTGACGGTGGCCTGGACAACTAAGCTCGCAGAGGGTGGCATCTGCCTGGAAGCTGCTTTTGCTCTAGTAGGGGGTGGACATAGGACCGCACAGTGGTCACCCACAGTGACAACTGCCCTCTAGACATGGAGGAGGAAACAGGCAGTGGGGAAGCAGCTCTGTGCCTCCGGGGCAGCTGGAAACTGGCAGGAAGGCCACCGTCCCTCAGGAACTGAGAGCGGCACACCCGCAGCCAAGAGCAGACAGAACAGTGCGTGGCACTTCCTGCGCTCTCAGAAGCTTTCTCCTTTCTTGTGTCATTCAGGACCCCTTGGCCAGGGAATGGCGCTGCCCACAGTGGGCTGGGTCTTCCTCTACCAATTCAGTTCTTGTGGGCAGGGTCTTCCTCTACCAATTCAGTTCACAAGACAGTTCAGCACAGACGTGCCCACAGGCCAACCTTTACACTTCCTTGTTAAGATGCTCTTCCAAGGTTATTCTAGGTCGTGTTAAGTTAAAATTAACCCACGCGCAGAACATGCTAAGCTCAGACATTTGAACTTGTCAAAGAGGACTGACAAGGGCAGTGCAGGAGGGCAGGTAGTTGGGCTGCCGGTGAATGAGAGTCCTCGCTCTGCCCACAAGGGGGAGCAGCTGAGCCGGCCAGCCGAGGCTCTGAGCCAAGTTTCCACAGCACAGGCCATGCACACCCAGGGCCAGGCCCCAGTGTCCAGAAAGTGTATGTACTGTGATGGCCTCCACTGACAGCTGCTGGAGGAGGCATCCTTCCTGCCACTGGGGGGTCTCAGAGCCAGCAGGTGCGACCCACAGAGACAGGAGAGGGCAGCTGTAGCTCAGAGGAAGGTCAAGCAAGGGCTGGGCAGGAAGTGGTGCAGCAAGAGGTGTGGGAGTTGCTCTGGTGCTATGTGTTTTCATGCTAATTACTGGCTTCCAACATCCAGTCACTGCCCTGACAAGCACATCTGTCCTACCGCAAGCATTGCTGTGTAGCCTTGCCTCCCTGATTGGCAGAATAAAAGGCCTACACCTGGGCGAGGAGGAAGGAGCAGGTGAGGCTTCTGGGACTCTGAGGAGAGAAGAATCTTGGGAGGAAGAAGCAGACAGGTAACAGAGGAGGAGGAAGTAGGTGGAGGGTGTGGCCATGGGGTAGCAAGGAGCCCTGTGGGCCAAGAGGAGCAACTCTGAAGTTCCACATGGAAAGAAATGGCCCAGACGAACAACGTTAGCAAGTGCTTTGGGATTAGGCGTGGGATCAGGCTGAAATAGAAACTAGTAGAAGCAGGTGGCATGGGAGGGAGGCTGGAATATGATGGAAGGCAGTTTAGGAGTTAATATCTGTTGCACTGCAGGTGATAAGGCTGTTGTAATATACATCAGGTGTCTGTGTCATCACTGATTGTGAAAGTGAGTGAAACAATGTGTCTGCAGTAATTATAGGGTAAACATCTCCTAGGCCACACCCTTAACCTGACCCAGCAGGTAGGTGACATCACCGGCCAGCAAGCAGAAAGAGAAGCCCCAGGATGGCCCTGGAGAGCCAGCCTGGACTGGCCAAAGGTGTCCTTAGAGGGGACCAAGACGGAAGGAGACGCTCAAGTGGAAATCAGACAGAAGGTGGCCTCACCCACGTGCCAAGTCCCAGATCCCCGTGGCCATCCCTCCCAGGGAGCATCCAGCAGCAACTGGTCCCTTGCCGCCTCGCCCTTCTCACCAGGTAAGGACTCTGTGTCCAGGAATGTGGTGTCAGAAGGTGGTTCTGGTGATATTCTGCCAAGGTGACTCTGCAGGAACTTGGAAGACAGATGCATAACCTGGCATAAAGAGAGTCATAAAGCCAGCCTGTCGTCTGCCCCAGCAATGCCAAGGGACCAGTGACCAGGTGCTGTGCACAGCCACGCCCACGTTCACATACTTCAGCCATTCTCTACCAAGAGCATGGGGCTCTGTTCCCTGAATTCAGGCAGTTGGCAAAGTGTAGAAAGTTCCTACCCATATTCTAGGTTAAAAAAAAATCACTTCGGCTCTATTCTTGTTTTAGTGCTGAAGGAGTGCATGAAGACAGTTTTCTAATCTAGAGATACATAGTTATGTTTAGCAAATTCCTGAGCCCATTTTGAGTAACAAAGGGAGGGCTCTTGCTGGACTTCATGTGACTGGGATAAAGCAGGGTGTCCCCTGGGGTGAGGGGGTGAGGAAGTGGGGAGGTGGGGAGGTGAGGAGGTGGGGAGGTGAGGAGGTGAGGAGGTGAGGAGGTGGGGAGGTGGGGAGGTGAGGAGGTGAGGAGGTGAGGAGGTGGGGAGGTGGGGAGGTGAGGAGGTGAGGAGGTGAGGAGGTGGGGAGGTGGGGAGGTGAGGAGGTGAGGAGGTGAGGAGGTGGGGATATGAGGAGGTAGGGATATGAGGAGGTAGGGAGGTGAGGAGGTAGGGATATGAGGAGGTAGGGATATGAGGAGGTAGGGATATGAGGAGGTAGGGAGGTGAGGAGGTGAGCAGGTGGGGAGGTGGGGAGGTGGGGAGGTGGGGAGGTGGGGAGGTGAGGAGGTGGGGAGGTGGGGAGGTGAGGAGGTGGGGAGGTGAGGAGGTGAGGAGGTGAGGAGGTGGGGAGGTGGGGAGGTGAGGAGGTGAGGAGATGAGGAGGTGGGGAGGTGGGGAGGTGAGGAGGTGAGGAGATGAGGAGGTGGGGAGGTGGGGAGGTGAGGAGGTGGGGAGGTGGGGAGGTGGGGAGGTGGGGAGGTGAGGAGGTGGGGAGGTGGGGAGGTGGGGAGGTGGGGAGGTGAGGAGGTGAGGAGGTGGGGAGGTGGGGAGGTGGGGAGGTGGGGAGGTGAGGAGGTGAGGAGGTGGGGAGGTGGGGAGGTGAGCAGGTGAGGAGGTGGGGAGGTGGGGAGGTGGGGAGGTGGGGAGGTGAGGAGGTGGGGAGGTGGGGAGGTGGGGAGGTGAGGAGGTGAGCAGGTGAGGAGGTGGGGAGGTGGGGAGGTGGGGAGGTGAGGAGGTGGGGAGGTGGGGAGGTGGGGAGGTGGGGAGGTGAGGAGGTGGGGAGGTGGGGAGGTGAGGAGGTGAGGAGGTGGGGAGGTGAGGAGGTGGGGAGGTGGGGAGGTGAGGAGGTGGGGAGGTGGGGAGGTGAGGAGGTGGGGAGGTGGGGAGGTGGGGAGGTGAGGAGGTGGGGAGGTGGGGAGGTGAGGAGGTGGGGAGGTGAGGAGGTGAGGAGGTGAGGAGGTGGGGAGGTGAGCAGGTGAGGAGGTGAGGAGGTGGGGAGGTGGGGAGGTGAGGAGGTGGGGAGGTGAGGAGGTGGGGAGGTGGGGAGGTGGGGAGGTGAGGAGGTGAGGAGGTGGGGAGGTGGGGAGGTGAGCAGGTGAGGAGGTGGGGAGGTGGGGAGGTGAGCAGGTGGGGAGGTGAGGAGGTGGGGAGGTGGGGAGGTGAGGAGGTGAGGAGGTGAGGAGGTGGGGAGGTGAGCAGGTGAGGAGGTGGGGAGGTGGGGAGGTGGGGAGGTGGGGAGGTGAGGAGGTGGGGAGGTGAGGAGGTGGGGAGGTGAGGAGGTGGGGAGGTGAGGAGGTGGGGAGGTGAGGAGGTGGGGAGGTGGGGAGGTGAGGAGGTGAGGAGGTGAGGAGGTGGGGAGGTGGGGAGGTGGGGAGGTGGGGAGGTGAGGAGGTGGGGAGGTGAGGAGGTGGGGAGGTGAGGAGGTGGGGAGGTGAGGAGGTGGGGAGGTGAGGAGGTGGGGAGGTGAGGAGGTGAGGAGGTGAGGAGGTGAGGGGGTGGGGAGGTGGGGAGGTGAGGAGGTGAGGAGGTGAGGAGGTGGGGAGGTGAGGAGGTGAGGAGGTGGGGAGGTGAGGAGGTGGGGAGGTGGGGAGGTGGGGAGGTGAGGAGGTGGGGAGGTGAGGAGGTGAGGAGGTGAGGAGGTGAGGAGGTGGGGAGGTGGGGAGGTGGGGAGGTGGGGAGGTGAGGAGGTGGGGAGGTGGGGAGGTGGGGAGGTGAGGAGGTGGGGAGGTGAGCAGGTGGGGAGGTGGGGAGGTGGGGAGGTGAGGAGGTGAGGAGGTGAGGAGGTGGGGAGGTGGGGAGGTGAGCAGGTGAGGAGGTGAGGAGGTGGGGAGGTGGGGAGGTGGGGAGGTGGGGAGGTGGGGAGGTGGGGAGGTGAGCAGGTGGGGAGGTGAGGAGGTGGGGAGGTGGGGAGGTGGGGAGGTGAGCAGGTGAGGAGGTGGGGAGGTGGGGAGGTGGGGAGGTGGGGAGGTGGGGAGGTGGGGAGGTGAGGAGGTGAGGAGGTGGGGAGGTGGGGAGGTGAGGAGGTGAGGAGGTGGGGAGGTGAGGAGGTGGGGAGGTGGGGAGGTGAGGAGGTGAGGAGGTGGGGAGGTGAGCAGGTGGGGAGGTGAGGAGGTGGGGAGGTGGGGAGGTGAGGAGGTGAGGAGGTGAGGAGGTGGGGAGGTGGGGAGGTGAGGAGGTGGGGAGGTGAGGAGGTGAGGAGGTGAGGAGGTGGGGAGGTGGGGAGGTGAGGAGGTGAGGAGGTGGGGAGGTGAGCAGGTGAGGAGGTGGGGAGGTGGGGAGGTGGGGAGGTGGGGAGGTGGGGAGGTGGGGAGGTGAGCAGGTGGGGAGGTGAGGAGGTGGGGAGGTGAGGAGGTGGGGAGGTGAGGAGGTGGGGAGGTGAGGAGGTGAGGAGGTGAGGAGGTGGGGAGGTGGGGAGGTGAGGAGGTGAGGAGGTGAGGAGGTGGGGAGGTGGGGAGGTGGGGAGGTGAGGAGGTGAGGAGGTGGGGAGGTGAGGAGGTGGGGAGGTGAGGAGGTGGGGAGGTGAGGAGGTGGGGAGGTGAGGAGGTGGGGAGGTGGGGAGGTGGGGAGGTGAGGAGGTGAGGAGGTGAGGAGGTGAGGAGGTGAGGAGGTGAGGGGGTGGGGAGGTGGGGAGGTGAGGAGGTGAGGAGGTGAGGAGGTGGGGAGGTGGGGAGGTGAGGAGGTGAGGAGGTGGGGAGGTGAGGAGGTGGGGAGGTGGGGAGGTGGGGAGGTGAGGAGGTGAGGAGGTGAGGAGGTGAGGAGGTGGGGAGGTGGGGAGGTGAGGAGGTGGGGAGGTGAGCAGGTGGGGAGGTGGGGAGGTGGGGAGGTGAGGAGGTGGGGAGGTGAGCAGGTGGGGAGGTGAGGAGGTGGGGAGGTGAGGAGGTGGGGAGGTGAGGAGGTGAGGAGGTGAGGAGGTGAGGGGGTGGGGAGGTGGGGAGGTGAGGAGGTGAGGAGGTGAGGAGGTGGGGAGGTGGGGAGGTGAGGAGGTGAGGAGGTGAGGAGGTGGGGAGGTGGGGAGGTGAGGAGGTGAGGAGGTGGGGAGGTGAGGAGGTGGGGAGGTGGGGAGGTGAGGAGGTGAGGAGGTGGGGAGGTGGGGAGGTGGGGAGGTGAGGAGGTGAGGAGGTGGGGAGGTGAGGAGGTGGGGAGGTGGGGAGGTGGGGAGGTGAGGAGGTGAGGAGGTGGGGAGGTGGGAGGTGAGGAGGTGGGGAGGTGAGCAGGTGGGGAGGTGGGGAGGTGGGGAGGTGAGGAGGTGGGGAGGTGAGGAGGTGAGGAGGTGGGGAGGTGAGGAGGTGAGGAGGTGGGGAGGTGAGCAGGTGGGGAGGTGGGGAGGTGGGGAGGTGAGGAGGTGGGGAGGTGAGCAGGTGGGGAGGTGAGGAGGTGGGGAGGTGGGGAGGTGAGGAGGTGAGGAGGTGGGGAGGTGGGGAGGTGGGGAGGTGAGGAGGTGAGGAGGTGGGGAGGTGAGCAGGTGGGGAGGTGGGGAGGTGAGGAGGTGAGGAGGTGAGGAGGTGGGGAGGTGAGGAGGTGAGGAGGTGGGGAGGTGGGGAGGTGGGGAGGTGAGGAGGTGAGGAGGTGGGGAGGTGAGGAGGTGGGGAGGTGGGGAGGTGAGGAGGTGGGGAGGTGAGGAGGTGAGGAGGTGAGGAGGTGGGGAGGTGGGGAGGTGGGGAGGCGGGGAGGTTGGCAAAGTGCTTTCCTTTCTGTTCAAGGATGAGGATCAAAGTTCAGGCCTGTAGGACCCACAGGAGATCAGGTGTGACCTGTAATCCCAGCACCCAGAAAACAGAGGCAGGAAGATCCCTGAAGCTTCCTAGGCTGGAGAGAGGAGTCAGGGGAAAGGCCAGGCTCAGTTAGAGAACTTGTCTCACAAGGTGAGGGAGAGGCCCAGGGCCGCTCCCTGGTTAAGAGCTGTTGCTGCTGTTTCAGAGGGCCCCAGTTTGGCTCACAACATGACACTCATGTTGGATGGCTCACAACCACTTGTCACTCTAGCTCAAGGGAATCTAGCACACCCTCTTCTGGCCACTATGGACACACACACACACACACACACACACACACACACACACACACACACACACACACGGAAGGGGAGAGAGAGGAGGAGGAGAGGGCAGGACGGACAGACTATACTCAACAGTACAAGTTCCTAAGGTCACCTTCTTATGCAAAGACATGAAGGACAGTCTTTCCTCTGAGGACTCTGATCCTCCTGTGGCCATTGTGCTCCTGTTTTGAAGACTTCCAGAAGGAGCATCGTCTCTGTCATCCCAAGATGTTGTTTCGTCTGAATCGATGCCCTCTATCCTTATGTACACCGGCTAGAAACAAATGTGGGGGGTTTGTATCAATATCAATACGACTGCCCCAAAGTGTCCTGGACTATGACAACCCCATGTTGTCACTTGACCAAGGGAGCAGGAGAGAAGCTGGTCTCAGAAACCCTCCCCCAGTCTCAGATCAGAGCCATTGCACTCTGTAGATTGTAATCTACAAAGGGTTTACAATCTGTAGTCTAGAGAGGGCGAATAAAGGGCATAAAACCAAATTTAACAAATTTCAAGAAAAGCAAGTTTCTAGCCTTAGTCCTATTTTTTAAAATCATCGGTTTTGAAGTGTAGCTTAGTGATTGACCCAGCCACTATTTCCCTTCACGCACGTATCTGCCAAGCAGTCTGCTTACATTCAGATAATTGATTGCTCATAATCTGTTCTGCTGTGGCCCCCAAACTAGCAGCAAAACCACGCACACGGGAGCCCCCTGCAGAAAAGCAACAACTGCACACCCACCACAGGCAGGCAAGGACACCTGAGGGCAGGGGTGCTCAGGCTTAAAGAGCACAGTGAGGCGGGCAGGTCACACTTTAATCTGCTCACTAATATTGGAACGCCTTAATAATGGCTTGAGCTAAGAGACTTGGACTGGACTCCCTGCGTGTTGGTGATACTACACTGTGGCTCAGACACCTGTGACCAGCGCTTGCTTCCTGCTTCCTGCTTCTGGCTACCATCAGTTCCAGACCATCACAGGACCCCAAAGATTAGGACCAAACAACTCTTGCCCTCCTGTCTTTAAATCACAGGACTTCAGAGGAGCATGCTGGGAAGTAGGAAATACACAACACTTTCACAGTGTTTGCTTAAAGGTTTTCACACAATATCTTTTGATGATGTTCTTTCTCCTCCCTCAGTTCCCTCCAGATCCTCCCTTCCTCCCTACCTGCCCCCTGCCTGTCTTCATATTCTCTCTCTCTCTCTCTCTCTCTCTCTCTCTCTCTCTCTCTCTCTCTCTCTCAACAAACAAAATGAAAATCAAAACAAACTAGATAAAAGGAAAAACTACAAACCCCCAAAACACACACACACACACAGAAAACCAAACAAAAAAACCCCATGGGATTTGTTTTGTGTTGGTCAACTACTCCCGGGCATAGAACCTGCCCTGGAGTGTGGTTGACACACCCAGCGACACCCCAATGAGGAACGGGTTCCAGCTGGTACTGTTTGTAAATAGCACCCTGTGCCCACATCCCTCCTCAGTGCTGGGATTCCTTCCAGGTTGAGCCTGTGCGGGTCTTGGTGCTGTCACAGTCTCTGTGAGTTCATGGTGTAGCAGCCCTGTTGTGTCTGCGTGAGGCTGTTTCTGTGTAGTCAGCCATCACTTCTGGCTTCTACAACCTTCCCGCCCCTCTTCCCCATCGGGAGGGTAGGGGAGTGATGATGGCAGCCTCAAAGCCTCGCTCTCCACCTTGCCCGTTTGTGCTCTTCTAGGTTAACTACTATCTACTGTGAGAAGAGATGCCTCTGATGCGGCTCAGGCCAGGCTCTCATCTATGGACAGAGCAGTGTGTTATCAGGACTCACTTTATTGACGTGTTCCTTTACAGGATAATTGTGTTTGGCGCTCTCCTAGACACAGGACCTATCTAGTCCCAGTTTCGTGGTCAGTTTATCAGTGTCAGGTGTGGGTTCCATTTCCTGCAGTGGGCCTTAAGTTCAGTGAAGAAGCGGCTGGTGACTCCCATAATGTTCGGGCCACGACTGCACTGATACATCTTGCAGGCGGTCTCTGTTTAGGTAAATGGGTGTGTCATGGATGATATTGGCGATTAGCTTTCTCCTCTGGTGGCATGCTGGGGACCTTAGAGCACCAGGAGTGCTAGTCAGTAGGGGAGAAGCTTCTAGATGGGCAACAGCTCCATTTCTCCATTTCGGTGAGGATATTGTGTCTTCAGGAACAGAGCCTTACCATCAGGTTGTTGAGAACAACCAGTAGTGTTAACAACGGCCTGTTACATTTGGGGAGTTCCACGGCTCCCCTCTGGCCAATGACTCAACAAGATGTAATCCATTCCTGGCACTGGAGGATTTATTTGGTGGGATAAAATGTCTAGTTGGGGATATTATCTTCCGCATTATATGGTTTGCCCACTTAAATCAGAAGGCCTTGGGTTACCCAACACTCACAGCTGGCCAAAGACCTTTTCTTCCTGCGCTGGAGGCTGTCTACAAGTGTGAGGTTGGTGTTTCAAGGTGCATTGTCCTCTGAGGAGGAAGGGGCAGTGTGAACCTTCAACACCATGTCTCCAGTGCTAACTTTACAGTGTTGCACTTCACCCACATGTCTACACATGCCAGATCTTTGCACACTCTTCCTAGAACTGTGTTTGAATACAGGTATCCCTGGGAAATTTTAAAACTGGCATTCAGAGCATTATTTGTAGTTGCTGTTGCTCAAAGATGTGTGTTTGTGTTGCAGATGCTGTTTTTAGCCAGTCACATTGTGCAGTCAATGAGCATTTAAGAACTCGCCCATGAGTGATTACTTCACGGCAAGGACAGCCTGATATCAGATAGAGATGTGGAATGACACCTTTCTTGCCCACGTGAGCAAGGGGTAGTGGGGACAACATGGTAGCAACATCTATATAAAATCTCCCATAGGACCCCTCCCAGCTTCCAGCAGTGACAGCAGCCAGCTCCAACTACATTACAGGGTTAGATCTGGTCCTGCCTCCCCCTGTGCCTTGGAGGAGTTAATGACAGGATCCAGCACATCAGTTAAGGTAAAGTAGGAACCTGGAGTCCTGAGGAGGCCAGGCCATGTGTGCAGCTGTCCCATCTGAGCCTGTGAGAGTCCTGGAGACAGGGTGGGGACATGCTCTGTCCCCAAGGCTCCCAGGAAGGCCCAGTCAAGATTCACCGTGACTTCTGTGTGATTTACAATTGAGGGACACACAGTAAGCCCTCACAGGATACCCAGCTGAGACAGCATGCCTGTAAGCTGCTATTTCTGTAATGCAGAAAATCTGCTGTACCAGAGTGTTGGCTGCCTCTGCTGCAGGTGCTGAGGCTTCAGGGGACTTTGGGTCCTCCGTTCCCTGCTGCTTCAAAGCCCTCAGTTCCTCACGGAGCTCCTGGTTCTCCTTCATCAAGGCATCAATCTGGCTTTGGAGGTCTCTGTGCGCTGCACACCACCAGGATGCCTGTCTAGTGAGCTCTGCTGCAAGGTCGCAGATCTGCTTCTGCAGCCCCTGGGGTGGAAAGAGAGTGATAGGCACATCTCAGGCACCCTGTGGGAGTACCGTCCCCCAAAACAGAGTCTGTCCCCTGAGAGATTGGGGACCTCGGGGATGCCATTCACCTCCATAGAGAAAGCCAGATGCCCACAGCTTCAGCCATCATTACCAAGTGTGTCTTCCAGGACTGACTGCACGTGCCCCAGCTGCATCTCACGCATGGTGAGGCATAGGGATGGCTAGAACATGTCTGTGAAAGAAATCCACTGCTCTCCTCAGCCTTCCTCTTGGGGACAGTCAAAAAGGAGCTGCCACCATGAGTCTGAAAATGACTAAGACCCAGACCCTAGTCCTGGCTTCCCCACTTCCTTGCTGGGAGACCTCAGAGAGGCCATCTAAGCTCTCTGGGCCTGTGTCATTTCCCCAGAGACCGAAACACAATCGCCGTGGCTTATCATCTGACAATGGAGACTGTCCAGCATGAAGGGTATTACTTGCAAAATGCAACTAGGTTTTGTGTCTGCTAATTTGTGTGTGTGTGTGTGTGTGTGTGTGTGTGTGTGTGTGTGTGATGTGTGTCAGTGTGTGTTGGTTCTATATTACAGGGTGGCAATTTTATTGTGATATCTGTTCATCTTAATCTATAAACCCAACCATACACACAATAGTTGCCGTGAGACATCAGCATCGGCCGCTCCCATGTGCTTCCTGGCTTGAGGATTGAAGAGCTGATGGCCAACAGGCAAGCGGTAAGAACTGACTGAGGGGCGTGCTCTTCTGCCTCTCTACCCTCAAGGGCAGATCCAGGGAGACAGAGGCCCCTGTGCCCATCACAGGACAGTGGCATCTATCACGTGGATGCTACTGTGGCTAACAAGGTCTGGTCTAGAAACACCTCCCCATTGCTTTCCCATTAGATGCTGCCCCAGACCTCCAGGGTTTGTCCTTTCTCTTGCCACATTGCAAAGGATCTCCTGCTCAGTGTTGACAAGGGTGTCCCAACACAGCTCCAAGCCACCTCTCTGGGTAATGTCAGCCCTGAGGAGTGTGTGAGTGTGTGTGTGTATGTGTGTGTGGTGGGGGGGGGGGGAGAGAGGGAGGCAGAGACAGATAAACATAGAGAGACAGAGAAAGAGACATAGAAAGAGATAAAGAGACAGAGAGACAGACAGAGACAGAGACACAGAGAGAGAGAGTGACAGACACAAAGAGACAGACACAGAGAGCACGCTGTGTAAAGAAGCCTGTCTTGTTTTCTTTCAGTGGTGAAGAGAAAAACTCTCTTTCCTTCCCTAGGGATTATCTCCCAAGAGTAAGACCGCACCACAGATGCACTGAGTCTTAAAGGGAGACTGGTACACATCGGAGAAGAAATTGATGACCATACCACTTCATCCAGTGCCGGAGACAATGAGCAAGTGATTGCATCATAGTTTTAGTGTCTTCTTCCTTTCTGGGCACTCTGCTACTAACACTAGCTTTGGGGGGTTTGGGGCAGAGAAGTGTGATGGCAGAGCGTGCAGGGACCTGACGTGCACCTCTGCCAACCAGGGCTAACCCTTGGACCCTTCTTCCACATGTGATAGTACCTAAAAAATTTGTTTTTTAATTAACATGTTAATTGTAGATTTTGATGAGGGCATGGTGTGATATTCCTCCACAACAAAAAGTGTCAAAAATGCAACCAGCAATTCAGATCTTCCGGGTAGAGACAGGGTTCCCAGGGGACACATGGAATTGGGGTCCTTGAATCTCCAGTGAAGAACAGTGTTAAGTTTCCAAATCCAGAAGTGTGTTCTCTAAGAGATTCTTGGCAGAGGCTCCACTGTGTCAGTCAGCTCCCTGTCACAGAATGCCGACCTGTAAGGACCAGGGTTTTGTTTAGGCTTCTGTGCAAAGCTTGCAGGTCATGCTTGCTGAGCTCCAGCACTTTGGGCCAGTGATGAAACAGGAACACTGTGGCCAGATCAAAGTGACAGAGCAAAAGTGCAGATCAAAGTGACAGAGCAAAAGTGCGCACTTTAGGACAACCAGGGAGAGAGAGAGAGAGAGAGAGAGAGAGAGAGAGAGAGAGACAGACAGACAGACAGACAGACAGACAGACAGACAGAGACACAGAGACACAGAGACACAGAGACACAGAGTGGGCTGAGATGTCAGCAGCCCCCTTAAGAGCATAACAAAATGACCCAGCTAACTACACTAATTACTAATTACACCTGTCTCTGCCCTCTGCCAATAGCATGGCCAGGTGCAGTCAGTTTAACACCTGTGATCTTCGGGAGACATTTGAGATGCAAAGTGTAACTCCAACTCAGGGTTGTCCTTAGTCCCGAGAAAACCCTGGCACCAGCAAGCCATCTACTCCAGGAGAGCAATGAACAGTCTGCCAGTGACAGGGGTCAAGTTCCTTACAAGCGTAGGCTTTAGGGGCGCCTGAGAACTCAGGGGGCCTCCTGTTTCACCTTGCCATCCTAAAAATGCCATTTTCTGAAAATTCCCTTCTCAGGAAAAGATAATCCCATGACCCTGTGATACTCTCTCTGGGACGCTTTGTTATACATGTTGCCCAAACCTGTCTCCCTTTCTTCAACAATGCTGTGTGACCTCTACGACCAGGGGCTCACGTCCCGTCCCTCCACGTACATTAGGAACAGTGTGGGGCTCTGCTTCTTGGCCTGGCTTACCATGACGATCTCAGGTGTGCTGTCCTCCTTGGGGACCTGTGCTGAAACATCCATCTTCTTTTCATGGCTGGCCCCTGCTCCCTGACTCGGGTCTTCTAACATGGCTTGTCTCTACTGACTCCTTAAGCCTCGAGGTGACCAGCAAGCATTCTGGTTGTAAAGGAGAAGAGTCGTGGGGCTTATGGTGCATCCCACCTCCGCCCCTCTCATCATCAGCCAATGGCCTTTCAGGCCTCATGGGAGATGCCTAACCATGCCTCACCAAGTGCCCCACCCCACTGCCTGGGAACAGTCTCCACCTGGAGCTAACCGAGAACAGGTCCCCAAGTCTGGAAACCTGGAAGTTTAAAAGAGCTAGCCGCTTACAAGTGGTGTGTCCCCAGAGGTGGGTGGGAGATACTGTGATCCCGAGTCAGCATGGTGCCTGATCACACCAGTTCTGCCAGCATTACCTTGAGTGAGCAGGGCCCTGAGAAGACACCTGGGAAGTCTTAGTCCTTCATCAGACATCTGCTGGGGATGCCTTTGACTATCTCTCATCAGGACAAACCCCTTGTCCCCAACCTACAACTTCCACAGACTAAAATGATGACACAGAAGCAGGGGTTTATGGGGCCATAGGGGAAGAGTCCAGCAGGACACGGCTGAGCAGGGAGAAAAATCATGGAGGAGCAGCCTTCCACAGGATAGCACAGGCGCCAGCATATGACACCAGCAACCAAGTCCCCTCATTCCCCACCACTAAAGTCCCAGGACAGTTAATTCCTACATCTTTTCCAAGGGTGGAATGGTGGCCACTGACCGGTTTGCGGGGAAGGAGTGCGCACTGGTGAGTGGCAGGGATTTCCAGGCAGAGCCTTTGGGAATGTCCTGACCCCAAATCACAAATAGAACAACACATTCCCCGTTTCTACTCATAAATACTCGTGTTCATAAGGCTGAGCTGTATATAAAGGAGGATGAGAAGCTTAGCCACAGCGATGGGGAATCAGATTGGAGACAAGCTGCTTCCTAGTGAGAGACAGACAAAGGTGTCTACAGCAGGGCTATTTGCAACCCACCATGCCCTCAGCTGGCCCCAGGCCCCATGGCTTCCTGCAGAGGTGGACTGGCATCCATAGCTTCTCAGAAAGGGGAACCCCATGTTCCCCAACGTTGACTCCTAAGCCCATCTCACCAGGGAGTACCCTCCCTCAATGCCCCCCCCCCAGCCATCCTGGGTCACTTCACCTAGCCTAAGATGGTGGTTTCTGCCAGGACATTACTCATCTAGGCCATATCCCAACAGCTCTTGGTGCCTTCCACACAGCTAGCTTAAGAACTCCAGGAAGCCCATCTATTCTAAACCGACTCTCCATCTTAAAGGGCCATGCCATCTTCTGCAGCCTTGAGGGTTTTGTAAAGTTCAACAATACTCACCAATATACCCATGAGTCAGCTGGAGAAATCTCTGGAGAACTGGAGAGAGTCAGGTTGTCTACTCATTTGACTGCAACAGAGTAAAAACTCAATTCTCTCAGCACACATTCTTAAAAAAACCATAAAATTTCTCTAAAGTAAAAGCAAACTGCTCAGACATGTTCACGAGGAAGGCAGAATCTCTGTGAGGTTAAACAGAAGACCCAAGGCAAAATTTTGTCATTCCACAAAATGATTCTTCTACTGACTTGTTTCTTTCCGTTTTGTGATCATGGGTGAGGATGGAAAACAGGAAGATTCATGAACAGCCTGAAGCCCTGGCCATCACTTCGAATCCACAGTATGTAGAGTGGTTAAATAAAATCAAACAGAGGGAACATCTTTCACAAGAGTGTGTCAGTCACTGATCCTGGGGACATAGCAGGGTCTAGCTGTGCTGGGATCAACAGAGCTACTTCTGGGAGGCCTTGAACTGCTTCTCTTTCTCTTTCTATGATCAACTTCTACTTGGACCAATCCTTGTTAGTCAGGAGAGACCAGGTGCCAGGACTTTGATTGGATCCATTGGACGAGAAGACATCCACTGCCTGGCTCTGGTCAGAGGTGTTCCTACCCGGGAAGGAGTCCCTAACAGGGGTCCATGCGATGTGTCTGCAGAGCTGGATAGAGAGAGGAGCTTCTGACCCGAGGAGGCCGGGTGGAGGGTGTCTGCATGTAGAGAAAGGGCTACAGTGCATCGCCTCTTGCCCGTTCTGATGGCACACGCCTGCAGGAGCCCCTCGAGGTGCCTGCCCTGGCATCAGTCAGCCTGAGTCTGCTTGGGACACTGTCCAGCTGGATGGTGTGTGACATGGGAGGTGACTGTATCTCTTACCCACCTTCTGAGAGCAGAGGTCAATTCTGGAGTCGCCTGTTAAGGGAGCAGCAAACACTCTTTCTAGGAAACCTGTGCAGGAAGGTCCAAAAGACAGAACGGTGTCCACATGAGTTATGTCTGAGTGTGAATACTTAACTGTGTGTCCATGAGATCTGTGCTAAGGCTCATTCCCTGACACTCCCACTCCTCTGTGAAGACAGGTAACAGTGGAGGCCAGGGACTGTCTGCAGGTGTCCAGACCTACTCAGACTCCCATTACTGGGTGTGTGTATGCAAATAAGGTGAATAATAAGAGCCAATCATAGGGAAGCCTGGTAGCCCAGTAAGCACAAAGCCACTGAAGGGTTCCCAAAGAGGTCAGGGGCTCCTTATTTATTTATTTATTTGTTCCAGTCGTAGTTGTTGGAGGGAAGCAGGAACTCTCGGGTCGGAAGGGCAGGACAGAATGCTGTGTGCCTGGAGTTTTCCGTCCTGGACACTGCTGTCTGCCTTAGGTCAGAGTCCCCACTCTCCACCCAGGCAACAGCAGCTGGCCCACTGGCTCCAGCCATCAGTCACCCCTGGGGGTCCCTCCTGCTGGTGTGAATGTGAGGCTGGTGGGGGCATTTCAATTCACAGGAAACTCCCCATTTCTTTGGGATTTTCCGGTTGAGTGTGAACAGCACAGGCAGTGCGTGCTTTAAACACTAGCTCCTTATAACATTGTCAGGCTTTTAACCTGTTCCTTAAGCTCAGCTGGGAGGCAGCTCAAAGCAGTGGTTCTCAGCCTGAGGGCCACACATCAGATATCCTGCAGGTCAGATGCCCACATTATGCTCCATAACAGTAGCTAATTACAGTTCCTTGTCTGGTAAACGGCCATCGGTGAGTGGGGGGATTTCCTGGTGTTTCTTTTCATGTCAGGGAGATGTCCAGAGCTTCTGACAGGATGATTTACTCTCTCCACATCTGCTTGCTTTTGCAAGAAGATCCAAGGGATTGGGGATAGGGTGTGCACTAAAAGGAGAGCAGACATAGGCTTGCGTGGACCTGGCTATGGCGCTCTTTCCTGACTCTGTGACCCAAAGAACCAGGTCAAACCAACCTCGACTTCTGGCCTCAATGCCGGAAGGCCACTGAGGCCAAACCCAGAAAGGCTGCGAACACAGACGATGACAGCTGTGCACAGTTTCCTGATGAGAATCTAAATGCCAAGGGGAATGCGCGTGATCCTGACGGCAAAGTGACGCCATGGGCTCGGGAGCTCTGGGAGCTCCGTTCCCTTCCGGCTCTTCTGTGGACACACATATAGCTCAGATTCCAGCACCAAGTGATAGACACCCGTTTTAATTTTGCCTGGTTTATTTTGCTGTTCAAAATAAACGTTGTTATTTAACAAATAACCCATTTAATCAAGTCTGAAAATTAGTAAGTCACTCAAGTGTATTTCTTCCGATCCCTATACATGAGGAGTAAAGGATGAAGGTATCCGCTAAGTAGAACCATTCCACAGTAGCAAGGAGATTGTCTGGGTGGGGTGGGGGTGAGGGTGGGGGGTGGGGGCGAGGGTGAGGGCGGGGGTGGGGGTGGGGTGGCAACCAGAGCCAGGGCAGCGCTGCCTGTGCTAAAGGAACGCCATGCATGAAGAGCAGTGGGACCCTGAGCACTTTGCAGTAGACTTTGTCACTTTCCTTGATGCAAAATGTCAGATGAGCGCACTGTAGAGTTAAGCTTATTTGAGGAAAGATTTAATGATGAGCTAACTGCAGGTGAGCTCTGCTCCTGTTTTGTGTGAGAAACAGACATGAAGATGAGGTTTCTGACCTTGGTCCCGAAACTCCACAAAATTATGTTCCTATTAGTCACTGGGATGGAAATAACTCCCTGCCATGGGCTTTTGTTCTGTTTGGTTTTGTGTGTGTGTGTGTGTGTGTGTGTGTGTGTGTGTGTGTGTGTGTGTCGTTTTTATAAACTCTTGACCTAGAATCTGGCCGCTGGTCTAGCTCATAAGGAGAGGAAAGTCTCACATGAGACTCAGCCCTGGTCTCAGAGGACAAAAGACACCGCCAGAGGGGCAGAGACTGACATGCACTGAGCCTGCAGCCGAGATGGTCACACAAAGCAGCACACATCAGCAAAGCGGGCCTGAGGGGAAAGCATCTGCAGTGCCAGAGATGAGAAGACGTACAGAGAGGCAAACGGCCAGGAGGCATGACCTGGAATCTAGAAATAAGACTAAACTGTAGGGTCACTGTGTAATGAATTCTTTATTGGCAAATTGTCCTGTGATGACCATTTGATTTGACGGCATATGATTACACTTGCTGAAAGTGGAGTCTGGGGTTGAGGTGGCTCAGCCCAGCCCCGCTCCAGACCCAAGCATGTTTATCTCAGAGTCCTGCAAAACCGTTTGCCTGGGCATGAGATGGCTTCCAAAACAGGATGGGCAGAGAGCAACAAAACGGCGTCGAGAGTAAAGGCATTGAGCTCCTGGAAACACCTATTAGGGCAACCACCTCCAAAGGGTTACTATTGTTCATGGCACCATATAAAATGTCTACAGTGGGAAAAGCAGACAGAAGTTCAGCCATGGGCTGCTCAGACCCAGAGAAAATGGTCCATGAGAAACTTGGACACCCTCAGCTTCCTGGGTTGGTTTCTGCTGGGTGTCCTAAGACCCGATTGCTTTCTCTCTCAGTTAGGCTGCCCCAGGCACTTCTGCTGCAGCCTGCTTTGATGGTGATGGTGGTGGTGATGATGGTGGTGATGATGATGATGATCTTTTCCCATCTGCTACTCATTACTTATTATTTCACTCCTGCTTGCTATACACCTAATAAACGCACTCATTCAAAAGCACTGTTACTGTAGATTGTTCTTGAGACTGCACAAAACAGTGGCCTTAGATGCCATTCCTGTCACATTTAGATCCTTGATCTTAGACTTGAGAGAGGAAACAATGGAGTCAGTTGCAGTTTTACCATCATGAAATCAGTGGATTATGAAAGATGATTCTGGAAGCATAGAAATAAATGAGAGAGGGAGGTGGGGGGTATGTGGCCCATCAGGACAGAATTCAGCAGCCTGTCACATGAGAAGGCATCAGGTACCGTTTGCTAGTTTTCCTGGCTTGCTGTCAGCGCTGTGGTGGAAACGGCTGTGGCCACTACGCTGACCCTGGAGTATGTCCTGGGTCTTAGAGGGAATGCTGTCGCCCTTAGGACGACGCAGCGTAGAAGCCTTATGCTGTTTATCTCTTCAAACTGGTGGTGGCCGACTTGCTGTCGCCACCCTGTCTGCCACTCTTTGCTGCCTTCTATCTGAAGGGCAAGACCTGGAAGGTTGGCCACATGCCCTGCCCAGTCCCTGACTCTCCAGGAGAGACTCAGAGTGTCTGACAAACAGCCAGGGATCCGGGAGACCAGGGCTCTGTTTGCCATGGTACTGTTACTGTTTGGACTGTGCTTCCAGCCTCGTGTCCTGACCAGAGTTCTGGTGCATGTCTGTTGGGAATTTGAGAGCCATAGTGTCCAGCACGCCATAGTGCAGGCCTTTGACATCGCTGGCAGCCCCACCTGCCAGCACAGGGCACTGAACCCAACCTTTTTCTGCGTCGCCAATGCGGCCTTCACCCACCCATACCGGAAGGTGCTCCTCGGTTCCCTTTTGTTTGGGAGCCGCCTTGGATCTAAGCAATAATCCACTAGCCTCAGGATAAGATGAGAGAAACTGCATTACATGGATCCAGACAGAAAGTCAGTCGACTCGATGACATGCTGGGGTCACCTGCATTTCTCCCTGACACTTTACACTGCAGAGCGGCACATCTCAGTCACCCGGACAGAGACTGCCTCTAGTGCACAGCGGCCGTCCAGATGGAGTGGCCAAGCTGCATTGAGCATTTCTGCACACCCTCGCCGGAAGACCCGATGGGCTATATCAGTATAGGCGAACTGGCTCCAGCACCCTCTGGCCTCTTGGACCAAGATTATTTTCTATGCCTCAGTTGTCCATTGTGACAACCTGGCCACCAAGTCACTCAGAACAATGGAAGCCAGCAAGCCAGCAAGCTCCTATGAGGTTACACATCACTTTTGGGTTTTTTTTGTAAATTTCTCCTTTGTTTTATAGGTTGTACGGAGTGTCACAGACTGTTGAGTGAGCTACCTCCTTCCCTGTAAGAAATATCTGGTAATTGCCTCAAAACTGACTTGGGAGGTCTTGCTTAAGTTTGAATGTCTAAACGCATTTTACTTTCCCCACCTTGCTTAGAAAGAGATGCTAGGACTTCCATCTTGGTCCTGGGGAAAGGCACTTGCCATTTGCTTAAAGGAAGCCAGGGACCCTAAGGGCAGGCAGACCATGACCTGGGAGCCGGAGCTGCTGCTATCATCTCACTGGTGGGACACATGGGCCAGGGACAGCTGGGGAGCAGGAGGGGTTGACAGCCACTCTCCTCATGGCTTCCTCTCTGTCTCCATGCTCATATCTAGAAAGGCAGGTGAGACACAGGCATCTCCATATTGCTGTGGGCTCCATGCTCATATCTAGACAGGCAGGTGAGACACAGGCATCTCCATATTGCTGTGGGCTCCATGCTCATATCTAGACAGGCAGGTGAGACACAGGCATCTCCATATTGCTGTGGGCTCCTACCGCTACCTGGAGGTTCTTGCAACAGCTCCGGCCCTTCACGCAGACATTCTACGGTGTGCCCTGTTTATGCCAAAGCTGATGGCATTGGCAACACCATGTCCACTCACAGCACTCCTCGCCTGCTTGGCAGGTTTGTCAGGACCCCACCTGTGACATTATGCAGAAGGGTAGGACAGTCCTATAGAGCAGGGTGGCCTGTCAGCCTCAGAGTCTCCAGAGAACTGTGACTCAGCAGCAGCTCTTTTGTTTTTCAGGATTTTTTTTTTCTTCCTAAGAGAATAGACTGTCAGTCACACGTCTGAGACAGAACTGTGGCCTGACAGATGTGACTTAAGTCTGCTGGGTTGTGTGATGTGCTGTGTGATGTGCCTACTCTCTTCTCTTCTCTTCTCCTCTTCTCTTTTCTTTCTTCCTTTTTTTGTTTTTGTTTTTCAAGACAAGGTTTCTCTATGTAGCCATGGCTGTCCTGGACTTGCTTTGTAGACCATGCTGGCCTCGAACTCACAGTGATCCACCTGCCTCTGCCTCCCGAGTGCTGGGATTAAAGGCATGGGCCACCTGCACCTGGCTCTTTTCTCTTTCAATGGAGCAACAGTGCCCCTAATTTAATTTAATCATAATTTATTTCTGTTTTCCTTGTTGGCTTTCTCATCTGTTCTGGGAGCTTCAGGGACATCGTGTTTCACTATCATGTCCTTAGCCAGAACCCAGCACAGCTGGTGCTCAGTGCTGGGAACCTTGCAAGGTTCATTTAAAGCAAAGGCTGTCCGTTCCCTTGGTCTAGGTAATCATACTTTATCATGATACCGATTGGCTTCATCTCTCACACCGGGAAGAAAGATGGATGTCTCTTGCCCAGGGTGGGGATAGCCGTCCCTGACGGCATCATCCTGTGGTCACAGTTGCATTTGTGTTGGAAGCACCTCCCAGACTAACCTCCCTCCAAACCGAGTGAGGAACTGACCCAAACAGCAAGCTGAAACAGTCACAAACACTAGGCCTCAGGGCCCTAGCTGTGGCTGGTGACAGTGGCTGTGTCTTCTTTGCATCTCAAGGACAGGACCACAGTCTCTCCTTGAGCTAGGAGCTCGCCACTTTGCAGGATTTATGAATTTGTGAGAAAGACAGCACAGCACTAAATATACCTTTCTCATCCTTACTGGGAGAACACCATAGCTGTCTGCGGCTGCTGCTGATCTCGCATGCCTCTTTCTGATTCCCCCGGGCCTGCACATTTTGACATCTTTCTAGAATATTCCCAGTTCCTGCCTGCCTCAAGAACTTCAGCAAGCCAGAGAGCACCCACACAGGTCCCGTGCTGCTGTGTCCTATTTCCTACTGTCTCCCCTCTCAGTCAGGACCTGCTTCTGGTCGGGGGTGGGGGGGGTGGGGGATGGGGGGGCGGAGAAGGAGACGTGGAGGAGGAGTCCCACATTCTCTGCCTGAGGCTCTAGTGTAGTGCTTGTAGGCTTGTCTGTGACCAGTGTGATTTCTTTTCCTTTAGTTTCAGTCTGTAGAACAGATTCCTCCCTGGATATTTTGAGGTCCCATATCTTTGGTGAGATTTCAAGAGGCTCTGAAGAGGCTTGAAGGCCCAAAGCAATGTGCCCTTGAGTGTCTGTGTTCTGGACTGCAGCCAACGGGCAGACACACGCTCTGTCTTCTTTATAGAGAGTGCGTCAGATTGTGTTCAGAAGCGCGCAGAGAGGCTGGGGTCTGGCTCAGTAAAGAGTGCTGGCCCAGGGTGTGCCAGGTTCTGAGTATGGTTCTCAACACCACAAACTCTTTATCTGCTTTTTAAAGTAAGCAATTCTGTAGTCCTCATGTGTGAGCTCCATCACGGTTTGTCCCCAGAGGTCCCCAGGTGATCTCACTGAGTGATTTTCCTAGACCCCAATCTCTAACTGCTAGAGGTGTCATCAAGCAAGGACACTCAGAGGAGAACTAGTGCACTCAGAGGACGACAGTAGGAGCAGTGTGACGGCCCATGATTCTGAAACTGAGATCTCTCTCCCCAGGCAGAACGATGGAGGTTTGATCTAGGAGCGTAGGGTGAATAGTGCACACCATAGCATGAATGGACCAGCAGGGCCTTCTTCAGTGACAGGGCCCTAAGTGGCGGGACTGTGGGCTTAGAGGCTAAGAAACTGGAGACGTTTGGGATTAGGAGGTCTTGTATAAGCTATGCCTTAGGCAAAGCAGGCTTAATAAAAATTACTGCTTCTTATATACAACTTCCTGGGGAGAAAGTGGACAGTGTAAGCAGAAAGCTGTCACCCAATGGTCAGCAAGAGGCTAACCAACCAATGTTGTACGGAGGGAAAACGAGACAGCTCAAAGGGGGCCAGAAACGGAGCACTTAGCGGCCTTGGGCCTGGTAACTCTAGTCTCTTCAGGGAGGAAACCCAAGTTCCCAGGAACCAAAGCCTGAACTCCTCTGAGGCCCCGGCCCCACAATGGCCTTGCCCAGTCTGCCTCTGGGCAAGGACTCAGAACCAGGCTCCCTTCCTCATTTCTGCAGAGCCCATGAGAAAGCCTTGGATATGCCTTGCCTTCAAACCGCCCCCCACCGCCCCCGCAACACCTACAAGCCCCACCCACCCCATCCCTTTCCTCCTTACTCCCCACACACTGCCCAGAGATCCCCACCACAGCTCTTTCTCAACGCTCCTCAGGCCATGAGTCTTGGCTCAGACATAACTGAAAGGAACTAAAGTGGCTGAGTGCAGACCAGGACCAAAGGAGGGGCCTCTGTCTGCTCCAGGCTTTGCGATGGCACATCACATCTCAAAGGACACCTTTCGGAAAGCACTTTACCGTCCTCTGCTTTCAGTGACAAGCTGTCTGAGGTGAGGTGGGGACCTGTGGCAGAACCTGCAGCGCCCTAGGGATCAGAGCATCTGAGGCGCTGATTAAGGCTGCCTGTCTCCTGTGTGCCTGCGGGTGACTTAGGGCTCCAGCCCCAGCCCAGTGTCATTATCCACATGACCTCCCAGCCTTTGCTCCCTCTGAGGCTCAGCGATCCCTCTCAAAGGTAGGCAGCCGGGCCCAGATGGTGTGCAGGTCTCCCCTGGCCTGAGACTCTCCTGTGATGGACACTACAAGCTGGCAAGCAGGGACTTGAACTTGAGGTCACTGACTCAGGCTTCTGTGGACCCCAGAGCACGGGGAGCTCAGCTGTAAAGTCTGAGGCTGAGACACAACAGCAAGAGGTGGCAGCTTCTGCTTTGCGTCTTTGCTTCCCCCTCCCCCCCAGGATGAGACTTTTTCCTCTCAGGCTTAGTGTCTGCAGGTACGTAGCTCCTCTACAGGAGACTCAAAACCCCAGAAGAGAGTCTTTTCTTTTTTTAAAATTAATATATATATATTATTAATTTATTCATATTACATCTAAATTGTTATCCTATCCCTTGTATCCACCCATTCCTCCCTCCCTCTTGCTTTCCCCCTACTCCCCTCCCCTATGACTGTGACTGGCGGGGACCTCCTCCCCCTGTATATGCTCATAGGCTATCAAGTCTCTTTTTGGTAGCCTGCTATCCTTCCTCTGAGTGCCACCAGGTCTCCCCATCCAGGGGACATGGTCAAATATGGGGCACCAGAGTTCATGTGAAAGTCAGTCCCCACTCTCCACTCAATTGTGGAGAATGTCCTGTCCATTGGCTAGATCTGGGTAGGGGTTCAAAGTGTCCCTCAGTAGAAGAATGGATAAAGAAACTGTGGTACATTTACATTATGGAATACTACTCAGCTATTAAAAACAAGGATTTCCCGAAATTTGTGGACAAATGGATTGAACTAGAAATGATCATAATGAGTGAGCTAACAGAGAAACAGAAAGACTCAAATGGTATATACTCGCTTATATCTGGACACTAGCCTAAGGGGCATGTCCCATGAAAGTCGTCACTTACCAGGACAGTGGGACTGAGAGGAGGACTTCCTATTAGGGGTCTAGGTGAGAGAAGCATGGGAGAATGGGGAAATAGAAGCATCCAGAGGGCCCTAGAAACCTATAAGAACATTACGATTGGCAGATCTGGGCCCAGGGGTCCTGTGTAAACTATAGCATCAGCCAAGGACAATACATGCAGAAGAGAGTCTTCAAAAGGGAAGCGGTAGAGACTTCACACAGCACTTCTGATTATCAGAGGCCCTTTCAGGACTTGAGCCTGTCAGGGTAAATCGTTAGCTATGGCTTTGTGAGTGTTCAGGAAAAACACAGCACCTGGGTCCCGTGGCCTGACTGTGTTGTGTGTCACAGCACAGCTGCTCTGTTCCTTGTGGTCACAGTGTGCACCGAGCATCGGTCCTCCCACTTTCTCTCCCACCTATGGACCACAGCGTCTAAAATGAGCCCTGCACACAGCATGGGCTTGGTTTTCTAAACATCCTGCCAAATTCTATAGGTGAGAGGGTACATGTTTGCATGTGTGTGGTTACTCCTTATGTGCTCAAGTGTGCACAAGTGGCTGTCAGGGTCCATCCTCAGGACTGGTCCTCATACATGCACACCAGAACACCTGTCTCACCAGTTTCCACGATTCTCCTGCCTCCACCTCCCATCTCCAAAGCCAGGGATGCTGAGCTTATGGACCTGTGCTGCAGCATCTGACCCTGATGTGGGTTCCAGGGATTCACACTCAAGTCCTATCAAATGGGAGGTGAGTGTTCTGTCTATTCCTGCGGCCCTGTCTCCTGTGTTTGAGGAGAACCTAGAGGCCTCTGGAGAGTTATGAGAGCAGTGTCTTCCTTGGTGGGACAGTTCAGAAACATCAAGCTGTATCATCAATTTGAGGCCAGTCAGCCAGAAGTCAAAGACCAGCTGACATGGCGTGTATAGCTTGTCTTGTGCTATTCTGTGGGTTCTTGTTTTCCCTACCCTTTATCGCCCTCTACAGTTTCACCTCCTATCAGTAGACAGGAGAGAAAGAGTGAAGGGAAGATAGAGCTACAGCGATCCTGGATTGTGTTTCCTTTGTATCTTCTTTGAGTATGGGTACTAACAAAGACAGCTGACTCCCCTGACTGACCACTGACCACTGACCACCAACCACCAGCCCCACCAGCCCCACCAGCAGAGGCTCTAGCATTTATATACCCTCTGAAAAGATCCCATAATTCCAAACATCACACAATCACGGAAACTACCTGCAGCTGGCAAAGCCACGCCTCTGCTAGAGCACGAGGCAATTCATAGTCAGCTGCTGTGATGCAGCCCCATATCCCCACACCTGGGATTGGAAGGACAACATATTGTTATTTCTGTATTTTTAAAGAAACCAAAACTCCGAAATTTTTTACTACAGTGGTGAGTGCAGACATGAGGACTTTAAAGCAGGAGGCACAGCAAACATTCAAACCACAAACCTAAGGACATCAACGCATCCTACAGGCTTTGATTTCTAAAAGCCTAAAGTCAGTCTCCATAGTCCACTTGAGGCAGAGCCTTTGAGTCCTCCCCAGCCGTGTCAGCACAGGCCCTGGGATGACCTCATGAAGAGCGATTGTGATGGACCCAGCCAGCAGATATTATGCTGTGACCAGGCCTGCATTTCTTTGGGTGCATTGAGAGGAGCTGAGGAGTGGAGCCCAGTGCGAATTTGTTGTATTTAGTGAGGTTGTGTGTGGATTTATTGTTTTGTATGTGTGCTGTGTAAGTGTGTATGTATCAGTGAGTGTATGTGGGTGTTTATAGGTTTTCTGTGTGTGCACCTGTTCCTGTGCTTGTTTTGTGTGTGATGTGCTTCTGAGTGTGTGTGCGTATTTGTGCGTGCGTGCGTGTGTGTGTGTGTGTGTGTGTGTGTGTGTGTGTGTATAGGTTTGCTTTTCCGTCTGCATCTGTGTGTGTGTGTACATCTTGTGTGTGTGTGTACATCTCGTGTATGTGTGTGTGTGCCTGTGTGTGTACATTGTGTGTGTATATACATCTTGTGTGTGTGTACATCTTGTGTGTGTGTGCCTGTGTGTGTACATTGTGTGTGTGTATATACATCTTGTGTGTGTACGTGTGTGTGTGTGTGTGTGTGTGTGTGTGTGTGTGTGTGTGTGTGTGCGCATTCAGAATACATCCGTACAGAGCATGTAGAGGTCAGAACTCAGCCAGCTGCTGATCCTAAGGTAAGCCATCCACATTATGTTTTGAGACAGGCTCTCTCCCTGGCCTGGAGCCAAGTGTCCAGGCTGGCTGGCCAGTGACTTCCAGGGAGCTGTTGTGCCAACTCTATAACCTCAGATTAAAGGCCGTGCAGATGCTGGCTTTTGGGGGGAAGGGAGGGTATAAATTCAAAAGATAGAATTAAGCCATAGGCTCACAAGGCCACTGGCTCTTTGTTTCTCTGTTGTTAGTGTTTTGATTTTTATTTCTGGTTTTTTCTTTTGTCTTGTTTGGTTTTGGTTTTCATTTTGGTGTTTTCGAGACAGGGTTTCTCTGTGTAGCCTTGGCTGTCCTGGACTCCTTTGTAGGCTATGGTGGCCTCAAACTCACAGTAATCCACGTGCCTCTGCCTCCCGAGTGCTAGGATTAAAGTTGTGTGTCAGCATGCCTGGCTATTTCTGGTTTATTTGTATGGCTACTATTGTTCTTTGTTGTTTGCTTTTTAAGTTTTCTTATGTGGTATTTTGTTGTTTTGATTATTTACTCTTGCATATTAGGCTTTTTTATTTCTATTTCTATTTCCAACATATTTTCCTTTCCTGTTTTTACTTTATTCTGTTTTTAGATTTATTTACTACTAGTTATCATTGGCTTATAACTTATATATATTTGCCTTTAGTGATACCCTAGTATTTTGGTATTACTTCTTAATTTTGTGATTTTTGAGTTTAATTTCCCCTGAATTTTAACTGTCTCATTTTTTGCTGTTTGATTTTCAGTTTTTTTCATTGGGGAGTTATGATTTTTGTATCGGATGAGTATGTTCTTGTAGTTAATGAAGTTTTTGTTTTACCTGTGGGGTTTTTTGGTTTGTTCGCCTTCTACTAATTCTTTTTCCTGTTCATTTGCTATGGCTTTAAAAAAAATCATGTTATTGCTGAGCTGTGTTCCTTACAACCTGATTATCGTATGGAGCTGCTTTGTAGGTTTTGTCATCTGTATTTTGTAGGTGTGTGGTCATGGTTATCTGGTTTTGGATTGGTTACATGGTTGGGTTTTACTTGGTTTTTTATTTTAGCTTCTCTCCACCCACATCTTTTTCATTGTTTTTCTTCTATTTTTCCAGGTTTTACTTTCTTTTAATCTCTTTTCTTTCTTTATTTTTAGGAGCATTTGTAGTGATTATAGCTTTTCTGCCACATCTTTTTCATTCCTTTAATTCTATTATTTTATTTCATTTTTAGGTAGCATTTTTTAGTGATTCTGGCTACAATGTCTACACCTAGTGACGAAGAGTCACCAGAACCCAGCCCCCAGTCAAGTTTCTCTGACAAGGAAAACTTCCACTCACAATACGAAATCATAAAGACTATTGGCCAGGGGAGCAATGCCAAGGTCCACTTGGCCCACCACCGTCTAACAGGCACACCCGTGGCTGTCAAAGTTGTTGTAAAGAAGAAGCAGCTAATCACATCCGAGGCAGAAATAATGATGATGACAAATCACCCCAACATTGTATCACTTCTCCAGGTCATCGAGTCGGAGAAGAGAATATACCTTGTGATGGAGCTGGTCGAGGGTCAACAGCTTTACCAATATATCCGAGAGTCAGGCCACCTGGAGGAGGATGAGGCCCGGGGAATATTCAGGCAAATTACAGCAGCTGTGAGCTATTGCCACAATGTGGGTATAATTCACAGGGACCTCAAACCAGATAACATCATGTTAGAGAGGAATGGAACAGTAAAAATCATTGATTTTGGTCTCGGAACTCAAGTCTACCCAGGGCAGAGGCTGAGCCAGCAATGTGGCGCTTACTCTTTTGGGGCCCCAGAACTCTTCCAAGGTAGACTTTATGATGGCACCAAGATCGACGTATGGACCTTAGGTGTTGTATTATATTATATGGTGGTTGGGAGGGTCCCATTTGATACTGTCATCCTATCAGAGCTGCGAAGTAAGGTTGTGTCAGGGAAGTATTTTATACCATCTGAACTCTCCAAGGAACTTCAGGACCTGATTAGCCTTTTGCTAACAGTCAACCCAAAATATCGGCCTACCATCAATGAAGTGTTGACACATCCCTGGCTCAAGAAACACACAGAGGGATTCCATAATCACCCCAAGGAAATGATCCCCAGGCTTGCTGACCCTGCAGTTCTCAAGGCAATGGGATATATTGGTTTCAAAGCCCAAGAGATCAAAAACTCCTTGGAAAAAAAAACATTTAACCAGGCCATGGCATGCTATTACTTCTTGAAAGGACAGATTTTCCAGGGGCAGGGCTGCACATCCAAGCCTCCTTTCGTTAATCCATGTGTGACACCATTTCCTTCACTAGAAGACCCTGCTGCTTTCCCTCTGAAACTAAGGAGAAGGGGAAGTGAGCCTGCCCTTGGCTCATTGCTCAGGTCATCCTCAGGTCAAGAGGAGTCTGCCTGTGGCCAGAAGGCTGGTCAAAGAGGAGGCAGAGGAGCCACTGGGCCAGGCCTTCCACCTTGCAGGGCACTCCAGAACATACCCACAGTGGACCAAGCCCGCCAATGTGCCAAGAGTGCCCCGTGCATTTTCACAACAGAGAGAGACGCTGAAATAGCAGAAGAATGCTCCCAGAACACTTCAGCAGAGGCCAAGCCTGGCCCCAGCCCGAGCCCGCAGAGAGGGTTCAGAGGATGGAGAAGAATACAACATAGCCTCAGAAGACTGTGTTCCTGCTTTATGTCAAAACCTCGACTAGGGCAGAACAAAGTTCCCCCTCAGAAATGAGGCCCAGGGAGGGGGCCCCGAGAACAGGCAGCAGGCACGGCCAGGTACCTTTGTGCTTTGTGCTTCCCGGTTTGCTCTGTGCTGGCCCCTGCTCTGTCTCTGGCTTCTATTTTCTCCATCACTCTTCAGCACACTTCATACCTTCTCTAAGAACTTTACCATTCTTTCTTCACCCCAAGCCTTCTGCTCTCTTCTGTCTTTCTCCTGTTCCCAGTGGGGACTCAATATCACTGATGTGGACCCAAGTCTAAAAGGTGCTCCTGTGACCCCACCCCTCCATCTGGAGTCCATCTCCCCATAAAGCCAACAGCTCCCCCAGGGGAGGACTGGAGGACTATGGGCCCAGGGACTCTTCCAGGGCTACTGGCCCTAACACGTGTGGCCATCAATCACAAGAGCTACAGACAGACCCTTAAGTTGTCAAAAGCAACATCACAATCCATTAAGCTTCAAAACCCATCACTGACAGTGTCATCAACTACGCATCAAGGGTCCAGTTGTGGTCGCTGAAGGCCAGCATCTTCTTGCACGCACAGTTTTCACACACTGATTGTCTTCCTTCTGCTCCTAAGGCATAGTGACGCACAGATTTTTATAGACACCATTCCTAAGAGACTCCTTTCAAAGATCTCCACTGGGAAGTGGGAAAAGCACATGAGATAGGAAGGCAAGCCAAAGCCTGAGACATTATTCTAAGAAGTAATTTAACCTATTTCATTATTTCTCTTGCCCAGAACAAATTCTCTTGTCTCTTTCACAGTGTTCTCTAGCAACAGCAGCAGCAGCAGCAGCAGCAACAGCAGCAACACCAGCAGCAGCAACAACAACAAAAGCAGCAGCAGCAGCAGCAACAGCAACAGCAGCAGCTGAGGTCCCGGCTTCCCTGTCCCTGTGGGAATTGCTGACTGACTACACCATGTTTCATCTTCCTGATGAGGAGCACCCTCTACAACCCGAGTACTGCAAGCACACACTCAGATGTTCAGAGACAGGTCAGTGGCATGGTCGAGGCCACACTGCAATGGATGGACCAGGATGACAGGTGTGCTGACCAAAGTGTGAAATGGGAGCCATTTGTACTCAGGGAGACTGTGTGTGAGGAGGGAAGCATTGGTGCTGTAGGCATGAGCCATGAACAGGGATCACCATCTTCCTCAGGCACACTTCAATTGTGACTCTTTCAGCTTGGACTTTGCTTTTACTGGTATTGGATGGTGCTGAGAGATTCATTTCACTTTTGGCTGGAATTTTACCTTCTGCTTACTGGTGGGGCTGACTGGAAAGGCAAAGTGCCCTGCTGTGAGCAAGGGCAGGCTCCTAGCCTGGCTCCTGTCAGAACTGCACAGCAGATAACAGATGGATGACACAGATGATAAGCTCTTAAGAGGGAGGCTCTCAGACAGCGAGGGCACCGCTGAGCAGGAACTGAAAGGTGTACTGACGTCCCAGAAGGTGACCATAGATTACCAAGATGGAGGCTGGCTTGTGGAGAGCCACAGATAGCAAAGCCCCCTGCTGCTTCCCCGGCGCAGTGCGCCCCTTATGCGCATGCCTGATGGCATATCGTGAGGTGGTGTGATCCAAACAAGGCATAGCGTGAGGTGGCGTGATCCGAACGCACCAACCAAGAGCGACAACGTGGCAGCCTCTGATAGGACCAGGCATCCTATAAAGGTTCTGTGGGAGCTTTTCCTGGGGTCACTCTGGTAGTACAGGATCCTGAGTAAACTGTGGTGAGAAGAGTTCCCAGTGTTGGTGTCTTTCCTGGTGGTCCGGGGCGGCATCGACATTTTGGTGGCCCGTATGGGGAATCTCAGTACTTGCGGCAGCCAGGGCAGCTAGCTGGTAAGTTCCCGGTCAGTGGGACATAACTGTTAAGTTCTCAGGCTTTGAGACAATAAAGTTCTGGGACTCGGACAAAATGGGGAAGTAAGTTCCCGGTAAGTGAGACATAATTGTTAAGTTCTCAGGCTTTGAGACAATAAAGTTCCGGGACTCGGACAAAATGGGGAATTATATTTTGGGGAAAGTGAAAGAGGATCGGTTTGAACGGGACGATTCTGGCCCCGAGGACGAAGAATTAGAGGAGTTGGCTGAACAGCTAGGTAGCATTATTATACCAAAAAAGAAGGAGACCAAGATTATGCAGCCATCAGCTCCTGAACTAGAGCCACCTGAATCTCCAGGCGGAATAAGACCCCCGCCCCATATACCAGGGGGAGGTAGGTCTGCCTGTCCTGAGGTATGGAGGCAATTTCATTTGCAAAATGCCCCTCATTGTTACCCAGTTTTTCAGAATGCACAAGGGAATCGTTATCATGAACCCTTGGATTTTAAAATTGTCCAAAGACTGGCTGAGACTGTTCATGCTTATGGCACGACCGCAGCCTTTGTTATGGCGCAGTTGGAATCCCTAGGGAGGTATTGCATGACACCCTCAGATTGGCAAAATTTAGCACGAGCCTGCCTTTCACCTGGTGCCTATTTAGATTGGAAAGCTTATTACATTGAGTTCTCAGCTGAGCAGGCAACTGCCAATGCAGCTAACGGATAACCAGCATGGGACCAGGATACGCTTATGGGGCAGGGACGTTTCGCTAACCAACAGACAGGATATCCGTCGCAAGTTTTTGAGCAAATTAATTTTATTGGCACAAGGGCATGGAAAACCCTTCCTAAACGAGGGGAAGTATCTGGAAATCTCACAAAAATTATTCAAGGAGGCAATGAAATATTTGCCGACTTTGTGGCCAGATTAGTTGATGCCGCTGGAAAGATCTTCGGCGACCCAGATACTGCAATGCCTTTGATAAAACAACTTATTTTTGAGCAATGTACCAAGGAGTGTAGACAAGCCATAAATCCATACAAACATAAATCTTTAGATGTGTGGTTAAAGATCTGCAGAGAGATAGGAGGACCATTATCAAATGCAGGATTGGCTGCAGCCGTGATGCAGGCAGCCCAAGGAAGGAATAGAAATGGAATTACTGGTCCTCAAAATTGCTTCAAGTGCGGCAAAGAAGGACATTTCAGACACCAGTGTTCCAAGGGGATTAATCAGAATAGTCAAAATCCTCCTCCACGTACACCTGGCCTCTGTCCCAAATGCAGGAAAGGAAATCATTGGGCTAATGAATGCCGGTCAGTAAAAGACATTAATGGTCAATCACTAGCAGCAGGATTTGGGGGAGCACGGCCAAAAAACGGGACACGGGGCCCTCGTCCTCAGGGCCCTCAAATATATGGGGCAATGGAGGAGACCAGAGCTCCAGAACAGTGGCCAAGTCTGCGTCCTCCCATAGAATGCCAACGCCCCGGAGAGCTACTAGAGGGAGCGCAGGCCTTGACCTCTGTTCCACCACCAGACTCGTACTGACCCCACAAATGGGGCCTCAGTTGGTAGCCACTGATTTCACTGGCCCTCTACCAAAAGACACAGTGGGACTACTAATTGGCCATAATTCTACTACATTGTAAGGCCTTATTATTCATCCCGGTGTAATTGATTCAGATTATACAGGCACTGTAAAAATTATGATCTCATCTCCTCGTGGGGTGAGCGCAATTTTGCCCGGTGACCGTCTAGCGCAGTTGCTCATTCTTCCTAGCTGTCATAATTTATTCCCGGCAAAAGATCAAACACCTGGAGAGAAGGGATTTGGATCCTCAGGAGCTTCGGTTTACATGGCTATGAACAAGGCATAGCGTGAGGTGGCGTGATCCGAACGCACCAACCAAGAGCGACAACGTGGCAGCCTCTGATAGGACCAGGCACACTATAAAGGTTCTGTGGGAGCTTTCCTCGGGGTCACTCCGGTAGTCCAGGATCCTGAATAAACTGCGGCAAGAAGAGTTCCCGGTGTTGGTGTCTTTCCTGCTGGTCGGGGGCGGCATCAACACTGGCTGACTGCTGCCCTCCGCAAACGGCAAGGACTTCCACAGACCTTTTCATGGGGAGTTAAAAAAAAAAATCAAATTCAGCTGTACAGGCAAATCTAAACAGCCACAGGCAAATCTAAACAGCTGTACAGGCAAATCTAAGGAAAGAGGGCATTTTCTGTCTGGGTTGGAACACAGCTTTGCCCTGGTTCCAGCCCCTACCCAAGCAGGTGACATAGCTCCCTCCCTGACCCAGTATCCCTGTCACTCCAGGGGGTATAGGGGTAGTTCTGCATTTTCTAAAGCCCTTCCTCTATTACAGGTCACAGCCACAGGACAGCAAGTGTGTGATATGGCGCACACCCAAGAAGCCCACATGTTTGTCCTCAGCGTGATCAGAGGTAAGCATCGCTTGGAATCCTGAGCAAAGGCTGCCCTCGGCCAAGGAATAGGGGTGCTTGGAATTCAAATGTTATCTCCCCACAGATCATGCCCCTAGCTGAACCAATAAGACTAACTGGCAGCAGGGTCTGCATGCTTCGATGCACACACTCATGCACATACAACACATGTATACACGCACCACGAAATGTAGATACTACTCACACAAAGACAGAGCACATGTGCACACGCATTCAAACACATGTTCATACTTGCATGCTACACACATGTGCTTAGAAATACACATTGTGCATGTTCATACATTAACACACAGGCACACTCACTTTAAAGCCGTGGGTGAATTTGTCTTTTGGAATCATGTGCTGCCAAGTTACAGATAACTGGCATCTAATGCACAAGGTCTAAGCCCATGGTATGACTAAGACCAGGCCTGTGTTCTATAACCTTTGTCTTCTTTGACGCTCAATGTTCATATAAGGAAGAGCTGTCCACATATTAGGGTTTTGACAGCTGGGCAGCCACACCTAGGAAATGGTCTTGGGTAGTCAGGGAGGAGTTACAGGGGGCTATGGGTAGCAAGGCCAGGCATATTCTAGTGAGGGGCCTGGGATGGAGTAACCCCAGCTGACTACCAGCTGAGGAAACCAGGTAGCACAAAGTGGGGCTTGCTGAGACTGGGAGTAAATGTTTTCTCAGACTGTGTCTTCTCCCAGTGTGGGGACACGCCTCACAGGAAGGGCTCAACTCCTGTCAACACGCCTTACCACTCATCTCCTTCCATGTCACATGTCTCACCAGCTGAGGGAACAAGTGGCCAGGACATGGAAACAAGGAACTCAGGTTCACTTCCACCAAGCTGAATTAAGGGTTCTCTCTGAATAAGGGGTGACAGGCTCAGAGCTTCCCTGGGGATCCGAGGAAAGCAGAAAGCTGACAGCAGAGCCCAGCATGCCAGTCTTTCCCGCTGAGTCCTAATTGATGGGCGCCCTTCTAGTACGCTCTGAGAGCCCTTGCTGTGTAGGCCTGGACTCTGAATTGCTCAGTTACTTCATGATCTATAATTTCACCCTTTTGAGACTAAGACGTGTAGCAAACAGCAAAGGGTGACTGGGCATGGTGGCGCAGGCTGCTGGCCTGCTACCAGGCAGGACCATGAGATCGAATCCCGGTTGCAGACAATGCTGAGCTGTGATGCCCTGTCTCAAAATACATATATACAAAAACAATCAAGGTCTGAGCCTGCCCTCTGCTTGCAAAGGATTGAGAGAGAGTAAGCAGAGGAGGCCCACTATGGTTGGGTTTCTGCTCCACATCTCTCCTGGCAGCAGCTGTTTGCAGCAATTTTGGCTTTGCCCTGTGGCTTTTTTTTTTCCCTTGGTTTTTCAAGACTGGGTTAGAGGGTTTCTCTGTGCAGCACTGGCTGTCCTGGACTCTCTTTGTAGACCAGGCTGGTCTTAAACTCACAGAGATCCGCCTGCCTCTGCCTCAGCTTCCCTAAGTGCTGGGATTAAAGGTGTGCGTCACCACACCTGGCTACCCTATAACTCTTGATGTCTACTTAAGTGGGCATGCATGCACGTATGCAAGTGTGTGCGGGGCAGAGTTTGATTTCACATGCCTTTGATCACTCTCCCCTTAGTTTGACACTTCTTTATTGTGCATGTTTTATTTGCATGTATGTGTTCACGTGTGTGCACATGGGAGTAGGTGGGAGTGTGCAAGTGAGTGCACATGTATGTAGACTTCAGTTTGCAGCCAAGAGTATTCTTCTATCACTTTCCCATCAGCTTTGGCAAAGGACCTCTCACTAAGCCTATGCTTACTGAAGAGTCTAGGCCAGCTAGACAGCGAGCTCCTAGAACCCCCATGTCTGCACTTCCCCAGCCCTGCGACTATGGGCATATACCACCACGCCTGGGTTATTATTTCTTTACCGGGTGCTGAGGGGTGTGCCCACGAGCATGCCTTATCATTGTTCTGCTGCTCTGAAGAGACACCACGACCAAGGCACACTACTATAAAAGAAACAACTGAGGGCTGGCTGACAGTTTCAGAGGCTTAGGCCATTATCACCGTGGCAGGGAACACAGCGGCAGGCATGGCAGAGAACACGGCGGCAGGCATGGCAGGGAGCATGGCGGCAGGGAGCATGGCGGCAGGGAGCATGGCGGCAGGCATGGCAGGTGTGGCGCTGGAGAAGTAGCGGAGAGCTACTGCATCCTGACCTGTAGGCAGCAGTGAGGGGGGGAGGGAGGGAGGGAGGGAGGGGAGAGAGAGAGAAGAGAGAACAGAGAGAGGAGAAAGAAGGAGGGGGGAGAGAGGAAAGAAAGGACAGAGGGGGGAGAGACAGAAGAGAGGGGGGAGAGACAGAAGAGAGGGGGGAGAGACAGGAGAGACAGGAGAGAGGGGGAGGCAGAGACAGACTAAGCTTGACATGGACTTTGGAACCCTCCAAGCCCACTCCCAGTGACACACTTCCTGAAACAGAGCCTTTTAATCCTATTTCTGTCAAATAGTGTCATCCTGGTGACTAAGCAGATGTGTTATTCTTCTTCAAGCCACTACACCCCATAGTCTTATGGCAGCCATGACTGCAAACCAGCACCACAGGGGCGATGCCAGTTGGCTGCCACTGATATGCGCTGCACAGCCCGAACCTGCGAGACCCTTAGCTACTGTGGCCTCTGAGCACTTAGGCTGATGGACATGGCGGAAGTGAATCCTAGAGATACGATTCCCCTGGGGGGCTCTTCTGCATCCCTACAGGTTACCCCTCCTCTTTCCTGTCCATTGGGGTGGGATAGGTGGGTTCTTGCTGACTCCTGAGGATCGAGCCCCTTTCTGTAGCCTGGCTGTAGCCCCTCTGGTTTCCCTTTACTGGGATAATGTCTCACACAGGATGCAAATGTAGAGCCCACTATTCAGTGATACCTGGGGTAGTCTGGAAGAGCCCCAAAGATAAAGCCAATCCCCAAATGGCCTTAGGGCAGCAGCATTGGGAGCTTATTAAGGAATGTTAACTTCTAGAGAAAATAACAACATCACCTTCAGGTGGAGACTGGAGGATCGGAAGTTCAAGGCCAGCCTGGGCTATGTAGTGGAAGACACCCTGTCTCAACAAAACCAAGAAACAACAAAACAGCCCTCCCCCACAGCCCTCCCTAAGGTACTCACTAAGCAGCTCTTTGTGCCCTCTCGGGCAGACGTTTTAAAGGCGGCATCTAAACCTTCCTACACGAGATGCAACAGTGGTAACACCCAGGGCTGCCAGGAGGCCAGCCTCACTCTGATCATCTCAATACTTTTCACCTGTGCAGGTCTACGGTGGATTTAGGATTCTCATCTGCTTCTCCCAGTACAGACCATGAGAGCACAGACTCGGAGCTCTGCTCAGAACGCAGGGCCAGCAGTCGCCTGTCCAGGCTGTAGAAGGAACCGGAAGCAAATGCTGGGCGGCCATGTCCCCTGGGGGCTCTGCGTGGTGCATGCCCTCCTGAGCGCTGTGCCCTAGAGGGAACAGGCTGGAAGAAGGCTTTAACTTCCTGTAGGTCTGGGCCGGGAAGTGCAGAGGATGTGGACCTACTGCCCTCTAGTGTTGGCATTTAACAAGTGCAAACAGACAGAACTGGCTTGAGACATAGTGGCCAAGTTTCCAGAAAGAGGTCTTCTTGTTCAGCTTTTTTCTTTTTATCTAAGGTCGTGGTTTCTAGTTACACAGGGGTTGGTCTCGCAGGTGAGTTAACTGCTGAAGGAGCAGGGCCTGGACCTGGCTTGTGCTTTGGTTTCCCGCCACCCCTCCCCCACCACAAGCTGCCCATCGCATCCTCTGCATTTTACTTGGCGGTTGTGTCTCCCTCTCCTTGCTAACAGGTGCCTATTTCTTGAGCATTGGAACCACATTTATGACTGAGCAGACAGAACTCCCAGGTCAGGTGACTTATACGACACGTGAGCGTGGCCCAGGGTCAGGTCTCCCACCCTGGCCTTGACCAGTGGCGTCTGGTCTGCTCAGCAGGTGAGATTGATTCACACCACGTGGGGAAGGTCAAGGAATTTAACTGCTAGAATTCCTCATGCCTGAACCCAGGTGACTCGTTTCCAGAGTGAGGCCAGCGACTCTGGGAAGACTTGCTCTGAGCAGAGCTTCACTGTGGGTGCCATGCTTAGGGCAGACAACTGTCTGGTCTTTGAGAAAAGTGGTCTCCAGAGCCAAGTATACAGAGGACTATTTGTGACGCCTTGGAGATGGGCGCTGCTTAGATGCCGCTGAGCTCAGGGGGGCAGGTGTCTTGACAAACCATCTGGAAGATACAGCAGCAGCCCAGGGGAGCTCTCTGCCCAGTGTCTTCACTAAGGCAGTGCTCACTTCAGTGTTAGTTATGGGCGGGGTTGCTTACAGGCCTTCCTAAAGGAGGGACATTTCCTAGGCTAGGCACCCACTTGGCTGCTCTCCATCACCCCATAAGGTTTAGGGCCCTTTGGAGTGCTGAGCATATGGGGTTCAAACTATCATTAGCTGTGTGGTCTTTTCCCCAGGGTTCTGGGACTTTGTTAGCATCTTCAGGATTGGCAGGCTCACTTGTTGGTCTGAAAGTGGGCAAAGGCCATGGAACTGCGGTTCCTCACACCTCTGATTTCTCCAACCAAGAAAACGGAGGCCCACAGCCAGAAGCAGGCCCACCCTGGGCTGTACGGGACTCAGCAGGTGGGATGGGGTTGCCCTTGGTCAACACTAAAGCCCTGTAACCAATGTGTATGGCAGGTTGGGAGATAAAGAAGAGTTAAGGTGCAGCCTGGACCAGGAGACCACATGAGCTTTTTATGATTTCATGGTATCTTGTAGCACACCCTGAGGGACAGGAGCTGGGTTCTTGTGCCTCTGTTGTGGAGATGAAATCCCTGGTGTTCATGCCAGCTCAGAGTCCCAACATGGTCAGGAAGATCTGCTTTGTGGTGAGCAGCCTGGCACACAGCCTGTTATGCCAGCCAAGCATGCATCTGTCTTTGTATGGTGCATAGAGGTCATGGGGCATGAGGGTAAGCAGGGGCACAGCAGGTGTACCGCCTGTTGACCAAACAGGAAGTTAGGACAAAGAGTCAAAGACCAACACTGTAGGTTCGTTTTCCACCTAATCTGAGAAATGAAGGACTCATGAGGTCAGGTGTCAAGGCAACTCTTGGTCACCTGCTTTGATGCACAATGTGACCTTAATGCTCCCAGCTCCACACAGGAGAGCACGTCTCACACTTAAGATGGCTCATTTAAAGCAGTATGTATATAAGTGTGCTAGCACACCTGTATATACAAGCAGGCTCATTTACATTTATGCAAATATGCCCCAACTCATACCTTTGTACATGTGTATGCAAACATAATGTACACATAATGACCTATGTGTGCACATGTTCTCAGTCATGTGTATGCATTTTGTGCACCACTCCCACAGCTCCACATCAGGTGTACCTAAAAGAATGCAGCTGCACACAGGTGTGTGTGCAATGCTCTTAAGTGGAGAGGACACATTGCTGCGTCACCTCGCCACGAAGTTCAGTGGCCACAGAAGTTCACAGTGGCCTGGAGTGTGTGGAAGAGACAGAGGACACGGGGTGGGTCCATGAATTGTTGTTAGCAGCAACGTAGGAACTGCAGTGGTTCACGTTATTCCAGAAAAAATATTACACTTCATAAAATCCATGTTTATTCAAAAAAATCTCATGGGAAATTCTGGAAAGCATAATAAATATCTGTACAGTGGCCGCCCGTCTCAAACACAGCCAGGAAGTGTGAACATGGAGTGAGCTGTAAACGGAGCTGCCGAGCATGTGAACGCAGTGTGAGGCGGGAGCAGGGTGGACAGGTGCATTTTCATCTGCACGGATGAGCCATGCTGGCTTCGCCTCCCACCTGTCCCTGCCACGCAGGGACGACACAGTCCTTTTCCACTCGGGGCGTCTCACAATCTTGCAGGTGGTGTAGGGCAGCAACACATGCCAGAGAGAAGAGAGTCATGGCATATTCCTCCTGTGCTTGAGAGAAGCGGGACAGTGCAGGGGAAATCCCAAAGGGCATCTTAAGGAAAAACACCATTTAATAAACAATACTGCCAGCATTAGATACTACACTCAGAAAGCCGAACAATATCCAAAGATCAGTGCACACAGGGAGTTGAAAATCACACACATTCCGACCTTCGGACAGGGTACACTCATGGCTTGCCTGCCCTTCACTTTAGGGTAGAGGATCTGACAAGCCCCTCCCCCACTTCAGTGGGGCACTTGGCATGTTCTCACCCCAAACAGGACAGGAGCTGCCAGTGGGATGGCCCAAAAGTGACCACTGGGAAGGGGTATGGGAGGATGTAGGCTGGGGTTTCCCATGACCCTGATAGGTGGTGACAAGGGGCTGCTGGGAAGCCCCAGTCAGAGGACCTCTCATTGTGTTGGGTAAAGGGTTCACAGGACAGGCAAGGTAAACACTGGGGACGCAGGGGTACATGCCACAGCCGCCTGCTGTTGCACTGAAGACTTCCATCCCCCCACATGCTCTTCAGGCTGACTCTATGGGAGATTTCAAGTATCAAGACCAGAGTGAGAGTGGGGACATCGAGGTATTTTTACTCTCAGCAGAGCAGGGCTGAGCCAGCATCCTCTACAGACAGGTGACATGCTTGGCAGACACTTTGAGGATAGAGTTTGGTGTGCCGGTCCCCTCCATCCCTTTGTCGGGAGTGGGCTGAGTGTAAGGCAGAAAACCTGGCATTGGTGAAAGAGGTGATGGGACCATGAGATCACATGGGAACATGCTGTGCCAGCCTCCTCAGCAAGGCCGTCTGTGTCCTTTCTCTTTTCCATAGCTGTAGATCTGAAGCTGCAAACACAGCCAGTCCAAAGGCTGTGGGCTGCTGGAGCATGGATGCATGCCAGAGAGGCGCTCAGAGGCTGGCCAAGCTCCTGCTCATTCCCGAGAGGACAGGACCTGTCACTAAGACCACCCACAATTCTCTCCTTTCAGAAATGGAGGGGGTCAGACCTAAAAAAATTAACAGGGAAGCAGCTTCAGCCTTGGGCAGAACATTTCCCATTGAGAAAATACGAGAACTTCTCTGGGGACACCAGGAAAGGGCACACAGTCCGTTCCCACTCTTTGTATCCTCTAATTCACAAAACAGAGTCCAGGGGAGTCATTAAAGCTTGTGAAGTAAGTTTACATCTTGAGGGCTGAAATAATTAGACTGAGCAAAGGAATTATTTTCCAAATGTTCCACTGGGGGCAGGTGTGGGCGAAGACACCATGGCCACCATTTGTGGTCTTCCTGGTGCAAGCTTGCTGTGACCAACAGGTGCCTCCTACACCTACTGGGCAGAGGGGATGCTCCTCAGACTGGCAGGTTCTGAGCCACAGTGGAGCATCCTCTGTGCTGAGGGTATCCACTATGGGGATACCCTTAGCAACGCCCCACCCCCATCCCACCCAGAGAGACTGGAGGATACACAAGTCCCTCTTCCTGGGCCAGGCTGAGCACGCTGCAGCAAGCGTCTCACTGATTATTCTGCATGACGACACAGACAGCCTGCTCAGTGCCCTACTGCTCTCTACACAGATCACACTCTGAAAACACAGGGCTAGTAACCCAGAACCATGGCTTCTCTGAAAAGCATCACTCCTGTTGACAACCTGACCTGGGATCTTCTGCCTCTCTGAGGTCAAGGGGCCCGGGTGTCTCTCTTGTCCTCAGTCAGGCTCAGGGAGGAAACACATTTCCATTTCTTCAGTTTCTCCATAGCCCAGGAAAGCAGACAGCGGAAACTACACTGCCTCTGGCAAACGTGCAGGGCTGCCAACACACCTGGCAATGGCAGAGCCCCATGCTCTGGGGCCAGAGGCTTGGGGGCAGCAGTGCAACGGCAAGCTGCTGGGGCTCCTCTCTCAACCATCACAACTCAGGCTCTGAGACAGGCTCCGCTGGCTAGACTCTGGGGTTAGGTGCTTTCATTCTGGCAAACCAGAGATGGCCAGGGAGAGGCCACCCAGCATCTCGGTGAACCAGAGGATGGTGAGGGGCACGCTTTGGGTGATTTTGGACAGGACTAGGCAATTAAGCTGGATGTCATCACATAGCCACTGGTGTCACAAGAACATCCATCTTCCAGAGACGCTGTGCAGTCTCCTGGCAGGCACCCTGTACCAACATTCTTAGAGTGACAGTGGGGCGCCCAGGAGAGAGGCTGATCACTTAACTGACATCAGAATGGTGAAAGTGTTCTGAACATAAGCCATGACATGAAAAGACCAAGAGCCCTGAGTGAGCCCAGGCAGGCTCCAGCAGGGTGCTATGAGGTGACAAGTTTATTTGGTTTCACTCAGGAGGAAAGGAGAGCGGGCGGCGAGGTCAGCGCAGCGAGGCTCAGACATCCTGGGTGGGCGGGACCCTCCCCAGGGCGTCAGAGGAGACAGAGAGACAGCCAAGGCCAGATCCGTCTTTGTGCTGGACTCAGGGTCACTCAAGTGCCCACGAGGAGGACCTGGCCCTGGCATCTGTGAGCTGACAGGTGCTGGGCAAGGAGGCTGACGCTGGAGGTGGCCGGCCACTACAACCTGGTGGATGTGAGTCTCTTCATGCCTCTGCGCTGCGCCAAGCTAGATGACAGCACAGGCTCTAGCCTTGGTGCCTGCGGTGTCCTGTTCAGAGCAAAGTAGGTGGCTGCCATGGCGCCCTGTAAGAGGACGGGAAAGCCGGTGAGCAAGGTGCCCATCTACTCCTGCATGGGAAGCTGGAGCTGCAGCACCTCGGGGCCTCAATTTACCCCCAGGTGAAGCAGGGAAGACCTTCATCCAGGATTTTTGGTGCACGGAGGTAGCAGGTATGCTGCAGTGCCCACAGTATAAGCCCACAAATGGTGGCTCCTACCATGACATCCCAGGCTCAACTGGGGCTTGTGCCTTAGTCTCTAAGACTGGAGTGGAGTTCCTGGGAAGATCATGTGATCATCTCACTGCCAACAGGAAGGCAGATGTGTGTGGGGCCAGCTGGGTCCCCAGCTGTCCATGGCCAGAGGTTCTTAAGCTCGGCTACTCTGAAGCAGTCTGGACTAACTTGGGTAGCTCGGCTTGTTTTGGTGGAACTCCACACCATTGAGACAAATCCGGGGTGGACTTCTAACAGGATGGGGCTTGGACTACACAGACTGTGGGTCTGCCTGGCAGGCGAAAGCTGCCCTAAACAGGGCTTGCTAACAGGAAGGGGACTTTTACAGATTTCTGGTCCAGAACTGAGGGCTCTGGAGCATAGGGCTGTAAGCGATGTGACCATGCACCACCCTACAAAGCGTCACTCAAACACAATTTCTGCATGTGTGCTGAAGTGACACCTATGTGCCTGCAACTGGTGATGTGACAAGCTACCGTGTCCTCTCTCCAGTGCTGAGGCACTGTCTCCCTTGCTCCAGGGTCCACATGCCCTCTGTCACGCCGCCCACCGGTACCTTCACTAGATGGACATCCTGTCTGCTCAGCTGGCTTTGGGAAAGGTACTCTCTGTTCACAATCCACGGGTGTTTCAATACTTGAACTGCTGTTAGGCGCTGCTGTGGGTCCACATGGAGCATCTTGGACACGACGTCCTGTCAAGAGTCCAGAGGGGAGAAGGGCTGTGGTGCTGGGCTGGCCGGAGGAGGCCCAGTAGAACACAGCTGCAGTTCTGAGGTGACTCTTTGCATTTGGGTCAAACGGCTTTTGGTTTACGAGTGCGTGAATGTAAGCTAAGTGCCAATGACTCCTGACTTAGCAGTCCATAGAACGTTTGTGTCATTGAAGATTTTATAGCAAAGGTATTTGAAAGGTTAAATGGCATAATGGGCTATTGAGATGCTATTTTAATAAAAGCAATTGCCTTCCACAAACACAGGAAATAGCATGCAGTGCAACAGTGCCCATCTACAGAGAGACCTAACGCCTCCTAGCATCTGGCATCAGGGACCTTAGTGATGCCCTGGAGCAAGTCTGTCCTGGAAGCAGAGCTGCTCCTGGTCTCACGTGTGAGCATGAGAGTAATGAAAACACTGTTTGCTCACAGCCTCACAGCTGTGACATGGTGTCCCAGCACACACGGGATGCATATGGTGACATGCTATCAGGGTTTGGGGGCTACTCAGTGGCAGAGCAATTACTCAGAGTTATGTGAAATGGAATTGTTTTATCTCTCACAGGCTCCTGGGTAAAGCCTTGGTCCCCAGGTGTTAGTGATACACTGGGAGATTCCAGAAGGTTTAGGAGGTGGTGTCATCTGGAGGAAGAGGGTCACTGAGAGCAGACTGTTGGTGCTATCTTGTCGTTGGCATCTTCCTGTCTCTCCTCTTTCTGCCTGGCATGAGGTGAGCAGCTTTCCTCTGCTACCTGTTCCTGCTGCTCTGATACTCTGACTAAGCACCTGAAGCCAAATGACCCTGGGCTGAGCCCTCCAAAACCATGAGCCAAAATAAAGCCTTCCTTCAGCCAGGCGCGGTGGCACATACCTGTGATCCCAGCACTAGGGAGTCAGGGGCAGGCAGATCTTTATGAGTTCGAGGTCAGCCTGGTCTACAAAGTGAGTCCATGACAGCCAAGGTTACACAGTGAAACCCTGTCTTGAAAAACAGAACCAAAATTCCTTCCTTCTTTAAGTTGTTTGTGGCAGGTGTTTTGGTCACAGTGATGAAAAATGAACACACCCAGCATGCATGAGGCCCTGGGTCTGATTTCCAGAACCAGGAAACAGTTCCAAATCAAGCAATGACAGACTCAGAAACACAAAAACATGCTATCACATGGGTGTGTGGGAAGGAGCAGTTAGGTGTTAGAGTTCAAGACATGGGAAATGCTCCCCAAACACCAGCTGTCTCCATCACCTGCATAGCAGCTCCACCAGGCCCTCTACTCTCTATACTACCATCACCTCCGCCACATCCACTACCATCACCTCCGCCACATCCCCTACCATCACCTCCGCCACATCCCCTACCATCACCTCCGCCACATCCCCTACCATCACCTCCGCCACATCCCCTACCATCACCTCCGCCACATCCACTACCATCACCTCCGCCACATCCACTACCATCACCTCCGCCACATCCCCTACCATCACCTCCGCCACATCTCCTACCATCACCTCCGCCACATCTCCTACCATCACCTCCGCCACATCCCCTACCATCACCTCCGCCACATCCACTACCATCACCTCCGCCACATCCACTACCATCACCTCCGCCACATCTCCTACCATCACCTCCGCCACATCCACTACCATCACCTCCGCCACATCCACTACCATCACCTCCACCACATCCCCTACCATCACCTCCGCCACATCCCCTACCATCACCTCCGCCACATCCACTACCATCACCTCCGCCACATCCCCTACCATCACCTCCGCCACATCCCCTACCATCACCTCCGCCACATCTCCTACCATCACCTCCGCCACATCCACTACCATCACCTCCGCCATATCTCCTACCATCACCTCCGCCACATCCACTACCATCACCTCCGCCACATCTCCTACCATCACCTCCGCCACATCTCCTACCATCACCTCCGCCACATCTCCTACCATCACCTCCGCCACATCCACTACCATCACCTCCGCCACATCCACTACCATCACCTCCGCCACATCTCCTACCATCACCTCCGCCACATCCACTACCATCACCTCCGCCACATCTCCTACCATCACCTCCGCCATATCTCCTACCATCACCTCCGCCACATCCACTACCATCACCTCCGCCACATCTCCTACCATCACCTCCGCCACATCTCCTACCATCACCTCCGCCACATCTCCTACCATCACCTCCGCCACATCCACTACCATCACCTCCGCCACATCTCCTACCATCACCTCCGCCACATCCACTACCATCACCTCCGCCACATCTCCTACCATCACCTCCGCCACATCCACTACCATCACCTCCGCCACATCTCCTACCATCACCTCCGCCACATCCACTACCATCACCTCCGCCACATCTCCTACCATCACCTCCGCCACATCCACTACCATCACCTCCGCCACATCCACTACCATCACCTGCATCACCTCCGATATATCCAGCACCATTGACTCTGCCATCATGTCTGGCACGATCTCCACCATCTCCCTACTATTATCTCTAACATGATCTTTGCCACATTCCCCACCTTTTCCATTGGTTCTGCCAGGACTTCATGACACCCAACACTGTCACCCCCCACATTCTTCACCATCACCTCCACCACACCCCATCATCACCTTCACCTGGACCCCCAGCCATGTTCTCTATCGTCCTCCATTCTCATCCAGCAGTGAACTTCTACACTGTCACCTCCCCCCCCCTCCCCCACATCACACCTGTGGTGTGCAGATGGTATGTACGGATGTGATGTAGGGGGATGCAGGGACGGTGTATGTGTGTATAGTGTTGTGCGGTCTTTGCATACATGTGTGTATGTGGTGTGTGGCATGCACTCACCCCTGCATGCATGTGTACACAGGTCAGAGGAGGACTTAGTTGCTCTGCTTATCTCATTTTCTGCCTTATTTCCTTGAGGGTCCCTCACAGGACCTGGAACCAGGCTGGCAGCCAGCAAACGCTGCCTTCTGTCTCTCCTCCTCACCAAGCCCTGAAGGTAAAGGTTCACGTATGGTGATGCCTACCTTTTATTTTTGGATGTCGGGTATTCAAACTAGCACTCTCACCCACTGAACATCGCCACAGAGGACAGCCCCTTTTAGTGCCCAGCTGCCACCTACTATAGTATCAGCCCCTCCTCCATGACCTCCACCTTCTGTACCGCTGCTCCAACCCCTGCCTGGGGTCACACAGGGGTGGGGAGGGAATACCTTGTCTCAGAGCCCTGCCTTCTGCTGCAGAACTTTCATGGTAATAGAGAGAAGGCTGCTGTCACCGCTTACTAACGGTTAGACTGCAGTGTACTTATTTCATTACTGGGTAGAGTCTAGCACTTGCAAACACTAGTGGTGCTTGACCCCTGGCCCACACCCTCAGCCTAGCGGTACATTATTTTACTAGGCAGCCATTTGATGACATCCATGGAAGAAGACTAGAGTTCTACGGGCAGGAGAGCAAAGCTGGGGACCAATGTGTGCACACCGGGAAAACCCAAGTTCAGTGACTATAAAGTAACACAAATGTTGGAATCACCTGGGAGCGTCTCTAGAGAGGAGGCACTTGGCAGCAGAGGCTTTGCAACCTCACCGCTTCCTCAGGGTGCCCAGTTGCTCGTCACTCTGTACACTTCAGGCCTGTAGCGCTGGTCACAGCAGCCAGTTCCCTATGCACCATGACTCTCTGAGCTTGTCTGCATATGTCTCCATTTGTCTATGCCTGTGTGTACAGCCATGCCTACACCACCTATTGGGTTTGGTTCTCTGTAGAGCTTTACAAAATTAACATCATTTTTTTTTTAAATTAAAAGAATAATACGTAGAACACTCTGAGAATGAACGTCTGTAACGTTTATACGGGCGGCATGCCCAGGCCACCAATACTCCTCTGCAGGGTCTCCTGCCAATGGAGCTGAGGACACCAGGAACTCTACTCACCTTGGCCGCGTCAGATATGGAGTCCCAGTTCCCTCCAGAAAGGGCAAACTTCCCGCTGCCAATCCTCACCAGGATCTCCTCTGGGGTATCGTCTGGCCCATTGGCAAAAGGTGTGAACCTGCATGGGTAAGAGGATTGACACACTGAGCTCACAGCCCGGCAGCAGTGCTCTCTGCTGAGGGGATGCTGTCTGTCTCTGTGTGTTCTGAGTCCTCGCTCAGGCCAAGGCATGGTGCACGTCCTAGCACTGTGCCACCTTCCTCACTTGGTCAGTGCTACAAGTCACCAAGATGGGTGGGGACAACCTTTCAGCCCAAGCTTTGAATTATGTTTCAGTCTCTTTGTGTCAGTTATTGGCTTCCTAGGCGGAACAGATAAAAAAAAAAAAAAAAAAAAAGTAACACTTGCATCTTTTGTTTATGGACTGAGCATGTGGAGACCACCCAGCTGACTCTCCGTGTTCTTATCCTGCAGGGTTTGCGTGTTCACCCTAACACTGATGGGTTGCCCTTTGTTTATACAAGCATGGGGAGGGGAGAGGCCTGGCTGAGGACACTCCTGGTGCCCCCCATTACCCAGCCAGCATGGTGCCCCCCATTACCCAGCCAGCATGGTGCCCCCATTACCCAGCCAGCATGGTGTACCCCATTACCCAGCCAGCATGGTGTACCCCATTACCCAGCCAGCATGGTGCCCCCCATTACCCAGCCAGCATGGTGCCCCCATTACCCAGCCAGCACGGTGTACCCCATTACCCAGCCAGCACGGTGTACCCCATTACCCAGCCAGCACAGTGTACCCCATTACCCAGCCAGCACGGTGTACCCCATTACCCAGCCAGCATGGTGTACCCCATTTCCCAGCCAGCACGGTGGCCCCCATTACCCAGCCAGCACGGTGTACCCCATTACCCAGCCAGCACGGTGGCCCCCCCATTACCCAGCCAGCACGGTGCCCCCCATTACCCAGCCAGCACGGTGTACCCCATTACCCAGCCAGCACGGTGGCCCCCCCATTACCCAGCCAGCACGGTGCCCCCCATTACCCAGCCAGCACGGTGTACCCCATTACCCAGCCAGCACGGTGTACCCCATTACCCAGCCAGCATGGTGGCCCCCCCATTACCCAGCCAGCATGGTGGCCCCCCCATTACCCAGCCAGCACGGTGCCCCCCATTACCCAGCCAGCACGGTGTACCCCATTACCCAGCCAGCACGGTGGCCCCCCCATTACCCAGCCAGCATGGTGGCCCCCATTACCCAGCCAGCATGGTGTACAGCAGAATCCCCAGGCTCCAGACATCACACGCTGCGTCGTAGCCTTGCCGCTTCAGGACCTGGAGGGGCAACAGGCAAGGTCAGGACTGCACGGGGCAGCTCCACCTCAGAGTAGGTTTTCCTAAGTGGATGGGAAGGGGGCAGGGTGGGATTGTCTGCTGGGCTCAGCCTGCCCCACCCACCGTGGTGTAGCATGGTTCCGGTGGAGACAGACGGGTGGGGGTGGGGGGACAGGCACAGCACTTGCCTGACACACTGTGTTAAGAAGTTTTGTTTTCAGTTTGTTAGATTAGCCACGTATAGGGGTGCCATTCAATGCACATTGACAGTGCAATGCAGCCATCTTCCAGAACCCCATTTTCCTAAACTAAAAATGGGGTCCTCAATAAGTACAAATTCCCTACTGGCCAAGCTAGTCCCTGACAACCCCATTCTACTTCGTGAATCTGACCTTGTGAGGAGCGTCAGGGAAGTGGAATCACGCTGGCCTGGGACTCACGGAATGACTGTGAATCTATCATCCCCTTGTCTCCACCTCGCTGGGACAAGAACGCACCACTGTGCCTGGTTTATGTGGTGCAGGGAGTAAGCCCAGGGCCTCATGATTGCTACACACACACTGCACCGTCCACACCCTCAGCGTCTCCTCAGGGTTCACTCATGCTGTGGCAGGTGTCAGAATTCCCTGCTTTCAAGGGCTGAGTAATGTTCTGGTGTGTGTGCACATACGTGTTTATTAGCCAGCGGTGGGTCCTTGGGCTGCTGTTGTAAATAACATTGCTATATACAAAGATGGACAGACATATTTAATTCTTGAGGTTATGTAGTTAGGAGTGGAATTGCTGGAGTGTATTTTGAGATGAGGTCAAACTGTGCTGTTTCCAGCCCCTGACCTCACAGTCTTCCTGTCTCATCATCCCACAGAGTTGCAGCAGACTACAGATGTGTGTCACCATAACCGACATGTCTTAGGTAAACATGAGGAATTACTAAGGAGGAAGGATTCTGGTGAACCGCCATGTCACTCACACTGTACACAGGGGATTGTTGGATAGGTTTATGCTTCAGGCTGGTGGTCATGGAGCACCGTAGATTGCTGTGCTGCCTGAATACAACTGTGCAACTCTGTGCTCATGGGTAAGAGTGAAGGGCCTGCTTTCATCACTGCCCCTTGGCATCATTTGCCATGGTGCATGGCAGCTAATGCATGCTGAGTGAGCTGCGCACCTCTGTGTCACTGGCTGAGTGATCCCGGAGTTTGCTTCCTTTCCTCAGTCTACAAAAAGCGGCTTCCTATATGTTCTCTGTCAGCATTAACAATGGGCAAGGAACGCACAGTGAGAATTTCAAACCAGCAGTTCCAAAGGGGCCAAGGCTGCTCACGTGCAAGCCAGGGGAAACCGGATCCTGCCCAGTCCTGGATCTGCCTGAGTCTCACTCAGCAAAGCACACAGCAGCCCTTTGCATGCCTGAGCCTCTCTTGGGTGCAGCAGCAATGCCAGCCCCGCTGCCACTGTGGTCCCTCCCCACTATTTCACTATCAACTCATGCAAGAAACCAGACTCCTCCTCCTAATCACCCGTGACACAGAGCCTACTAGAGTTGGCCTCAGGAAGCTGGCAAGGGGACAAGGTGCTCTTCTGTGACCCTTTGAGGTTCCAAGTGGGGAGCACAGTGAGTCCCTCATGCACACGCGAGCATTCAGCTGCACACTGTGGTGGGCCCCCAATATTTTCACTTGGATGGATGCTGCCTTGTCAAGGAAACACTAGAGCACTGGTTCTCAGCCTGTGAGTTGCAACTGTTTTGAGGGCCGAGCAACCCTTCCATAGGGGTCGCCTCAGACCATCAGAAGACACAGATATTTACATTAGGATTCAGAACAGTAGCAAAATTACAGTTATGAAGTAGCAATGAAAATGATTTTACGGTTTGGGGGTCAGCACACCATGCGGAATGAACTGTATTAAAGGAACACAGTGTCGGGAAGGTTGAGAAGTACTGCTTTAGAGCAAAACCACTTAAGTTTTTCCAGTGGAAAAGCAACCTCTTGCAGAGGGCACGTAGGACTGGCTGGTTTCTCAGCAGGCTTGCCCTCCTCCGCTGAGCCCACTGTGCTGCCTCAGTGACCCACGCTCCCTGGTTGCCCTGATAACAGGAAGAGCTGCTCTCCTCAGTCTGACAAGTCTGTCTTCCCTGGTTTAGGGGACCTTACCTCAGGGGCCACAAAGTTCGCTGTGTAGCAGGGGGTCATGAGCAGCCCGTTCTCCGCGCGCAGCTGCTTGGCAAACCCAAAGTCACAGATGCGGATAGACTCGGGGTTCCCAGACTCATCCATGTACAGAATGTTACTTGGTTTCAGGTCCCGATGAACAACCTGCAAAGTGGGAAGCAAGAGTCAAAGCCGAGCGGGAGAAAAATAGGGGGTGCGGGAGGCAAAGGCCGCCCAGGAACTGACTACTGGGCAGGTCCCACGGCAGGAGAAAGACTGTTCTGATGGGCCTCCCTTCACACAGAAGGACTATGTGACTGAAACAAACAAACAAACAACCCATGCTTGTTGGAGACACAGGAGTGGCTGTGGCACTATGCACAGAGGGTCTGTGGCAGGCAGCTCTGGCTGCAGACATGAAAAGGTCCCCAAGCTCTGGTCACTCTTGGAGGGCGGGGGCTAGGGCATTCCAGGCATGGGCCACTTGTCAGGGGTGCCAGAAGCACTGGTGGGCCTGCTGTCACAGGCACACTGACCTCCTGGCAGCAAGGGGAAGAGTCAGGGCTGCAGACTGCACCTGAGCCAGCCAAGGCAGACTCCAGGCACATCCCACAATTATAGTGACAGCTGCCACCACAGAAGGGCCAGCATCCCTCAAAACAAAGCAGGTGTTTAGGATGTAAGGTTAGACTTCTGAAGGGACAGAAGGCCCCTGTGCAGGTGTGTGGTGTGCCTTCATGAGGCCTGACATCTGAGCATCCCAGCTGTTCTCTTGCAGCGCAGTGAGAGGTCCTGCTAGGAAGACTGCAGTAAAACACATGGGCAACCTGGCCCGGCTTGTAGACCCCGACGGCAGGCTCTGGGAGACTGGAAGACTTGTCGCCATCCCTCACCTCCTCCACTAAACAGAAAATGCCCGTGAATCTCTCCACTCAGGATACTTCTGGAATCTGACTATTGGAAAACTGTGTTGTGGAACTCCTAGTTCTCCAGGAAGCCACACAAAAGGACCCACTGTGAGACCTTGGGAGATCTGACAAGCCTCTGCACACAGCTGGCACAAACTTGCTTTATGAGAAATTCTAAGGAGAAAAAGGACCAGAGGGAAGAGTGAAGGTGAATGATGGTGTGTGTGTGCGCGTGCGTGCGCGCGTGTGAGTATCTGTGTGTGTCTGTGTATATCTGTGTGTGTAAGAAAAGATAGTGGTCCACGCTGAAGTGGAGGAAAGATGGAAGGATGAAGCAGAAGGATGGAGGAAGGGATGAGGGAAGGATACAGGCAAAGGATGGAGGAAGGGATAGGGAGGAGAGAGGTAAAAGATTGAGGAAGGGATGGGGGAAGGGTGGAGTTTAAGGATGGAGGAAAGAGCTGGGTGTGGTGGTGCACGCCTTTAATCCCAGCACTCAGGAGGCAGAGGCAGGCAGATCACTACGAGTTCAAGGCCAGCCTGGTCTACAAAGCGAGTCCAGGATGGCCAAGATAACATAGAGAAACCCTGTCTTGAAAAACAAAACAAAACAAAACAAAATAAAAAAGGATGGAGGAAAGGATGCAGGAAGGATGCAGGAAGGGATGGAAGAAGGATGGTGGAGAAGATGCAGAAAATGCACGTCACTGGCTTTCCTTCTTGAGACTCAGAATGTACTGCCTTGGTGGGGGGCGGGGCGGCTCTTTAACCAACATGTGCTTGGTTGCTTGGTCTTCTAAGATATACAAAGTGCATGACACACACTTTAGAAGTGAATGCATGTAGAGCTCAGTGCAGCCTTGGCCATCTGAGGGATCCCAACCATTACCCTTTCTCTTTAGCTTTATGTATCACAAGCAATGAAAATTCTCACTCTCTCTTTATCAAGGACAGAGCATCAATTTGTCTTTGCTGAAATCAGTTAACACTGATTTATCAACTTAGTTGCTGTATATACCAAGTGTACCAATGACTTTAGACCCATAAAGGGTGGCTGAACACACCCCAGGGGATTACATCACATGGCTAAGTTGATTATTAAGAGATGAGGAGATTGAGGGCACAGGGAAGCATCTGCCCTCCGGTTTGCCTAAAGGCCAGGTGTCAGTTTATGAAGGCGTCCCACGCCTGCACCCACAGCTCTGTGACTCCTCCATGCCCTTGCATCTACCTTCCTGAGGAGTCCCCTGCTGCCCCGAGGCTGGCCCACTGCCCTGGCCTTACCCCTTGAGAGTGCAGGTAGTCCATGGTCCTGGCAATGGTGTACAGCACATCGCTGGCCTCCCGTTCTGAGAAGCACCGCTGACGGAGGATGCGGTCCAGCAGCTCCCCCCCTCGCATGAGCTCCATCACCAGGTATACGTACTTGCCGTCATCGTAGACCTGGAAGCCAAGGGGAAAGGCACCAGACCTCAGTCCCTAGCTATGGCTCCAAATGGGGGAGGAGAGAAGAGAGCAGAGGGCTGTTTCCTTACGGGTAAGATAAGTTGTCTGACTGTTGTAAATGGGTGAATAGCCATTCCAGCCACACTGGAGTAGCTCTTCTTAAGTAGGAAGGAGTCAGCTTTGACATCTTGGGGAAGGAGCAAGCTGGGCCACGGGATGCTCAGGAGTTGAGAAGGGTCGCTTAGCTAGGGTATGGCATGTAGTGATGGTGCCAGTCTTTGGCAGGCAGGCACACATGGAAAGAAAACTGACAGTGGCAAAGCACGCACTCTTCAAGGACACTGCTTCTCAACTGTCATCGTGCATGTAATTGTGGGGGTCAAGTCAGAGTAGGTTTACAGAGCTTGGGACCTGGCTCTAAAAAAGATACATTTGCCCACATTAACCTTAAACTATGTTTAAAAATAAAAAACAAAATGCAAACTCTGGCAATATCTGTGCCCTGCATATATGAAGACCACACGTGTATCCCAGTCACCATATGCATGGGAGCCCTCGGGTACCCAAGGTCTGAGAAATAGATGCAAATGGGGTGACAGGCCTGAATGCTTTATTCTTAGCTCAGTGATAATCATTTAATCAACAAAATTTCTAGTACAAGCTACTAAAATGATTTACCTGACTTTGACCTGTGTAAAAGGTGTGAAGCTAATTCTGGTATGGTTGTTTTGGGCTTATGAATTCACTTTTCCATTCTCCAGGTGGAAAGAAGATGGCGTCTCAGACCTGGGCTGCTTGACCCAGACAGCAGACAGCAAGTCTGAGGATGCGGATGTGCTGGCTTTGGTTCGAGAATCTTACATGTAAACCAAGAGTGGACGGACAGTTAGAGCACCTTGCTTGTGCCCTGAGGTGCCTGAGCTCCCCAGGAGACAGAGCTGGCTCAGTCTCAGCTTGCAGATGCAAGGCATTCATTGCTTATGTTCCCAGGGGTTGGACTCAACTCCATGAGCTGCTGCCCAAAGGGACAGTGAGGAGCTTGCGTGTGTGTCACCGGAATAATTTTGAACTCCTAGACAGAGGTAAGGGGAGGAAGAGGAAATTTTCTTCTCTCCCCAAACCAACCTACACTTCAGGCCTTTGTGGAGTTAGAGTGGCCTGTAGACTAGCTTGATGTGGCTGATTCTCACTCCAATCCCCTCATCAGGGAAAGCCCCAAAGAGGCTGTAAAAATCTCCACCGCCAGGGCTCAGTGGGACCTGCTACCCCCACGCCACGCTGCATCTGTCAGTCAGGAATGACTCAATGATAACGAATGGCACTCCTGTTCTGATGCCCACGGGTGTTTCCTATTTCATTCTTGTGCATGACATGCTTGCAGAGAGAGGGGACTGTCCCAGCTATGTGTGTGTGAACCCAACGTATGGTGACCAGCCACCAAAGCACCAGAGACTTTTGGGTGGGAAGTGCCTATGGCACTCGGCCCTCCTCGACACACGAACATGGGCAGTGTGAGAGAGCTTGCACTATGCAAATGGTGGCAGTTTTGCATCAGTTGAAGAAAAAGCCTGAGGTGGGGCTGCTACACAGAGGCACTTACATCTTTGAGGGTGATGATGTTGGGGTGCTGGCCGTAGCGCAGGAGGATCTCAATTTCTTCTGAGGGGTCCCTTTTGCTCTTGTCGATGATCTGAAGAACACACAGCAGGAAGCAGTGAAAGGTTTGCTGCTGGCCTCGCTGGACTGTTATAGGTAATGGACTGAGGCCCGAGAGAGCCCCGGCATGCTGCTCCAAACCACACAGTACTCAACCAAGCTCACTCAAAACTACTCAGAAATGTAGGTCTAGTCTCTCCTGCCTTACGTAGGAAAAAAAAAAGGCACAACTAAAAAGAAGAAACCAGGTCTGTAATTCCAGCTACCAGGGTGCAGGCAACAGGAAGACAGGGATGTAGTGAGGGATGTAGCTCTGTGACAGAGCACTTGTCTAGCATGTACAAGGCCCCAGGTTCAAGCCTCAGTACCGTAAGAAAGAAGGAGACAGCCTTCGGATAAGGGTCCCAAGATATCAAACGGCCAGATGCAGGGAGCAGGCACGGAGAGCTCACCCAGGCACCAGCAAGTAACTCAACCCGTTTTGGCCACCTAACTCTGGGCAGTTAAGTTCTCACTCAGTCAAAGTGAGCCTCCAGGCACTGAGCACCTCCTCTCTGTCCTGGAAACCGCAGGCCAGCCACAAGATGAGGTGAAGTAGCAGGTCCTCCTAACAGACGCTGGAGGCTGAGCAGGCTGCAGTTCCCTCGTGTCAGGCAGATCCTTTCTTGTTGGGTCCCCTCTCCCTGCCTGGCATTTGCACAGTGTGTTGGAATAGCATTTAAAGCTGTTTAACTCCTGGAAGGTGAGTGGCTTCCCCTTACGTGGTAGTATAAAGCAAAGCCTGCCTTTGAAACAGATGCCCTGTGCCACATGATTGAACCTGAAGGTGCCTTGCCTTTGTTTGTGGGAAGAGCTGGTGAGAGAGAGGATCCATGTGTAAAGTGGTCGGCAGTTATGTTAAGAATGACTCTTTTTTTTTTTTTTTACATGGTTTCTCTATGTAGCCTTGGCTGTCCTGCACTCACCTTGTAGATCAAGCTGGCCTTGAACTCACAAAGATCCACCTGCCTCTGCCTCCCAAGTGCTGGGATTAAAGGCATGCGCCACCATGCCCAGAGAGAATGACTCTTAAATTCAGAAATGCCCTGCACCCCAACAGCATTTGATGCCCCTGCACACAAGCGCCATCTAGTTGCAAAGCCCCAGACTCCGGCTACTGTGGGTATCCCCTCCTCAGCACCTTCCCCAACAATACATTTATGGACTTAAACAATTAGGCTACAGATGCATTTTTTTCTCGAAGGCATTTCATGACAAAGCCATCCACTCCTAACATCAATCCAGTCTTTCCCCTCACAAAGGAGCTGGGTGCGGAAACAATGAGAGGAAGCCTTTTGTCTACGGCCAGGGACACTCTTCAAGCTGGAAAAGCACCACAGGTGCGTCCTACGCTGTCACTTTTGTTATAAGCGGAGAAGGGATATAGACAGACACATGTGTTTCCTTGAGAATGCATAAATAACCATGGAAGGGAAGAGGGAAATATTAATAACCTTGGCTTCCCACGGAAGAGGAAGTGGGTAGTGAGGGGGTGGAGCTATGGCTGGGAGGAGGAAGTGGGTAGCGAGGGGGTGGAGCTATGGCTGGGAGACCTGAGGTTTCCTCCAGTCTAGCTTCTGAGTCTGGAATCATGTGAATGTTGTCCACTAAAAAAAAAAGTACATGTGAGAACACGGTAACTACCATAAAAACACCCGGGACTACACATGCCTGACCTGTTACCTCACTGTAATATCTGTGTTAATCTTATGTGTTCTGTTGATGTAAGTCACGAGAGAAATTCCGATGCACAGTCACAAACATTTGTGAACCAATCCGCTTTTTAAAGTTCTGAGGATTTCATGGACACTGAATAACGCCTTAATACTGTCATAAGAATGTGTAGGTTCATCTGGGGTGTGCACAGAGGACCCCCTGGTTAATTTCACAGGATGCATGTGCCAGGGCACTGACTTGTGTGCCACAAGAACACACCGAATAATCCTTCAGTTTTCTGGGGTCATGTGCTGCAGGTGGATAAACTCCGTGTGTTTGCGCTGCGGAGCACACCGCTGCTCACCCTGCTCGGAGACGCTAAGCCAAGGTGTGCAGATGCCTGGATCAAGTGTGGCTCCCACACGGCTGCGCAGGAGGACAGCTCTTCCAGCAGGTGAATCATGTGCCCGGGTGGCTGCTGGTACTCAAGTCACTTGGCCACCATCAGCGCGTCCCCCCTCTTTTCCATTTCCCTTTTCTGTGTCTGTCTGCGTCCTTCTTTGTGTTTCTCAGGCTCCCCGTCACCTCAGCACCCCTCTTCCAGGAGCTGAGCCAGTCACAGGCTCGGTCTGGAGGCAGCAGGGCGAGCACCTGGGCAAGCAGGATGCACCCCAGCACCCAGCTTCCTCCCACTTGTTGGAAGTATCATACTACGCTGGGAGCAAGGCCAGTAGAGTGTGTAATTACTTGGGGAAAGAAAAAACTCTAACAGACATTTTCTCCTGTAAAATTAATTTAAACAAATGATAAAAAAGAACTCCAGTGTTTTCTCAGTAGGAAAAAAAATTAAAATTTTCATGCCAATCAGTCCTTCTAAAAATACACTCTCCAGGACAAGCATCTGCTTAATTCTACTTCCTGCTGGCTGACAAGTTACATACGATGAAGGAGACTATGTGCGGGCATGCAAATGCTGCATGATGACATGATGTCAATCCAAACCCCGCTGCTATGGGCAGTCCTGACCCGGGTGTGGTGGCCACGTCCTCTGTTGCAGTTAAAAACAGGGTGACACGCACACAAACACGGTCATCGTCCAATTGATGACAATCCATCTGACAGAGAAGCCAAATCACACTGGGGATACTGGCTGTCAAACAGAAGGACCTTAGAGCTCATCTCACTGCGCACAAATCAGAGACCTGGATGACCAGGACATGAGTGCTAAACTCTTAACTAACCAAACACTATGACGTGTAGCACAGGCCTGTCTTCTACAGCTCGGCCCACTCCCAACACAGAGGTGATGGAAGGCCTGCCTAGGCTCTGCTCACCGCAGCACACGTCCAGTACGGGTACGGACACAGGAAATGATGGACCATTGGCTCTTCCATCTTTGAAGGAGACCCTATGGTGGGTCCAACCCTCAAAGAAGGGCACTGGGTGCTGCCTGACTGCACGTGGCTCCTAGGCCACAGCTGGATGACGAACTGTGTCTTGTCTACAGGCCACTGCTTTTTGTGGTCCTGTTCCTTACACTGAGGGTTAATTCAAGCATTTTCCTGACAGTTAAGTTACAAGCCACTACAGTCTTGGAAAGGACAAGGGAGCCCTCATGCTCACCACTTGGCTTGTCCAGGGAGTGTCAAAGCTTCACAAGGCAAACAGGAACGCCTCGCTCTTCCTTCTGCCGTCAACTAGAGACACACGCCTCGCTTTTCTTTCTGGGGAGCTATCTCCCTAGCAGGATCTTTGAAGATGGAGTCCTGACTCCCAACAAAGCTGAGAGCCAGTGGAGGCTCTCTCTGTGAGAGTTGGATGTGGGAATACCAGAGAGAACATGCCGCTGGCCTTGCCAATGGGGCTCAGTTGTAGGGCACAGAAGTAGGTTGTTTCTAGAAGGACACTGGGGCTGCCGAGCTGGGCACACAATGGATGTGTTTCTTAGCACTCTCTGGCAGCACTGTTTGCTTCTAGGAGTGCTGCTGGCCTGGAGATAAAACAATCTAAAGAATTCTGTGACAAACAGCTCACACAGAGAAATGCTAAGAAGACCACGCAAGCTTACAAAGCACTGGAAAGCGCTCTGGGGCGAGGCAGAATACGGATCTTGTGTAAACCCCCAGCTATGCACAATCCAGACCTGTGTCTGTGCCACAGAGGGGACCACTCCATGACGCTGGGTGGTGACCCTGCTGTGGCTCTGAGGGCCTGCTTTCACTGCAGGACTCCAGGACATTTGCCCCTCCCCCCATCCTCCCTCAGTCCTTCCTTCACGGGCAGGCTGAACGTGGGGAGCTCGTCAGTTAATCCTTCTACGTTGTTCTATCCTGTTGGATAAATCAAAGGCCAATTTGTCAAAAGGCCACAGACTGCTGAGATGTTTGTTTTTGTTGTTTTGTTTTCTAGGCTGCCGACTGCTTTCACAGCCTGAGGAACCTGACAGCCTGTGGAGATGCACACTGGCTGGAAAACATGCTTCTGAGAAATGCCCACCTTCAAGAAACAGCTGTGGATGCAGAATACCTCTGCAGTCAGTGTGCTGAGCAGCCTTTTCAGAGCTTGTGAAGTCCCGATTGGTGGGCACTGTTCCTATGGTGTCTGGCCTTGCTGGCCAGCTCCATTTCTCCTGAGACACTCCAGAGAGCTGGGCCACTGGCACATGCCAGGCAGAGCCGGCATTCCATGCCATGGTAGCACAGGCTTGGACTTTGTCCTTCAGGTCTTTTTTGGTGTGTGTGTGTATATGTGTGTGTGTCTATGTGCGCACTTGTGGGTGCACACACCCCATAGCACAGGTGTGGAGGTTTGGGTCCTTGTCTGAAATGGCCTCTTTCTCACTGTTCACCTCTGCATAGCCAGGCTAGCTAGCCCAAGCAATGCTGGGGATTCTCCTGTCTCTGTCTCCCATCGCACCTAGGAACAGAGCAATACAGATGTGCGCTGCACATCTGGTTTTATGTAGGTTGTAGGGACTTGAGGTCAGGTCCACTTGTTCTGCAGCAAGCATTTTACCCCGAGCCGCCATCTCCCCAGCCCTGTGTGTCAAGGGTTTGGACAGGTGGTGGAGGTTTGACAGCCTCATGGTGGTTTAGAGAGAAAGCACAGTGTGCAATGCACAGTGTGTGCGCTTCTGTGTACATCGGGCCCTAACTTCAGAAGAAAGATAACCTCGGGTTTTACTAACTAGAAAGCCCTAGAAACCAGCATTTTGGATTCCCAGGTCCAATATTTAAGCCTGCAACAATTGCAGAGCTGAAAATGACTTTGTAGGGCTTGTCTTACAGGTGTCGTACAGGCCTCAGCACGTGCCGTCAGTCTGTACTTCTATTTACTTCCTGGATCATTTTCCCACAGCTATCTCTCTTTTCTTTCCTTCCTTTGATAAATGCTATGCCTGTTCAGCCGATTCTATCTCCTTAGATACCGGGCGCCTAGGGCTGTTGCTCTTGGCTGTGCTTAGTGACTAAATGTGATCAGTTCCATGTGGGACATAACGGAAATATTTATCATTGGAAAATAATTTTTTTGGTCCTTTGAGATAAGGTCTTGCTACATACAGCAGCCTCCTCTGGGACACTCAGCTCCCCTGCCTCGGTTTCCTGAGTGCTTTGGTTGCAATTATGTGCCACCACACCCAGCTTGAAAAATAATTTTTAAACGGGTGACCTCATATCAAAATAAACCGAAGTCTCTCACACACGGATGGAGGGAGCTGGCTGGGACCGAGTCCGTCAGCACTCCCTGTCTTACCTTCACAGCATACTCGGCATCGGTGGCTTTGTGCACACACCGCTTGCACACTGAGTAGGAGCCCACCCCGATGTCCTCCTTGATCTCGTAGCCATCAGTGAAGTGGACGTTGTTCCCGTGTAACTGCTGCAGAGAGAGAGAGGCCAAGACAGGGGTGGTCAGCGCCTTTCCCACAGGTGTACATGTGGCAGACGCAGAGACGCAGGGCACCCTGGGAACTTGGGAGCTTGAGGAAACTGAGAGTTCCTTGCCCAAGGTCACAGAGCTATACACAGTTGGTCCTTAATATTCAGACATCAGGATGCTATGTGTCCACCAAGCACTCATTTTTCTCTGTGGAAGTGAGACCCAGGAGTAAAGAGGCACCCGATGTGGCTATGTGCTGCCTCCAGGGTAGCCACATAAAGCACCAACCTCAGTGTTTAAGTCACAAGGCAGTGCTGGCCTACATGTACAGTCCCCACTTGCCACCTGAGAACAAAAGCCTCATGGCCACTAGGGAGATAAATGGCATCTATGCTGGACGAAGACATCAAGTGCTGACTTCGCTCCCAATCCTTCTGAGTTCTCTGAGTTCTAGCTGTAGTCTTATGATGACAGAAGTCTAAATAATGCCCCCACTGACCTCCTGACGACACCCACAGCTCACATAGAGGAGATGCCCAAATCTGTCCCGAGGGGCCACTGGCATAGCATCCATGGTGACCCTCTCCTCAGGACCTTCTTATTCCTTCTTAGAAATGAATCTGTAATGGTTCAGACCACCAGGGACATCACCAGTAACATCTATACACAGGGAGACGGCTACCATTGACCCACTGCTGGCACCCAGCACAGGGTTTCCAAAGCCAGGCATCAGGGCCCTGAACTGAGCTCCTGGGGTAATCAGACTTACCTGCACAATGGGATGGATGGGGACCTTGGGCACGTCTTGCTGTGAAGGCTCCTGGACCAGGCTGGAGGCCACAAAGCTGAATCCCCTGAACAGGTGATGGGCGTTCGCACTTGGGGGGACACCAGGGGAGTCTGTGGATGAGGAAGGCATGGTTGACACTCCATATAAGGCAAGTGAGCCAGGGCAGAACAATGGTGTGCACACGTGTGTATGTGAACACACAGGCTAGTGTGTTGGGGGAAGGCATATGCGCACGAAGAGGCAGAAACACAAAACTAATTCAGGCACAACCAAGAGTCTGATTTGCATGACAGTTCTCAAATAGCCACTGTGTTTAAGGTTACCCAAGATTCCACAGCCCGCCACCCTCCCACCACCAGATCAAGGCCCAAAGCTGCCAGAAGGCAGGGGTGCCACTTACTCCGCACCTCCTTTCTGGGCTAGGCAGGCGCTGTGTGCCTTCCCCAGCTCCATGCTCACCTACAGCCCTGCCTCTGCACAGCCCCTCCACAGCTGCACAGCCCCTCCACAGCTGCACAGCCCCTCCACAGCCAGCACAGCCCCTCCACAGCTGCACAGCCCCTCCACAGCTGCACAGCCCCTCCACAGCCAGCACAGCCCCTCCACAGCCAGCACAGCCCCTCCACAGCCAGCACAGCCCCTCCACAGCTGCACAGCCCCTCCACAGCTGCACAGCCCCTCCACAGCTGCACAGCCCCTCCACAGCTGCACAGCCCCTCCACAGCTGCACAGCCCCTCCACAGCTGCACAGCTCTATGCCGAGGCCACATTCTGATCCTCGGGGGCACATGGGCAAAGTCACTGCTGCCCACAGTCCAGCCAGCGGATGAAAGGAATGATTTTTTTCCCTGCACTGTGGCTCCCTAAGTTCCGTTGAGATCTGTTCAAAAGCATGACTTAGGATCTGGTTCTCCTCCAGGCTCACCGCTAGGTAAACAGAAAGGTAAATGCCTGCCTGGCAGGAAGGAATATCTGCGTGTGTACGACAGAGACGGAGCAAAGGAAGCAAGCTTCGGCTATGGACGCTGTGTCTGGAGATTCTCAGGCTCTTGTGTCGGGGCCGCATGCTTATTTCATGGGATGACACTCAAGCCAGGGAATCTGTAACAGTGAGCGCAATGCAACCGACAACATCTGGGTTTGGCCAAAGGAAAGCAATCTCAGAGCTGAAGGAGGGAGTTGACTGGTCCAGCCTCTCGGAAGATGGGGGATGGGCAATGGCACAAGGCCCGCTGAGGTGCCAGCCTCCATCTAGGGATTTAGTCCTCAGAATTACTTTCAAAAGCAAAACAAGTATAGAAAATGTTGTTTTTTGCATTACTTGTGATAGAGAAAAACCACAGCCAACCTACATGCCACTGTTACGTGTTGGCTCAGTTTATTAACAATTAAACTTTATTATACAACCCAACTAGCATATACAAGAAGGAAAAAAAGGTTAAAGGGACAGAAGATTAAAACCTCCTGGAATCCGTTCGGCAGGACGGGTCCTTAGGTGTCTCAGTCCCACGAGCTGGTCCGATCCTTTCCTCTCTCTCCACGCCTTCTTCCTCTCTCCTTCTACCTCTCCCCAGTCATATGCAAAGGGCGGTCCCTTCTCCCTTCGAGGGTCAATTAGGAAAACAATAGCCACGGTGGGGTTCCTAGGTAGGCTTCCTGAATTCCAAGCCCAGGAAGGCTCCAAACAGTCTCTCACAAGGTATTCATGGTGTGCCTCAAGGGTAAAGCCCGCCAAGACTGCTTCCACCTGAGACAAAGCTTAATCTTTCCTATACCTCACCCTTCTCCCTAAAAAATTAAGAACTATATACACATATATACATATATACATACTCATCAGGAATCAAGAGCATAACAAAGTCCTTTTATACTTGTTAACCTAAGGGAAAGTATACCACTATCCTATCAAAGAGAGTCCTTTTCTTTCATGAGAAATTGTAATTATTAATCTACTAAAGCTTCTAGTAATACTGTGGCTATCTAGTCTTCAATCCCATCAGAGACCCAAGAAGGAAAATCTATCTAATAAAGGAAGTGCTGGCAGGCAACTTCCAAGTTGCAGAGTACAGAGAGAGCAGACTGCCTGGATAGTCACCGAATTCTCTCCTTCATTGGGGCAATCAGTCTTCAGCCTTTCGGCCCAAAACATCCAACGAACTGCTTTTTGAAGCAGGAAATCCGACGGTCTGGTCCATCTATTCTCTTTGAAGCTGGACAGTCATCTTTCCAGCATCATTGTTGATCGTTGCAGACAGTCAGCCTGTCATCAGCCGTAGAGATAAGAGCAGTAGCAGAGCAGTTTTTCCGTCTAGTGACCATTCTGTCACCAGCGTCTCTTGAAGCCCCCATCTTCAATGATGCAAATGGAGAGGTGGCCAGGAGCGGATGTCTCTCTCTGTCAGGAAAGCCCTCATCATTAAATGCCATATTCTGTGGATCTCTGAAGAGTTTGAAGAGCAAATCTATCTATTCTTACAGTTATCAATCTATTCCTTTGAAGACATAGACAAGCTATTAAACAAACCTGCTCTATAACAAAGTGAGTATCTAATAGGATTTCTACGTAACTAAATACCAACTTTTATCCCCGATGATTCCAAACAGTTTTTTATAAGACATTAGTGGTACAAATAATACATCAAATAAACATTGAACAAAAAGAACGTAAATTTCTAACATACAATATACAATATTTTGTCAACATATAACATACAATACAAAAATGAATGGAATATACAATTTAAGTTCATATCAATGTGAAGCAAAAGTTGAAGTCTTAAATTTCCGTCAATCAAAAGTCTTAAATTTCCATCAATCTACAATACCAATGTAGAATTTTTTAAGTTAGTAGATTCAATAATCTACCTTTTATTCTACAATCCTGTATCCTCCCTTCCTTAAGGATCGGACCAGCTCGTGGGACTGAGACACCTAAGGACCCGTCCTGCCGAACGGATTCCAGGAGGTTTTAATCTTCTGTCCCTTTAACCTTTTTTTCCTTCTTGTATATGCTAGTTGGGTTGTATAATAAAGTTTAATTGTTAATAAACTGAGCCAACATCTGGCGCCCAACGTGGGGCCCGATGGGTTCCACAATCCCTAATGATATGAGGGAAGATTCAGTATTCCACGGGATAGAAATGTTGTTTCAGGGTATTGGCAAAATTGCAACTGCTGTTGCAAAACTCTTTCCTGCATTATACTTAGAGGGAATTCTTTGTTTTCTCATTGTCCTTTTATTACAATATTTCATGCTTAGAAGGATTAGAAGACAGGCTAATGGCATAGAAAAGCCGGAAGGGTCAGTAAGTTCTATCCTTTTGGAAAAGATTGCAGATTTGACTGGACAGATAGAAAGGCTGAGGTATAAAAATGAAGGGATGGGAAAACGGATAGAATTTTTGGCATTTGGTAGTGATGAAGGACAGAAAATAGAGAGACCGGAAAGCCAGAAAAATCAGGAAGAGTCAATAAGCTCTATCCTTTTAGAAAGAATTACTGACTTGACTAAACAAATAGGCAAAATACAGAGAAAAGTGGAAGGGCTAAAAAAGCAGAAGACACCTTTGGTTAAAAAGGCGTGGAGAGAGAGGAAAGGATCGGACCAGCTTGTGGGACTGAGACACCTAAGGACCCGTCCTGCCGAACGGATTCCAGGAGGTTTTAATCTTCTGTCCCTTTAACCTTTTTTTCCTTCTTGTATATGCTAGTTGGGTTGTATAATAAAGTTTAATTGTTAATAAACTGAGCCAACAGTTACGGCCGTCACAGCCAACCTACATGCCACTGTTAAGGCCATCACAGCCAACCTACATGCCACTGTTAAGGCCATCACAGCCAAATTAGTAGCAGTCTGCTCATATGAGAATTTTTTTTATTGCTTTTGCTGTTGCTGCGGGGGGTGTGTGTGCGCGTGTGTGCGTGCGTGTGTGTGTGTGTGTGTGTGTGTGTGTGTGTGTGTGTGTGTGTGTGCGCGTGTGTGTTGTATGTGTATATGTGTGTTTGTATGTGACAGAGAGAGACAGAGAGGGAGACTGAAAGGATGTTGTAAAATGATTAAGAGAACTTGATCACTGCAAGAGAAGATTCAGATGTGTGACTATCTGTATTTATATATTAGAAGTACATAAAATATGTAATATATAGCAAATTCCATAATATATCAAGATATATAAATAATATATAAATGATCTAGTAACCAATAACATAAAATATAATATAGACTTAGTTTTTCCTTACAAGTATATGTGACAATTTAAAAATACATACATTAAACATATATTATACACACATATGTGAGCTGGGAGGGCCTCTGATCCCAGATGGGGCCTGGCTGTGTCAGGTGGACACAACCCACCATGTGCTTTATTGGGGCAGAGATGCCAGCACATCATACGGGCCAAGAAGCTTCCTAGATACAGGCTCATCTTCAGACTTCTGGACAGAAAGGCAACAGACCCAAGACTTGCTGCCTTCCAAAGAAGCACAGTCTCCCACACAGACAGTATGCATGTGACCCTGGATTAATATGAGCAAGGCCGCCTGCTTGCAAATAAACTCCAAATGTGCTAGACAGGGGAAGCTTAGTTAAAGGAGAACATGGGAGTGGTGTTTTTAGAACGTGAAGTTATGCGCAGCGAGACGCCCAATGGCAGCCCGCAGTTTACTATGGCTGCTCCTTCCCTGACGCGGCCTGTAGACGCACGGGATCCTGCTGTCCGGTGCTTCCGTTGTGTCTTTCTTTTCCCAGCACGGGAGTCTGGCTTTGAGGCCTGTTTTCTTGCCTTCTCTTAACACTAAGAGACTGGACCAGAGAAAAACAGCTTAACAATGGCTATCAGGGTTACCAATAACCTGGGCAGTGCTAGGAATTCACTGAGCCCGGCAGTGGTGAGAGTATTGATCAGGGTCTGTTTATAGCACACCATGTATGTGTTTGTGTATGTGTGTGTGTGTGTGTGTGTGTGTGTGTGTGTGTGTGTGTGTGTGCATGCCTGTATGTGTATGTGCCTGTGCATGTGTGTGTGCACATGTGCATGCGCCTGTGCATTTGTGTAAGGAACACCACAGCCAGCTGTGGACACGGGGTTCAACACACCATGTCTGATGGCTTTCCCTGGATCAATATTGAGGGAAAACATAATTCTCTATGCACAGGTTTATGATGCTTATTTAAGGCCACATCAGCCAACTGGGCTGGAGCTTAATTTCCCCATGGAACTCAGAGATGACCTGGAGCTGCCTGGATTAGCCCTTTGCTCACAGCAGCGCAGCTTTGAGCACGTCTAACAAGCAGCCTCCTTCACTTGACAGACTCCTGACTAATGCTGCCCTTCCCAGGGAGGCTCCTGCGGAGTCTTCTCTGGCTCACAGGCCACCTTCTCATCCAGGGAAGTTGTTTTCGTGTTTGTTTATTCGCAGGTCTGATGCAGGATTTGTGAGCCACTCAGGTGCCCGCTGGGCTCTGACTTGCTGGTGTCCTCCTCTGTGCACAGGTTCAGCTGTCAGGGACTGACCGCTCTGTGGCACAGGTAGCACGCAGCATGACAACACTCAAGGACACCCCTTCCTCAGCCTCGCTCCTGACTACAGTTTTGGTCTTCCCTGGGGGTGAGTGGGACTCAGAGGTCAGAGAGAGGTGCTGACTGTCTGCGGCTGTAGCCCTGTCCATCATCACACAGGCGACAGCACGCCTGTCTCCCTGCCCAGCAGGGTGTCGATAAAGGCATTGCCCCAGGAAGCAGGAAGCAATCTCCATCTCACTTCTGACTTGAGACTCAGGGATGGGGACGGTTAGTTGAAAGTAGTGAGGAGTTCCAAGGAATCCAGTCAGCAGCTCCCATGGTGCGTGGCTGACTGAACTTGCTCCCAGTCTGCAAGGGGCTTAGCAAGTTCTGCTTGTCACCACACCATCGTTGGAGTGGCTCCTGTCACCCAACCCACAGTCAGCTGTGTTTGAAGACAGGTCTTCATGGGAGAAGTCAGGGTTGAATGAGGCCAGGGAGTGAGCCCATCACCCAGGGGACTTGTGCCCTTACAGGACGAGGAAGGAATGTCAGCACGCTCCAGCTTTTCCCACCCACAGGAAAGGCCACGAGAGGACATAATGACGTGGCCAACTATAAGACAGAGAGGCCTTACCAGGAACAGACCTTGCCAGCAATTTGACCTTGAACCCAGCCTTCTGCACTGTGACGCAACACTTCTTGCTAAGCCACCCTGAAGCGTTACTCTGTCATGTCACTCTAAGACAATTATAGCATGTGAAACAGTAAACCAGATTGTTAATGTTTAAAAGGAGCTGACCAGTTACGAGAGAACTACACAGGCCCCAGAGGTCTCACACACCATGAAGCTGTTTCTGTGCTGGGATCTAGGTGCACTGCGGCCATTGCCCCAGCTTTCACAGAAATAATACGCTTAGTTCATAAGCCCAGAGAACTAAAGGCAGCCACCTCCTGCCACACACCAGAGATGTGGACCACCCGTTTTCTTTCTGTGTCTTGCTTGTGTAACTGGGAGGACTGTCACCGCCTAGCATCTCACAACGAGAGAGGGGTCCACAGAACCCTTCTGAAGGTGGATGTCACATGAGGGGCAGCAGGAATTAGTCCTGACACTGATACCTTACTGCTAAGCAGAGAAACCAGAAAGACCAAAGGGGACTGAGGTCACGCCCAAGGGAGCATCCTGGGCACAGGCTCTCTGGAGGCAGAGGGGGTCGGCCCACGGGGGAAGAACTGGCACACACCTGTGGGTGTCCTTGCAGTAAATTCAGGGTCAAAGTGGAAGGTGTCCTCAGGCCTGCCCACTGCTGGCTTGAAGGGTGGCTTGATCTCCTTGCGGTACAGCTTCTGCAGGGAGGAACAAGACACATGCTGAGACCAGAGGCAACAGCAGCTCGCGCACTCCAAGACGCATGATGTGGTCCAGCGCAGATTCTGTGACTATATCCCAATGTAACTGCATGAGAGACTGTATGTGTAGTGTAGAAATCACATACTGGATGTGAATTACAAAAGGTGTAATTTAAGGTTAAAAGGTTTGTGCTTTGTTGAACGTCCTCCAATTTAGGGCAATGGTTTTCTAGCTTGTTTTTGGCTCCAGGAGTTTGATCTCTGAGAAAACTTTACAAGTTGGCCATGCATGCTGAGCACTGCTGGCTGTGGGGTTACCACCTTGGAGCCGACTTCAGCTCTCTGAGGGGTGAAAACGGAGGCCAAGAAAACTCCTTACACACATGGCTCTTCCCTTACACACACTGGCCATTGGCAAGACATAGAAGTCCAAGATGGATCTCTGCCAGAACTGCTGCTGGAAACCTGACCCTGCATAATAGCAAGATCCTGAGTGTGTGTACACACACACACACACACACACACACACACACACACACACACACTTTTTAAAAAGCAAAAGTACCCAAGCAAGAAAGGACCTGGGATTTGGTATTGTGGCCAACACTTTGGGGAGCCCCATGCCCCTGACTAGCAGGATCAGACGGCCTGGTACTCTTGGCTCTCCCAAGGTGTTTTCAAGCCTTTGTGGATGAAGTAATTTAAGGACTGTGCACACATATCTGTGATCTGGCAAGTCATCTATGATGGCACTGTGGATGGTGATGAGCCAAGGTCTTTTCTTGCTTGAATACTTTGTTGTTGTTGTTGTTGTTGTTGACTTTTTAACAAAGTGTGTGTGTGTGTGTGTGTGTGTGTGTGTGTGTGTGTTTACACAGGGTCTTGGTGTGTAGTCTAGGCTGGCCTGGAACTTCTGATCTTCCTGTCTTAGCCTTCTGAGTGTTGGGGACATAAGCCTATGGTACCATGCCCTGTATTTATGGTGAAGGTTCATGGACCAGCTCTGCAAATGGGGACTTACTGAGTGATCAGGTTCAAAGCCTTTAGGCAAAATATGCTCTATGCAACCCCTGGCAAGGGAAAGCCACCTCTTCAGGCAGGGAAACTGAGGCTAGGAGACACAGTAAGTTGTTCAAGGCCAAGGGATAGTGGGTGGAGCAGGGAAGGAAGACAGAGCCAGACTGCAGAGCCTTTGAGAAACAAATGCAACGGATGTGGAGAGCACTGCAGCAGGCCCAAAGGGAACAGTGGCTGAAGGCCAGAGCCTGCCCTGGAGGGGTGTGTGTGTGCGTGTGTGTGTGTGTGTGTGTGTGTGTGTGTGTGTGTGTGCGCGCGTGTGCGTGTGCGTGTCTCCTCAGATCCAGGGTGACCACAGGCATGCACACGCAGGACCCAGAAACCCTTGGGAACTACAGAGAAGCAGTTAACTCCCATTAACTCAGAATCAGAGTCACTTTGTCATCCCACTCTGGTGAATGTCTCTCATCAGGACCAGAGAAATAGAAAAGCCACGCTCTGTGGTGATACCTGTTCATTTGGGACACATCTCTGTGTAGGTGCCTCTGGCCAGAGCCTAGGCCTTGCCAGGGGACTTATTCACATCATCAAGAGATTCCCATCAGAAACAGAACAGCAAACACAAACAGCTGCCGCTTAAGTCTGAGAGGCACCTTTGGCTGGGAAAGCTGGAGTACACAGGGGCTGTTTTATTTGATCCCTCAGCTCATGGAGCCCTAGGAGTGGAGAAGGCTGAGGCCTCACCTTCGCCTGCCTAGTGTCACAGTGGTTGAGAAAACCACTCCTCAGTTGGACCTTCTTATCACGAGTCATGCCTGGGGATGTGGTGTTGCCTTTTGTGTGCCACTGCAACCTGGTCAAGCTGCAGTCCACAAGGGGTAGCATCACCCCAAGTGCCATGAGGCCCACATGCCCGGCATGGCTTGGCACTCTCACTCCTCTCCCGTTGTCTTTTTCTGTCCACCCATCAACACTGTGACTGCACAGGCCAGCTTGTGAAGAGGCGCGGATGAGTGCTGAGCAGACCCTATACATCCCTCGGAACCCTTCCCTCTTATAGGAAGCACCCCAATGGGCAAAGCTGGCTGCGGGTGTGTTAACCGATGGTGGGCATGGCCTGTAGACAGCATTCCATGGGGTCACCAATGCTCTGAGAGCTCACGCTGTCCAGAAAGCTCGGCTTCACCTCCACAGAGCCTGAATCCAGGACACTCTTGATGGCAGTTCTTCATCTGCTTTGGTCTAGTCGACCAGAGGTTCCTGCCTGGAGGCTCAGAATTATCTAGAAACAGGAGTGGCTAGGCTCCAATGCATAATCCCACAAGGGTGCCGAGAGGTCCCCGAGGCGAGAGCATCTTTGACAAATGGAGGGGGCAGATGATTCAGGTGCCCTGCTGTGTGTGGGGCTTTGCTCGGGGCACTCTGTGCTTCACCCTCTGCCCTTCATATACCCCAGGGCTGGAGCCACCAGTGCCTGAACCAGTGACTGAACAGTCAGGGACTGAGGTGGTCACACATCACACCTGCATGCTGTGGACAGCAGGCTGTACGGGCATCCTGGCAACATGTCATCTCGTTCTTTTTGAAGCCTGATCCAGCTACAGAGAGGCAACAGGAGGCAGGTGAGAGAGTGGACAGAGCACCTGTCAAATAACAGATGCCTTAGCTATGGAGAGCCGACTGAATGTACCATTGCTGACATCAAGCTCTGGACGGCCTCCATGCCCTCACCAGGGCTCTCTGGAGCAGCGGCTCTGTGCCAGAACAACTTTCTAGAAACTTCTCCTGATCTTGAGGGCAAATCTGTGTCTCCCTCTTGTTGCAAAGACGTTCTGGAAGGTGCTCATGTGTGCTCTTATTGTACATGGCACCTGAACACGGAGAGTGACTGTGCTTTTGCTTCTGAGTATGAATTTCTGTGCACAGGTTGACACAAGGGTGAGCTTGACCAGCGTCTGTCTGAGATTCTGGAATAATTTGTGCCTGCCCTGAGGCAGCAGGAGGAAAAATGGGAACCTCACCATCCAACCCGTTTTTAATCGTCTCATTTGTCCCTCATTATCAAGATGTGTAGTGAGAAATTTTGGTTTCTTTAAAAAACAGAAATATTATGGGAATGTGTTTTTGTTTTAATCCCAGGCATGGGATGTGAGGCTGCTTCAGACTGTCCACAGCAGCTGACTAGGGTTTGCCTTGTGCTCTGGCAGGGTTGTGGTTTTGCCAGCTGCAGATAGTTTCTGCAAGTGTATGATGTTTGGAATTCTGGGGACTCTTGAGGGGGTTTATGAATGCTAGAGCCCTGAGAGGGGCTGTGGCAGCTGTTGTTGTTGCTGCTGCTGCTGCGGCGGCTGGTGGTGGTTGTAGTTTTGTTGCAGTTTTTCAAGTGGTCATGCACAAGGGAGACAAGAAGAAATTGAATATCCTCATGGCTAAGATCAAATTTGCCCCAAGGAACTAAAGGCCCCTAATCAGCAGGAAGCAGCCTAACAATAACAAAGCCCCTCTATCCTTCTGTTTCTCTCCTACCTAGTGTTGGGGAGTTGGAAGAGAGTAAGGAACCCACAAAGTAGCAAACACCAGTTACAAAGGTGAGCCAGCTTAGCGCTGATAGCGAGATGTGTTTCCTATTGCACACGTGCTAAGGAGGCTGAGCAGGTACATCAGGATCTACATACACCCGAGATGTCTTGTAGGAAGTGAGCAAAAGGCAGGAAACGCCAAATAAAAGTGGAGACTACCAAAAGAACACGAAACAGGCTCTACCTTGGGGTCCCAGACCCTAACATCTGTTTAATGCAGTTTTGGCTCAGGCATTTTGAAAATAATCTGCTCCAAAAAGCAAAGGGCACAAATGTGCCACTCCTGAACCGGCAACGCTGACACATGCAGGCACAGAACGAGGGCAGAATGGAAGCAACAGGGAGGATGGAGATGAAGTGCATCCTCTGTGGATGGGCTGTGCCCGTGAGGAAGAACACGGCCTGTACACACCTATCCAACCCAAGTGATGCTGCCAACTATCCAGACCCACAAGCCCCACGGCAGCAGGGACTGTGGCTGCAGTCCTCATGGGGACTTTGGAGGGGTGACCTCTCCTGGTACAGCCAACCACAGGAGGAAGTGATGGAAATCCTCCTGTGGCAGCCGGAGCAAGAGCACATGATGAAAGCCCAACTGAAACCCTCAATTGTGAAACATCGGCCGTACCCCACCTGAAGGGAATCACTACGCTCGACCTGCGCCAGGCAGCGCACAGGCCAGCCGACTGCCACACACAGCGCTCTGTGCTCAGTTTCTCTTCAGACTCCTCACCTCACAGAAAAACAGAGGATGTGAAAAACACCACATGCACGAGTCACTCATATTAACAGTTGACAGTAATGGCCGCCACGCCTGCAGCCACCTCTGCCAAATCCTGATGCTGAGTGTCTGTGCCTTGGCTTTGGACAGTGGTCTGGAAACAGGCAATTTGGCAGGTGTCTCCACTCTGCTACCCTGGGCCTGAATCTGCTGAAGGCTTGTTTTCTGCCCATCTGGGTGCCATTTCACCCTGGGTCTGCTCACTAGTAGCCGGCTGGCTAGATGCCGATGTGCACTGGCCTGCTTGGCCCTGTGAGGTCACCTTTTATGTTATATGTTTACCTTGGGTTTATGCTAATCCTGAGTTCTCAGCACTGCTTCAGCTCCCCGGCAAAAGTCAACACAGCTTACACTCGCTGGCCCCACGTCCTCTGCTCAAGCTTCCTGGTCTATAATTAACTTGCAGTTTTTCACTTAGCTAGGCAAGCGGCACGGGTGTTCCGAGAGCAGACCTGGGGCTTGCACTAATGAGCTGGGAGCAGAGGGCAAATGGAAAGGCAGAGAACCCTCCACCCGTTCCAGCTAACACTGGTGACCACACTTCTGTGGTAGATGACACGGTCTGTGCCTGCAGGTCATCAAATAACCAGGGGACAACTGGTGCCTGACAGGTGTTTATTTTAAAAAGGAAGAAATATATGCTGGTAGTTTTAGGGTCACACAGAAGGCAGCAGAAAGCAAAATAAATAAGCTGTTGTTTTTTCAGCTGTATCCTAAGGCTGCACCTGGATAAAATCCACAGGCAGGAATCTGATGCCATTAAATGTTTTTCCTTTTGTCGCTCCTGGACGTCCATATTGCCAAGGGGCATGGGAGGAGACCCTCTGGCAAAAAGGGTCCTGGAGAACACGGGACTTGAGTGGGTTTCAGATCTGAGCCGTTCACCCCACCCAAGTGCACGGGACATGCCTCCATCTTCTCCTTTCTCCCTCTCCAGGTTACCTCCTGCTTGCCTCCTCCCTGCTTCTGTTTTCTCTCAACACTCAACAATCACACACTCCTGCTGTGGCTGAACAACCACTTCGTGGTGCAGCAAACCTTTTGGAACCCCTCCAGGCCAGGGCCTCTTCCTATCACCATGCTGCAGGCAACTCCGGGCAGGCTACAAATGCTGCTCATGGCTGGATGAGTTAGCATGAAGGCAGGCTTGTGGCTCCTCTACCATGCAGGGTATTCATCAGAGCCCTGGGCAGACCCAGGCTGCCATCCCTCCAGGCTCTGCTGGGTGCTGTCAAGGACAGGGTGACAGTAAACGGATTTGGTTCTAGTGACCCAGAAGAGCCTCTTTTAAAGCCAAACAAAGTAAAAACCAGAAGGTGAAACAAAGAACCAAACGCACCTCCCTGCATTAGTCTAGCTTGGATGACGTTCAAATGATACAGAAATGCCACTTCTTAGTTCCGGAGTTCAATATCTATGTTTGCACTGAAGGGACTTGGCTCCCCAGAGACAGAGAGGCCAAGGCAAGCTCAGGGCCTGGTGTAGTCTATGGAATGTGTATGTGGCTGCCAAAAGGCCGCACAGACCTAGCCTTCTGCAGCCCATACTAGCCCAGCCTTGACCCAGAGTGGTGATTAGCTCTGTCATCACCTAGGAAGACAAGTCTCAATGAGGGACACTGGCATGGCCTGTGGAAGACTGTCCCAATTAACATAATTGACACTGGAAGATGCAATCCACCATATGTGGCTCCATGCCCTAGGCAGGGAGTCCTGAAGTGTATCCGGAGTTGAGACACCCAGTTGTACACAAGCACAGGAGCAAGCCAGGGCATGGCCTGTGCACTTTCTCCACACCCTTGACTGTAGATACAACGTCACCAACTGGCTCCATCCAGTTTCCGCGGACTTGACTTCCAGCTGTAACCTAGAACTGTGAGGCAAAACAAACCCCTGGCCCTCTAAGTTGTTTTCTCCCTCAATTATTTCACCACAACATAAACGGAGGAACACTGGGTTCCAGACCCATCTGCAGCTCACACCCTAGGACGCTCATTATACAGACCCTGCGACCAGCGTCTGCTCTAGGATGCCATTAGACTGCCATTCACCAAAGTTCCATCTCAGCCGGATCCCCCTGAGGGGGTGCTACCTGGGCCACCACCTGTGGGCACGGCCGGGGACTTCCACCAGGACTGCCACCCCAGCCCCTCCCTGTGCACCCCCCTGACTCACCAAGCCCCTTTCTACTCCCCAGCACGGTCTCTGGAAGGAGGGCTGTACACCTCAGAGAGGAGCATGAGAAGTAGGGATAGGGGAATGCCACGTGGCAGAGGAAACCAAGGTGTGTCCCCTACCAGAGATAGGAGGAGCCACCCCTAGGCCTGGCTTCCACACCCCATATGCCATGCTGTGCTGATCATAGGGTAATATGAGGCCTACTGTGAATGAGGCCTATCTGTGGGCCAGTCTCCACAGAGGCGTTTCCTCAAGCACAGGCTGAGTGGGAGCTGTGGGGCCTGTTGGTGGACAGAGGTGGAGGTTTTGCTCTGCTTTTGCAATATCCTGTCCTCCTTGGCTTTGCAGGGACAGTCCCAATTTTTTTTTTTTAATGTGCTCTCTGAACACTTGCTAGGGAGACACAGGCAAGCTGACATTCCGCCTGCTTTCCTCTGACCTTCCCTGGGAGAAGCCTTATTCAAAGGAGCCCTGTAACTAGACCAGCAGAGCCAGAACCCTCCCCCCCCTCACCTTGCCTGGTGTGGATGGAGCTCAGGGAACAAAGGGCTGGAGCACCCCCTTGACACTCCCCTTGACAGTCCCTTTGACACACACCCCCTTTGATACTCCTCCCCATGTGGGATGTTTTAACCCAGGGCTGTTATTTTGTCCTCTGAGGTAAAATGAAAGAGGACATAAAAGGGGAGGAGGAGGGCGGGGTGGAGAGTGAACTTTACACTTTCTGCTTCTGCTTCTCTGCGTTTTTGCAGTGCTGGGGGCAGGGCCCAGGACCTTAAGTATGGTGGCCAAGCACTCTGCCATTGAGCTACACCCACCCTGATGTGTAAATATTCTGTTAACAAGTTCCCTGGGATTCATTTAACATAAAGTCCCACCTACATTGTATGACAGCATGGGTATCGGGAGGTATGCCATGACGGAGGGGGAGAGCCCAGCAGGCTATCAGATGCAAGTCATCCTGAAAGCCTGTCTGTCATTGGTGTGCCTTCTCCCTCAGCAGAAGCTAGCATTAGCATGGCTGGGGCAGGTGTAAGGCGATGGATGTTGAGGATCCAATGGGCATGTGTACTAGTGAGGATTTAGGACTGACAGCAGCAGCTCACCAGTTCGCACCTCTCTGGGAAGCTGGCCGTCTTGAGCATGCTCACCCACAGGTGCAGAGTCTCGGTTTGTCTCTCAGTGCAGACAGAGGCCATGCTCACAAACAGCTGCAGTGCTCCCTCCACACTCTCCTTCCCCTGTGTGAGTAGTGGAGACCACCACACGCAACTTACATTCCAGTCTATGGTGACAAAGAAAGGATGTCGCTTGATCTCCTCCACTCCGTCGATGCCAGCACCTGCCACAACACAGTAGAGAATATTCGTCAGTGCAAAAGCCCAAGGCCACGTGTTACCTCCGACTGCTACTAACACAGCAGTGTGATGGATGAGAGGGCACACTGCAGGGCAAATCCTGGCTTGGTCTTTTTCAGAGAAGAAATCTTGCACCTGCTACGGCCTCGGAGCCCAAGAAGCCCCCAGTCGACTCCAGGGCTTGTGATACGGATGCACTGTGAAGCAGGAGTGGTGAAGGAAAGGTGGGCGTCAGGGTCCAGGTGCCCAGAGAGGAGCAGGTGGCTGTCCCAGTTGCAGACCATCTTTACAACATGCAGAACACAGCATCAGGCCAGGTTCCCAGGACTTGAGAAAGCACAGCAGGGCCAGAGGGTACTGTGTAGAGCACCTGACCAGGCTGCTGTACCATTTACCAGGAGAAGGAAACTTCTCATAAAAGGAAAAGGAGAGTGGATAGGACCAAGTAGTAAGACATGGTACCTGGCCTGGGGTCCCCTCCACCACACCCAACCCTTGCATAATGGTCAGATGCCAGCTGGAGATAGTTTGTGGGTCTCTCTGATCTGTCCAACCATTGCGTCTACCTAACCACTCCTCTTACTTTGATTATATCAAAATCCTAAGCTGTGTGCTGCAGGGATTGGCAGGAGACAGGGGGTATCTGTGGCTGTGAGATCATTCTGTGTGTCGCTCAGCGCCAGAGCCAGCCTAGGGTGAGTGATGAGTTCCGGGGGAACAGTGTGAGTGTGTTCAAGTGGCAACACCCCCCACAGCCACCTAATGTGAACCTGAGTGCTGGGGGTGGGGGTGGGGCGGTGAGGGGACTCGCTGTGCCTTCTGTTCAGCTTCTCTGAGGAAGGAGCTTGTGCTTTCCCTAGGACTGTAAGGCAGGCAAAGTACCCAGGCTATTCTGCCGTGAGTCAGAGACAGAACCGGTCTCAGCCAGCTAGGAATGGAATCACAGGAGTCTTGTCGGTGCCTGACTGAGAGGAGGAAATGAATGCCTTTCCCATCCCCACCCCGATCCACGCTGCACCCTGACCTCCTGAATCTAAGACCTGGTGGTTCTGGTCAAAATCAGACAGTCCTCTTGAGTGTGCCCCCACTCAGTTCAGGAAGCTCCTGGAACCCTAGAGGGGGCTCCTTTGTGACACTGTGAAGGGCAGCACAAGGCCACCTGGAGATGCTGTGGTGACCTGTCCTGGCTGGCGTCCCTGGCTCATGCTCAGACCCCCTGGTTCTCTGCTCTGCTCACAGCAGGGACACAGACCACCTCCCACCTCGCATGGTGCTTGGAAAGATCCGAGTGGGCCGGTCACACCAGGTTCTATGTCTCAGTCTGGGTTGTTTGGTTGCTGCTACAGTTTGATAGGAAAACACACAAGTAAAGGAGCCAGGGCAAGGGCTCAGGCTCAGGGGCCCCATGTCCACACGAGGCAGTATCAGGGGCTCCTTTGGGGACATGCAGCACACATCCCTCCTGTGTCCCCTACAAAGCGGTCACTTCCAGATGAGCAACTCAGGCTAATGTAAGCCGTGTCACCTGCTCCAGGCCCCATCTGGAACCATAGAAGGGAGCCTTCCAAACTCAGCTGTGACACCCTCTCTGAGGTCTCCACCGTGTGCCCAGATCTGACCCAGATCTTTCATTTCAGACCCCCAGGTGGAGGCTCCTGCTTCAGAGGACCTGTGTCCCTTGCTGTAGCCCAAACCACAGCACCAGGGCTTTGAGTCCCAGCACCCAGTGTCCTTCCCTTGAGGGGTTCTCTGCTGCTGAAGTAACCTCGAGAACAGGTGGCCTGACTTCCAAAGCTGCCCTCCTGGGCCACTGTCCCTCAGTCCTTTGATGAGGCCCAGAACTCCAGACTCAAGAGTCCTGGTGATGAATGTCACCCATCGTCCCAGGCCTCAGCATGCGCACCAGTCCATGAGGCCTGCCTTGCCTCTGCTAGAAGGCCCTCCGTGCATACACTTGCAGTATGGTCTGCAGACGCGAGGGAACCTGCTGCTGGTGTGTGTGAAGCCACTCTGCCACTCTCCCCCGTCCTCCGGCTCCTCCGCAACTAGAATCCGGCACCAAGTTTGCTTAAAGAGCTGATATTTTGATTATTGCTCAAAAACTATACACATTGCTGGAAGGTTCTGGAAGGTTTCTGCATCCAGGTCTTTAAAGCTGCAGTGACCTTTAGAGAACAAACTCAGTCATTCTCCCTCATGTTAGTCTTCTCCTCTCCTGAAACCTTTTAAGAGAGTGGTGGATTTGGCTTTGCCTTTATCCAGACTGAACACATTTGACGAATAGCAGACAGAGTTCCGGGCGGGAAGGCTGGGAATGTGTCTGTGCTGACGTGGGAGTCAGAGCTACGATGTTACAGGATCTTGACCAAACACTACTCAAGCCTCTCCTGTTCTGGAAAGATGCCTGCAAATCATCTCCTGTCATGGGCACTGACAAGACTTCAGAGTGAGACCGGCAGGCAGCATGGAGGACCGCGTGTCTGTTTTTGACATGGTGACATCTTGAAGCATGCATCTCTGGGCCCACCATTCTATACTTGGTTAAAGGCATGAAGCACAGAGTTGAGACCCATACTATCCTGGGAAGGGATTCTCTCCGTCCCCCATGTTTAGCCAGGTCTTCTTAACACATGGATACCCTCCTCCACTGTGTCCATTGCATCAGGGACTTACAAGTCCAGCCAGCTCTTCCCAAGAGGTTTTGTCTGATGAAAAGATTCTCACTGGTTTTCTCTTGAACATGGCAATTCCTAGCTCCTCTGCAATGGTCACATTTGTTGTCCTTTTAGAGCTGCACGGACTCCCAAGATTCTCCTGGAAACACCCAGAGTACACTCTGCTGGCGGCTTGCCTTCCTCACCTCCTGTGACTTCAGCCCTCTGTCTCTATGGAACCACCTGGAGAGCCGTCCAGGACTGACAGACATATGAGCTCTGCCTTTTATTTCTTAGTCACTTACATGCTATTTGCTCATCATTTCTGTCCATTGAAATCTCACCCATTTGATGTTAACAGCCTTTGCCTGATAAGTGTGTGTTGTGTAGAACTGCTGGGCAGCGTGTTTATGCGTGTGTGCCTGTGTGCCTGTGTGCTTACCCTATCATTAGACAGCCCTAGTCTCCTTGAGTTCTTGAGGGATCCCTGGGGCTGCTTCTCAGCTGACTACCTTCACATAAAAGCCCAGGTTATTTGTGTGGTTTGAAGAAGCCATCAAAGGTCAGTGTATGACACCTGAGGACACAGGTTGGTAGCGCTGCTTGTGGAACCTGGGATGGCAGTGTCTGCCATCTGTCTAGATCACCTCTGGACAGGAAACAGAATGGAGACACAGAAGTCCTGTGTGAACCTGAGCAGGGCTCAGTGGCTGTTCTAGACTATTCTCGCTGTTCAGTGTGATGAGGACCACTCACTTGCCAAGTTGTTGGTGTTCATCCCACCCCTAACTCCTTGCTGACCTCACCTCAGGCTCCCAGGTGAGAACTTCCGGACCCTCTGGGAGAGGATGCAGCTGCTCATTAGGGCGAGTGGAACTCTGCTCGCTTTGGAAAGACCAGGGAGCAGATTAATACGGTTGATGTTCCTTGTCAGGACAGAGACTTACACCTGAGGAATGGCGAACACGCCCAGTAGACCAAGCAGCCACAGCTCAGAGCCTGAGTCTGCTATCTTTCTCCAGAGGGCTCCGAGTCTGAAAAGTCCACACAGAATTCTGCAGGGTGAGTCACATGCCCTCCTCTCCATCATTGGGGTAACGGGGCTGGACTGAGCCCCCGCCATGCTTTCTTGACTTTTAACCTCTCTGAGCTGCCAGGTCTGAGCTGGATCCTTTATGGCACAGGCGAGGTTCCTGGAAGGCAGCCCCGGCAGTAATTTCCATGGCATCTGCCAAAGATGGGCCCTGACTCCCTCAGCCCATGCAGGCATGTGGAACTGTCCCCACAAGGCTGCTGTGTCCTCTGGCCCTCAGGGCCTTGGCACGCCCAGCACCACTGAGGGGACTCAGCATATTCAACAGTTAGTATGGCTACAGACGGCAGGTGGAGGCTTCCATGGAGCACAGAGCGAGTCAGTCAGCCAGGGAAAAGGCTGTGAGGTGGAGATGATTCAGGCCTGGGACAGCTCAGGATGAGGAAGGGCAACGCAGAGAGTCGGCTTCTCTGAGATGTCCTGTACACTGTGGTACCCCCTCCACAGGCCCTGTACGGTCACACTCAATCTACGTGACACAGGGCAGTGTTTCCTACGTGCCGGGCACTGTTCTGTCCCTGTGAAGCACAGCACCTGACAACTCTGAGGAACACGCTGTTGTTCTCAGTTCACAGATAAGCAGGCAAGCAGGTAGAGAGGTTGAGCTATGGGCTGGAAGTTGCACAGTCAAGCAGAGAACAGGCACGGGTCATAGCTGAGGATCTGCCCCCGCCCCCTGCACCCTGGCAGCAAGGCATCTATGTGCACCCCAAGCTGTGTTTTTTGTACGTCATCCCACAAGTCCTGATAATGAGGATCATCTGCCAGATCTGGGAAGACCCCCAAGCCCAGCATATGAATGAGGGGCTCGAATGAGACCCTCCTAGATCATGCTCTGCGCACACACCTGTCCTTCATGACACTGTACTGCGCACACACCTGTCCTTCATGACACTGTACTGTCCTCATCATCTGCCCAAGTATAGCGAGGAAGAATGCTGGCTTGGACCATCAGTGTAACATGTTGGGGCTCAGAAAATGAACCCCAAAGTGAAGCCCTGGAGGACAAAGTTCCTCTGGCCTCTCTCATACACCTGTCTCTTACCAGCTTTTCTCTCTGGAGCAAATACAACACTCGCCTCCATAGGAAGCAGAAAAGCCAGGGCCCCTTTCTTCCAAAGGCAAGAGAGAACCAAATAGCTACCACTACGCTTGCCTACCTTTCCGGGCCGGAGCCAGGCACAGAGATGCTGACTACTCGCATGGCGTTGGGTCTCAGGACACTTGTTCAAGAGATGGGGTCCTAGGAGTGGGATGTAGGCTGGGGGAGCCTGTGGCAAGCCTTGCTGAGCCTCTGGGTCTCCTCCACCATTCTGTGCTCTCTCTCAGCCCCATTTTTTGTGGGCTGTGCTATTTCACCAAACCCAAGGGCAAGGGGAACCTTCCCGGTGTCATTGAGTCTTCACCTGAAGACCCTCGTGCTGGGTACAAGTGTGACTGAGCACCTTAGTTACACATTCTCCTGCTCCCCTGGCTGCTATGGGTGCCAGTGTGGCCCTCAGGATGGGCAGAGGGGACTGTGGGTACCACCATATAGGCAGTACCAAGGCTGAGGTGGGCCAGTGGGCCTCAGAGTCTAAATGCTGTTTCCTTTCAAAACAGATCCCTGCTTTAAAAAAAAAGATTTTTAAAATATAAAAATATGTGCTTACTGCCTAGAGAGCCAGCCTGCTAAGGAGCATGAGGCAGAAGGGGTGCCCCCTGCTGGCCACCTAGGAAATGAGCACATCTGTGTTTGTCTTCGGAAACCTGTCTCCTACCCTTGCATCTCATGCAGACTGGCCATCCTGGGCTGCTGTGTGCAGTTTACTCAGCTCTGTTTCCCTTTGAACTGAAGCATACATCAGGCCATATCACGCAGGCACAGCATCTCTCTGCTGGACCACAGCTGCAGTCCAGCTACCTAGTGTGTGGTGGAAGCCTTCCTCAGGACATCTGTCGTGTCTGAAGGGTGCAGTCCCCATGCTGGAGCTGGCTGGGTAAAGGTCATGGGCTTTCCCTATTCAGCTGGACTTACTGTGGGATAGCTTCAGACCAGCATCCCTGGGTGCCATCCATTCACTGAGACCCTGCCAAGGTCACCACATCTCTACTCTCATCCAAATCTGTGAGTATAAAAGGACCAGAGTTCTGTGTCTTAATCTCAACACACTCAAAACAGAAACAGGTATGAAGACTTTCTCAGGAAGCAAGAAGTCTGTGATCGCAACTGCCTTGTGAGACGGGAAGTCTGCTAACGAACTGAAGTCCTCACCGGATGCCTTTGGAGCTGATAAGTACAATCTCAAAATAACACAAGTCTGTTAAAGCTAGAATTTTATATAATTATCTTTCTTCTGTTTTCCTAAGCATTCCTATCTTTTATGCCCATTTTTTTGTACAGAACAAAAGTGGGTACAATTTAAGGAAAACAAATAAACTGAGATTTCCAACCAATTCAGCAAGTGCAATCATTGTGAAAGTTCAGGGGCTTCTACTCAGGGAAAGAGGAAAAAGGAACAATCTTGTTGCAAATTAAGTTGAACAGAATTCATTTGCAAGTATAGCAGATCCCTAAGAACTCAGAGACAGCCCAACCTCAGAGAGCACTCCCCAAAAGACCCCAAGGGCACGACGGTGTTCTGTTGTCTCACAGTTAATCAGACACCAATGCTTGGCTCCAACTTAGGGCTCTGAACAGGATACTGACATCTGACTTGGCTCGAGATGCCAAAGCCCCCTTGGAAGTGGCTGTCAGCCCTCATGATATTTTTTGCACAGGAGAAAGCTGTGTCCAAAGTACTGTGGCTCTCAAGTGGGACCAACCCCTGCTTTGAGGCTTCCAACATGGAGTTCCTGCAGTTCCCTGATGTCCTAAGAAGTGTTTATGAAAACACCAGATATAATGGGTTCCTCAAACCTCATGGTTGCACAAGGGTCCCACGGTTGAGATGAGGACCCTGGAGAGGAGGGAGAGGTCAGGAGGGACCTCAGGGAATGACCCGCTGGTCTCATGTCCCACACTGCCAGGTCAGGCCCAGCGCTCACTTATGGATGGGCACAGAAGCTCAAGCGGCGAGAGACCTTGCTTTCCACCATCTGTGGCCCAACGAAAACGAAGTGCTCTGACTTCTGTGGGAGACCCTTACACATGCTGGCGTGGACAGGGGGACAAGAGGAGGAGGCATCCTGGTCCCTCACCTCAACACTGGTCTCTCGTCCTGGAAGCCGAGAGGGGCAGGAGCACTGATTCCTACACTCAGGAGCCGAAACGCAATGCTGACAAAATGGGACAGGCACGGTCCTTTTCAGCTGCTAAGAGTCAGGGCCGTAAGTAAGAGCGAACCACGCAGCCACAGGGAAGAACCACAGGTGAGGCGTCCTCACGTCTGAGGAGAAGGGATGGCAAGCTAAGGCTGCTGCTAGGTGGTGGGCACCACCACACCATGCTGTGCGGAGCTCAGAGAGGAACTCCTCAGGGGCGAATGCTGAACCAGTATGGTAAGCGCATGAAAGTCCCTGGTGGAGAAACGCTTAGTGACAGAGCCTCCCTGAGCACAGTCAGGAGCAGCACATTCTGGCATGGATGGTGCCCCAGCCTGTACCCCAGCCTGGGAGCAGACACTGTGCAGCCCAGTGGGACTCAGACACTGTGATCAGGGTCTCCTCTGCTGTACCCCTTGATGAGGACGACGGAGAGTGTTGGGTTGGACACTCAGCTGGGTTCCACACCAGCAGCCACTGGCCTCTACGTCTCAGCTTCTCCTCAGAGTGTCAAATCATGGCGCCTTTTTTCCCATTCACTCAGCACCAGCAAGCGCTCCCAGGCCTCCACAGCTCAGCCACCCAGGTCTGAGGTGAGCGGATGGCAGACCTGCCTTCACCAAGCTTGACTTGCTGGACCCTCTGCTGACCCAGTGGGCTGCTAGTGAAGCCTGCTTCCCAGCCCTCTTTATGTTACTCCAACCACCACACCCCCATTTTCCCGCCTCTCTTCTACTCAGGGACCAAGTTCTATAAGCAAGAAGTAAAGGCTTCGAGGAAGACTCTCAGAAAAGCTTTCCTGACTAAAAGGACACAAGCACTTGTTTCCCCCTCTTCCTCCCTTCTGTATGGATGTTACAGTCTGGAGCGGTTATAGCTACTTTGTGGCCACAAAGTAGCCAAGCAGGAGAATGAAAAAGCAAAGTCACAGAGGACAGAACACTGAAACAGCGGGAGGGTCCAGGCTGCCAGGAAAGGCCCACAAGACACGTGGCCCACCAGGGGAGAGGCAAGCTACAACTTGAAATGTGTTCTTTGCAGCCAAAAGCTACTATTGGGACGACTCCCCGTTTTTGTTTTTGTTTGTTTGCTTGTGTTTTCATTGTTGTTGTTGCTGTTTCTCAAGGCAGAGTTTCTCTATGTAGCCCTGGCTGTCCTAGAACTCACTCTGTAGACCAGGCTGGCTTTGAACTCAAAGACCCGTCTGCCTCTGCCTCCTGAGTGCTGGGATTAAAGGCATGCACCACCACTGCCCTCCCTGATGCCTCCCTAGTTATAGGTGGATTAGGCAGTTCTTTGATCAGCTTTTCTGGGGGCGACTGCTGGAGCACGGCACTCAGTCAAGTGTTCGCCTGGTCGCTCAGCAGCAGCTGTCACATCTGTCACCATCCTTTAACTGCCTCAGGGTCCATTCAACATGGCTGCACTCATACTGGACAGTGGAGGCCAGTCAGGAAGGAGCACCAGGCATGCCTCGGGCTTACCAGAAAGAACTGGCTGGGGCAGTTAGACCTTTAGAAGATGGATGAAGCAGGCCAGGCCTCCAAACATGGTTCTAGGCTTCAGAGGTGTGTGGGAACAACGTGCAACGGCTTCTCCTGCGCTCTTGGTCCTGCATAGGGATTCAGAAGCCGTGCCTCTGAGGGGCAGGAGTGCTCAGGGACGCTCTGACCCAGCTCCTCTGGAGACCGAGGCACAAGGATCTCAAATTCAAGGCCTACCTGGGCTGGGGAGTGAGTTCAAAGGCAGCCTGGGTAGTTTAGTTAAGACCTGTGATCAAATGGAATAAGAGGGCTTGAGGTGTAGTTTAGAGGTCAAGTGTTTGCCTAGCACGACCAACGTCCTGGGTGGGATCCTCAGCATCTCAAAGGTGATCTGTTCAGAGAGCAAGGACCCAGCTCTGCGCCCAGGGAGGCTCACCTCAGGGCTGCTCTGCCCTGGAGAAAGTGTAGTAAGGAGGCAGTGCTGGGACCAATGGGCACCTGGGTCCTCCGACATCACAGTGCTCCCAGCCTGAAGATGAGAGCCCCACCGTCCATGCTCCACCACGGGCCACAGGCCCTAACTGCGCATTCCCTATCAGGAACTGAGGAAGAAAGTAAGGCAAGCCCGGCCGTTCAGAGCTTTGCTGGGGCCTCAGGCCACAGACACATGAGCCTGGCTTTACACCCCCCCCCCCCCCCCCCGTGAGGATGCTCATAACCCGCCCAGTGCCAGGAGAGGCCAGTGATTCTTGGCTGAGGTCTCAGGTCTTACTGAGATTTGCTTAAGTGACCAAAGGCACACGGACAATCTGGCTCAGGGCTTCCTCCCAACGCCGAGGCCAGCACATCTACACCAACGAGCCCACTGTGGCCCTGAGCAGTCCCATCGTGGGTCCTGCGTCTCATCTTGCCACTGGCATCTTGGGATTTCACTTTCCTGTTGGCCATCTTGTTCAGCTTCTGCCCGGGAAGCTGCTCTGGCCAGCTGGGGAAGAGTGCCAGCTCTTTGACCCACGGGGACAGCCCAGTGGACACGCAGGGGCACAGCAGACAGCTGCACCATGCTCCCCTAGGCTGGCCCTGGAGATGATTACAGGCTCCACTCAGGACAAGGACACTGCCAGTGTCCTCTGTATATAACACTCTTGGCATCGCCAGCCATTCTTGCTTCCCTAGTGACCTTGCCTGAGTCTGGGACTGAAGGTCATGGGGGAGGACGGATGTGGTGCCAGGAGGCGGTCCGAGGCGACTACAGCTGATGAGTCTCTGACAAGCTCATGAAGTGGACTTTTGTTTTTTCCTTGTCCTATCCTACCTTAGCTGGAACTGTCATCTAAGGCCACTTCAGGAGGGAAGAGCTGTGCATGACGTGAGACCTGGCTTAGAAGACGAAGGTGAACCTAACTGCTGAAGTAGCACAGCAGAGGTTTGCAGTCCTTACGCCTCACTCGCTGTTCACGAATCCCCTCACGCTAGGAAGTGGGGCAGTGCTTTTAATAGTAACTTTATTTTCTTAATCACTGAAAGATTGCAAGTTACTACACAAGTTCCCTGAGCTGAAATGGATACGTGAGAGAAATTGATTGAGGCTGAGCTTCCTTTGGTGCTGAGCCAGGCAGAAAGGAAAATTTAATTACTTCTTCGAGGATGAAATATTTCCTGCCTCCCGTCCTAATGACGTGGTCCAGTCTGTGAGGCTGCAGCCAATGGCCTGTGTGCCTTCTGCTGATCTGTGGAACAAGCAGTTCAGAAGCACACTGCGCTCACACTGCCACAGACCCTTACCCCGCCCCCTTGTCTCAGTCCATCCCCAAGGCTTCCCAGGCCAAACTGTAAACTCTGTATGGTTAGGGGAGGGTTTAATGCCAAAGTAAACAGGGCTTTGTACATGTTGGTGTTTTTAACTTAAGAGGTTACAAATTAGAAGTGACCTTTCAACCATCCTGTCTGTAGTGGTTTTGTGCAGAGAATTTTTTAAAGATCAAATTACGATACCCTGAGAATCGTATGCCTCTCAGCAATCCTGATAAGAGCGTATGTGTGTGGAGGATAGACCACACATGGATGTTCCCAGCTTCGGGGACCCTCTGCTTCCTGTGACCCCAGCAAGGCAAAGCACACAGTTCAGTGTGAGTTAGGGTGCGGGGAGGTAGTCGTCCATGTTCCGATGGGGAAGGGGAATAGTGACCCCTCACACTCTTAAGAGGGGGCAGTCACTGCATTCCTGCAAGAGGGGGTGTCACGGGAGCCTTACCTAACCGGTTGCAGGGGTTCCGTTTGAACAGGGCCCTCAGCAGGCTCTGTGCCTCCACACTGAGGAACTGCGGCATTCCCAGCTTGGCTCTGGAAGTCAGAACAGGATGAGGTTAGGAAGTGGAGGGTAAAGGTCCGTGCGTCCTCTAGCTCTACGAGGCCACTGTGTGTGCAAGCGGACAGACTCCCAGGCGGACAGACCCCCAGATGGACAGGCCCCCAGGCGGACAGACCCCCAGATGGACAGGCCCCCCGGCACCCAGAGCAACAGTGCCAGTACCCGTTATGCCTTAAAACTATGTGAAGGACCAAAGAGCTTCAGCTCCTGGCGTGCAGGTAGGTGTTGACCATTACCAAACTTAAAATGAATTTTCACAACTGCCACTAACTAACCCACTGAAAACACACTGCATACTCAAAACAGCAACACTGGCTCCCTGAGCACCAACAATATTTTCAATGGAAATGATTTTTCAAGACAAAAAATTTTTTTTAACATGAAGGTTTTTTTGGTTTTGTTTTTGTTTTTAAAGCAGAGATCTTATCGGCGGGGGAAGGTTGTTAAGTCCCTTCCTGGTACCCTGGGGACAGTGGCTCCCTCCTCTTCCCTGGGTCAGGCTGCAGGCATCCCAAAGGCCCAGCAGGGGTGTTGGACCCTGGTGTCCTCGGACCTTCCTGAGGACCAGGCACTGAGGATGGGCTGACCCGTCAGCTAGGACAGCCACGTGGGGCTGCTGGAGGGACGGCTCCAGCTTCAGTAAAAAGCAAACCAAGTTCCCATCAAGACCCAGGGGGCAGAGGCGTTCCCTCAAGAACGCAGGGTGGCGCTATGGGCAGCACTGGCCGCGTGCACAGGGCATCCCTGGCTGCTCTGGAAGAGCCCTAAGGGAATTCTGAACAGTGCAAACCTTTGTGATGTGTGTCCTTGCAGTAGAGTTTCCTCCACATATATTTTACCCCACGTGTAAGGAAGGAACTAACAAAGGCTTGGCGTGCGGTACTTGATGCCTCCCAAATTTAGTAATGTCCCTTTATGTCAGTACTCTGGTGGTCACAGTGCTATGACTTCTCCCACTGAGCCTTGATTTGGGGTTCCCATCCCCCCACTTCTTGCTCTTCTCTGATGCTCATACCCAGCTCATCTAGGGCTTTACGGCACGGGGCCAGGGAGGGATCTTGAAAGCACTCCTGTCCTTAAGTAAGTGAGTCTGCAGAGACCGTCTCAAGCCAAACTGTGCCGACTCCAGCCAGCTGGGGTGTGGCTGGTCATGAGCAGGGGCCGCAGGAAGAGCGGAAGCGCTGCCCCTGTGCCCTCCCTGAGGGTGCCTCACATTTTCACCCCATTTGGGAGCCAGCACTGGGTAATCCACATGAGCTTATCCCTGTCTGAGCCTGAGAGTTCATCAGAGTTCCCTAGCTGGCCTTCCGGGGCACCAAGGGTCCCATACGGCTGGCGTGACTGCAGCCATGATGACTGTGACACAGAGCAGACGGCTCTTCCCCCAAAGCCAGTGCTCACACTAAAGCCCAGCTGCCCACCTCCTCTGCTCCTGGGTGAGCTGTGTGCTTTGGAGTAGGTACCCACACTCACTTGAGGATGAGGGACATTGTTTCCTTCCTGTCCTTCCCCTGGAATGGCAGGGACCCTGTGAGCATCTCGAACTGCAGAGGAAAAGAGAGCACATGAGTTTGCTCCTTCATCTCCAATCCCTGCCCGTCCGTCAGTGTGATAGCAGCCAGATGGTAGGCACTGGAGACCTCGGCCACCAGGTTCCCCTTCTAGTGTGAAGGACAAACGCAATGAGCAGTGCACTGCACGTGGCTTAAGGACTCCCTTCCCCTGCGGGAGAGCTGTAGCAGGAGGAGAGTGAGAGGGTAAGGGGAAGTCAGGGGCGGAGAGAGAACAGGAGGCGCTCATACCGACCCTGCATGCTCTGTAGCTTTGTCTATGATGGCAGCGGTCTGGGTTACAGCCCATTAACAATGTCTGACAGAGACAACATGGCACCAGCAATCTCTCACACAAACTGCCACACACTAAAATAGCACCAGCCAGGAAGGGAGCTGAGATAAGGCGAGGGCCAAGGGCAGCCCTTGTTCATCATAGGTTGTTTATCCACACAAACAGTGCTGATTCTGTGGGCTCCAGAGGCTGGGGCCTGGGATCTCACATCACTGCCACAGCCGCCGCCGCCGCCGCTGCCGCCGCCACAGCCACCATCATTGTTTTATATAAAAATTAAAGCAATGATAGAATACAAGGTACCAGGCACATATTATGTTATACAGAGTTTATTAGATGAGCATGGGGGAGAGAAGGAAAAGGGGAAAGGGTACCCCAGAAAGAGAGAGAAGAGAAAAGGGAGGTAGAGAAATAGAGAAGTAAAGAGAGAGAGAGGGAGAGAGAGAGAGCGCCACGCCCCCATGGCAGGTAAGCAGTGACATCACAGGTAGGCAGACTAAAGAAGAATCCTAACAATCATCACTACCACCATCACCACCACCTCCACCACCTCCACCACCATCACCACCACCTCCACCACCATCACCACCACCTCCACCACCATCACCACCATCACCACCTCCTCCTCCACCACCATCACCACCACCTCCACCACCACCACCACCACCGCTCCTGTGAGAGAGGGGAAGGCAGCCACAGCAAACCACCCCTTTCATACACTACAGATACTAAAGCTCACAGAATTATGTGAAAGCACCCACTGTGAGCCTTTCACTCAGGTCTAAATGAGGCAGCAGCCTGGCTGAAAATCTTTCATCGGTCACACTGAGCCTACATGGTGATATTTTCACTGCCCCTGGCCCTGCCCCTAATTTATCATCCAGTGTCTCTCCTTTGCATTGAGAAAATCCTGAGAAACACAAGTACAAAGACCAAAACAATCGCGTCAGTCCCATCATTCAAAAACGCACACTGCACTGACCTACAATATAAAACTTTCCATGCTTGCTATAAATTACCTGCGACATCGTGGTATACTGGGACAAGTCAATATACAACAAAGTATCAACTGTTGGATGCTTAAGGTTTTGCCAGCTAGGATCCTACTAAGAGTAAACATTAGGCCGGTAGTTCTCAAGCTGTGGGTCCTGACCCCTGATGGTGAAATGACCTTCTCACAAGGGTTATATATCATATTAGATATTTACGTTATGATTCATAAAAGTAGCAACATTACAGTTATGAAGAAGCAACGAAAGTAATTTTATGGTTGGGGTCACCACAACACAAGGAGCTGTATGAAAGGGCCGCAGTGTCGGGAAGGGCGAGGACCACTGTGTTAGACTGAAAGGTACTTAGAAGTTTCCTAAACTTCAGAAACGTGACAACGCACTAACCTCTCACCGCTGTGAAAAACCACCTGACAAAGCACTCAAGGAGCGAGTTCCCAGGCAGCCATGTTGGCTGGGAAGGCAGGAGGCAGGAGCCGGGAGCCGCTGCTCACACTGTGCCCACTGTCAGGAGGCAGGCAGAACAAGTGACGTGCTTAGCTGGCTCCTCTTTCCCTGTCCACGGACGGTACTGTGCGTTCCTCCTCAGTCAAGCCTCTCTACAGCGCCCTCACCAACACCCCCAGAAGTGCGTCTCCTAGGTGACTCCAGACCCCGGCAGGTTGACTGTGAGGACCCGTCACCACCAATGGGCTCTCAGAGTGGAGTTACAGACTTAGAGAAACAGGGGCATTACAGGTTTCTAATCATTTTATTACTGTTTGACAGTTTCATACATTTACATAATGAATTTTAGTCATTTCACCTCCTACATAAATATGTCACGAGAGTGGGAGGGAGGCTTGCTAGAAGGAGGTGTCAGCGGATGGAAGATGGAATGGGGGTGAGGTGGCTGTAGTTTATTAGCATTATCCGTTTTCTCTCTGTAAACCAACTTTCTAAAGCTGAACAAGGCCCTGCCAGTTGAGGTATCTGAGGTTCTCCTTGTCACACTGAACTTGCTGACCAAACCAAAGCGCACACCGTGTGAGTAAGTAAATCAGCAAGGGCACCAGGGTCCAGATGAGAGTTAAAAATAGACAAGTGTAATGAAAACGGCTAGGAGCCGAGCGGCTGATAAATAGGAGGAACATTCATAAGCTGATTCTAGAAATTACCATCCCAAAGCAGGCGGCGGGAGGGGAGCTCTGGCTGTGTGGTTCTTCCTGGGAGTCTAGTCATAGCACTCATGAAATCCCAAGAGCGAGCCTGACTGTGTAGGACGAGCACTCTGGCCGCTTAATCCCATCCCCACAAGTCCACATCTGGGTGTCATGGTGCCGCAGGACAATGTGTGGTGGCATTTCTTTAGTGACTTCTTCCTGGCTCACAGCGGTGGCTGTGACAACCAGAATCCATGTCCATCTCTCCCCTTTCCTCTCCGCCTCCGTGTGGTGCATTTCTTTGTAGTTCGGCCTGCACAGTAGAGACCAACACGACGCTCACAAAGTGCCTCTTCATGACGTGAGGCGACGACGACATGGTCTGCTCCTTCAGCCTCTCTGGTTCTGGGTGATGCTCAGGAAATGACTGTCTTTTGTGTCTCAATTTGGAGCCTGGTGGATGGCTTCCCCTGTGATGACAACTGTGCTCTGGTGTTAGACGTCAACATGGCTTTCCGAGCAAAGTTACAGCAGCGAAGGTTTGCTTTGGTCCCCATAGGAAACACACATGCTCGGGCGACACTCGGGGCGGCTCTGTGAGATACTGACCTGCTTCTCCTGGGCAGCTGCGATGCTCCCAGGATGAGGAGCCGCGTTTCCCAGCAGCAGTCCTCACAGCCCAGGGAGCAGCTCCGAAGTTAGGAGCTTTGATTGCCATGGCTTTGGGCATTGGTGGCACCTGCATCTAGTCAGAGGCGGGCTTAGCTGAAGCCCTGCCTCAAGGGGGACCTAAGGAACCCAAGGGCACGGTCAGCTTGAGATGAGGTGTGAGCTCCTGGTAGCAGCGTGAGAAGATTCTTCAGAAGAGAAATCTTCACAGGAGTCTACAAATTCTTTTTAAAAAGCCAAGTTTAGCTGGGTATGGTGGCGCACGCCTTTAATTCCAGCACTCGGGGGGCAGAGGCAGGCAGATTGCTGTGAGTTCGAGGCCAGCCTGGTCTACAAAGCGAGTCTAGGACAGCCAAGGCTACACAGAGAAACCCTGTCACGAAAAACCAACGCAGGGGAGAAGCCAAGTTTGATCTGAAAACTGACAAAGACAAAACTCCCCTAGGCCACAGGGACCTGAAGTAACAGCAGAACCAGCTTAGGGTTATGGCCACAAGGACTTCTGTGTGGGGAGAGGCCTGGGCACTCAGGGCCTAGTCACTGATGTGGCAGGCCCTGGCCACGGCCCAGGATGGAGACAGGAGGGTCTGTTTTCTGATGGTCCACAGTCCCTGCAGGTGACAAAGCCTATACTGAGGCACAGAGTCAGTGTCCACAGCAAAAACCCAGGTTACAATAGAAAGCTGGGAGATGGCGGGACCCTTGACAGACTGGCTCCTGACTAAGGTCTGCATGTAGCAGGGCTTGGAGCTGAGTTTAGCAGTGTTTTTGAGTGGGTCTTAGTCAGCTGGCTCTGGGTCTTCTTCCTTCAGCATTTCTGAACAATAAGCACAGTATGTTCTAGATCAGCAGTTTGCAACCTCTTGGTGAAATGACCCTTTCACGGGGTCGCTTATGAGGTATCTACATTACGATTCATAACAGTAGCAAAATTACAGTTATGAGGTAGCAACGAAATAATCTTATGGTTGGGGTCACCACAACATGAGGAACTGCATTAAAGGGCCGTGGCACCAGCAAGGTTGAGGACCATGGTTGTAGATGGTGACCTCTCAAGGTGCTTCTAAACTGACCTAACCACTATAGTCAGTAGACGGCTCTTGCATCCTGGTCTATGGATTTATGACCAGCACACACACCTCCCCAGGCCATCTTAGAGGCCAGGCCTGCTCAGGCTTCCTAGCTCCTCATTTCCACTGAGGGGCTTAGGGTTCCTGAATAAAGCACCTTGTAAACACAGTTGCCCCCAGACGGTTCCTTCAGCAGGTAGCAGGGTTCAGCAATGTTGCTCAAGGCCCATCTCCAACTTCACTTGAGAGCTGGGGAGTAACTCTGATGCCACCCAGGGAACCTTGGCTGCCATAGTCAAGCCTCCTAAGCGAAGCTGATCATCGTGTGAACACAGATGACTGCCTGGGCAAGACAAAGGGGAGGTGGGTGTGAGGAATCGCTGTGCACGCCTCTCAGCCTTGACTTTCATCGCTGTCCTGCTGCGTTTGGAGATCGGGGGTTCAGATAAAACATGAAGGTGTCTCAGGAACCCCCAAGTGGCGTGTGGCCTTTTACTGTGGCACGTGACGTGGTGCTCGCTTCAGGCTTTGTGAGTAACGGTGCTGCCAGCACTTTCTCCGATTGTCCCAAGGCAGGGGATGCAGGGTCCTTCTGACTAAGATGAAAGGCCCTTCATGCTGACTCTTCTCCCTGAGCTGTGATGAAACCCCCAGCAGAAAGACTTTAAGGAGCACGCCTACTTACTCTCTACTACCAAGTTCAGGGGATTTAAACTTACCTAGGAGACATATTTCCGAGTGTGTCTACAATGGTGTTTCCGGAGAGTCTGAGGAGGGAAGGCCCACCTGGGCGTGGGTGGCACCGTCTTGTGGTCGGGTCCTGGACTGAGAAAGCCAGCTGAACAGCAGCGTTCACCCCACTCTATTTCCTGGCTGTTCTGCCACCACACTCACAGCCGTTCTGGCTGCCAAGCCTCCCTGAGCAGGGCAGACTTTACCTCACATTGAGAGCCATGGCAAACCCTTGCTTCCTTAGCTGCTCTTGTCAGAGCAACAGGGAGAGTTGCTGACCCATACAGGGAGGGAGGGTCTGTCTTGTCTTTCACGCTGAGAAGGTTGCAGCGGCCCTATCAGGGAAGAGATGGTGGTGGTAGGGCCTGTTCACATCTGGTCAGATCAGGAAACACTGACTGATGATTGCTGGTGAATGTTCTTCCATTTCTATTCAGTCCTGGACCCCAGCCCACAGATGCTTCTGCCCACACTCAGGTCCAGTTTCCCTCCCTCAGGGTTTATTAGAAAAGCCCCACAGACACGCCAAAGTGTGCCTGATCACTGCGCTAGACACTACTTTATCCGGTCAAGCATCATGCAACAATGGAGCCGCTGAGGAAGACAACGGAGCTGTTGAGGAGGACTGTCCCCTACGTATGCGAACCTGAACACATTCCTGGTGGGTACGTGTGGCAGCCACTGCATTCAGCACACCTTTGTGGGCAAGACCTAGCTGCCTGCCTCAGCTTTGCAAAGCCTGGACACAGGGAGCCCAGGGCCGGGTAACGATGATCGAGGGCCATGTGTGTGTGGGGGCCTGTCCTTGTGTTCATGTTTTCCCTGTGAAGCAGATTCAGATGCCACAGAGGCTTGGGAGGTGACATGACATCTGAGCTGGAGGAAGGCTTACAAATCTCAGTGACAGAAGAGCAATGCATCGCATCAATCTACTAGAGTGCCAAGGAGCTGCAGAGAGGGAGGCGGGGATAGACGGGGATAGTCTGAAGTCAGGCAAGGCGCCCAGGGGAGTTCTTGCTCAGGCCTATATGGGAAAGCTCCCTGGGAAGACTTACTACCAGAAGCCAGCCAGGCTGGCCCCTCGTTTGTACCCACATCAGCCGCCCTGCCAAATAGCACAGGAGTCCACGAGCTCCGTCACAAGACCACAGTCTCTCTGCAGCACCACTGGCCAAACCATTTGCCACGATAGAGGGTGGAACCATGGGGAAGCCTGGACATGCAGCAGGACCAGCCTGAGTTTCCAGGAGTGCGGGGGGCTGCAGGGACAGGACCACCCCGACCTACAGCCTAAAGGCAGCAGAGATTTCAGACCTTTCAGTAAGTCTACCTGTGCAAACATCACTGTTGTTTTTAAATTATTTGTATTATTAGTACGGCCTAATAATGTTTACTATGTGTATTATCTGTAGGCCCGGCTAGCAATCAGTTAAGACACTGACGCCTGTTATATTTTAAAATAGCCTTAGTTAACCTGGGGCAGAGCAGATGTTAATCCTCTAAACTACCTCGCATAATGGGGCAGGTATCCCATGCCACCTGCTTCTAATAATTTCTATCAAGCTACCTCCCATGCATAACCCCAAATATTTATTAATGTTCTTCATCTGGGCCAAATCTCCACCCAAGCCAGCCACGTGCTTCTCTTCCACCTAACCCATGGCAGCTTCTTCTCCTCTCCTCAGGTCTCTCCCTCTTTCTTCTTCCCAGGATTCCTCTCTCTAAGCCTGGGAACCTTAGCCACACCTATCTCATCTGCCCTGCCTTTTATTGGTCAACAGGTAGGTCACCAAGACAGCAAGCAGTAATTAGAATCAAAAGACATCAGACCGTCCTCCAACACATCACCTAGAGGAGACCACAGCTGTTTCTTTAGCATGTGTGAAAAAACCTCTTTACGTGGGAGGGGAAGGCGACCTGAGACAACCCTGGTACCATAGAACATGGCTGGTGCCCTTCAGGAGAAGAGACCCACATTCTATCTGCTGTATGATTGCTGCCTACTCCCCATGTGCACCTGCTGGCTTGGGGGGCGGTGTGAGGCCATGGCATGTGCACCTGCTGGCTTGGGGAGTGTGAGGCCATGGCAGGTGCACCTGCTGGCTTGGGGAGTGTGAGGCCATGGCACGGGCACCTGCTGGCTTGGGGAGTGTGAGGCCATGGCACGGGCACCTGCTGGCTTGGGGAGTGTGAGGCCATGGCATGGGCACCTGCTGGCTTGGGGAGTGTGAGGCCATGGCAGGTGCACCTGCTAGCTTGGGGGGTGGTGTGAGGCCATGCTGGCTTGGGGAGTGTGAGGCCATGGCAGGTGCACCTGCTGGCTTGGGGAGTGTGAGTCCATGGCATGTGCACCTGCTGGCTTGGGGAGTGTGAGTCCATGGCATGTGCACCTGCTGGCTTGGGGAGTATGAGTCCATGGCAGGTGCACCTGCTGGCTTGGGGAGTGTGAGTCCATGGCATGTGCACCTGCTGGCTTGGGGAGTATGAGTCCATGGCAGGTGCACCTGCTGGCTTGGGGAGTGTGAGGCCATGGCAGGTGCACCTGCTGGCTTGGGGAGTGTGAGGCCATGGCATGTGCACCTGCTGGCTTGGGGAGTGTGAGTCCATGGCATGTGCACCTGCTGGCTTGGGGAGTATGAGTCCATGGCAGGTGCACCTGCTGGCTTGGGGAGTGTGAGTCCATGGCATGTGCACCTGCTGGCTTGGGGAGTGTGAGGCCATGGCATGGGCACCTGCTGGCTTGGGGAGTGTGAGGCTATGGCATGTGGCAGGCTTTTCCATCCCCCAGGGTATCGTCTCCTTCCTCCCCAGCCTCTTCTCAGTTTCTTCAGGATGAACAGTACCTCTTGGGACCTCATGGAGCAATATTTAATGACAGTCTTAAAAACAGGTAGGGATGCTGGAGGCCTGCATGTTAGGGTATTAAAGCCGCTCAGCCTAAGAGGGGATGACAATGGCCCGTCCTCCATTCTCTCACGGGATAGGGCACATTGTGATACCTCTTGACCAACCAGTTCTCATTAAGATCTGACAGGAAGAGAAAGTATGAAATTCGAGACACATGTTAACAGACCTAACAAGGATGTGAAGAGAGGCAGCGGCTTCCAGCGGCCTAAACTTTAATATACTTGTGTTCTTATCTAACCTCACTTCCATTGTCTGGAATAAGAGCCAGATGCAGGGGAGGCTGCAGGATGCCTCTCAAGCTCATCACTTCCTCTGGCTCAGGTGAGAGACTGGGCCTTTCAAGCCCTGCTTCATCTCCAGTTTCCAGCATCTCTGGACCAAGCTAGGATGAGGAATTCAGCTGGGGAACAGCCACCCTTATAGAGGAAACCAGAGGGCAAGCCCTTACCATGAGCACACCGAAGGACCACCAGTCGGCACTCTGTGTGTGCCCCCGCCGGTTCACCACCTCAGGCGCCATGTATTCGATAGTCCCACAGAAGGAGTAGGCTCTCTTGTCATGGTCGATGGCCTCCTTGCTCAGGCCAAAATCTAGACACAAGCACAGCACAGTGTGAGCCACAGTCCCATGTCTGTGTGGACACACTCACTTCTCCCAGAGACTACAGGGCCTTGTGCACATAGAACTGTTCAGGCCTAATGTGCTTGCAGGGACTAGCATGTTCCTGAGGCTAAGATCTACAGAGTGGAGTTCTTGATAGAGCCTCGAATCCCACCACCGCCACAGCCTCCCCCACCACCGCCACCGCCACAGCCTCCCCCACCACCGCCACCGCCACAGCCTCCCCCACCACCGCCACAGCCTCCACTAGTGCCTTGTCACAGCAGCAGGCAGTTTTAGTTCTTGGTAGTGAACATGAATTCCCAGAGGGCCTTCCCACATAAAAACATGAGGTGACGGCAGGTTGAGGGGCCAGATGGAGAGGAATGGGGTGCAGCTTTTGCAGGCATGAGGAAAGGAAGCATGTCCCTGACGAGTAGCCTCGGGGTGTGCATTGAAGTACATATGGAGATGAGACCAGGACCGACCAATAGGCAGGATAATGGTGCCCAAGTACAGTCCGTAGACAGATGATCTTATCGTGTGAAGGGGACTTGCAGTGTACAGTACGGACCCTGGGGTAGGGTACTGATCATGTGGCACACAGGACCTAGCGGATCCCTACGTGGAAAGAATCAGTGAGACTGCGCGATGCTGGCCCACTGGCACTGTAGCAGACGAGGAAGGGGACACTGGGAGCTGAAGAACTCAAGGGCCAAAAGGGCATCTTGAGCTTCGCCTCGAGACTTAGCAGCTCCAGGACAGTAAAGTGATAAGTTGACTCTTGTGACCTGTTGTGACAGCACCTGGAAGCTAATACACACATGGGCACATCAGGGGGTAAGATGGAGTGTTTGCAGCTGGGTTCATTATAGTGGTGCTGCATGGCTTCGCTGTGAACAAGGACAACAGCTGGGCCACTCCCGTGGGGGAGACGGGCAGGCCCTGTGTCTGCCATGGCGCGAGCGTAGGCTCAGGGCTTCTAGTCAAACACCCAACGACGCTGAGCCAGGCCTGGAGGGAGACCTGGGCAGGGGAAGGGAGGAGGCAATGCCGAAGTCTGAGTGTCCCCTTGCTGTGAGCACATATTTGAGAGGCAAGCAAGGTCAGGAAGAGCTCTCGGGTAAGGGAACAGAAGAAACAACCCAGAAGTCAGAGTTTCCCCCTGCTGTGTGCTCACATTCTGAAGGCCAGCACTTGGGCACACAAAATTCAGCCAGGTCAGAGACGACACAGGGGGCTGTTAAGAGGTGGTCCACAAAAAGGGGAAAGAAGGCTACCAATATGTTTTGGATTTTGTTTTGTTTACCTGTGATCTTAATGTGTCCTTCTTCATCTAGGAGGATACTGAAAAAAAAAAAGGTGGGGGATAAGAAGGCAGATTTCAGAGAGGGAAAAATGAAATAGAGCTCAGAGTTCCATGGCATGTAGAATTCAGAGAACAGTCCCATGGAGCTGAGATGCCGCTGTCTAGTGCCTAGGCTTCCGGCATGACTGCATCCTGGATAGGTTTACTCAAGCGCAGTCCGTATCCTGTAGCCTGGGCCAGCTCAGGAAGGTAATCACAGAGTGTGGCCATAAGCCTGGGCCACCTCAGGAAGGCAACCACAGGGTGTGGCCATAAGCCTGGGGGAGGGGAACCAAGGGGATGGATGGGTCTTGAGCCTGCAGGGCTGCAGGGCTATGTGTTCCTAAGATTAGAACCCTTGGGCCCCGTCCAAATACAGAAGAATGGGTTCTTGGACTGCTCTGGCCCGCAGATGTCTAGAGCTCTTCAGGAAAGCTTCCTAGCCTTGGGAGGCCCTTGATGCCCAGAGACCCTCTTCTAAGAATCTCAGACTCTCTTGGGCTTGGTCCTTGCACTTGAGACCAATGAGGGCCACGCACAGCTGGGGTTTGGCAGAGGGATTCCTGAGCTGCTTGAGACTTCATCCTGTGATGGAACCAGGGCCAGCTGGGCAGTACGCAGAGCCATTGGTTCCTGGCCAGCCTTCTAGTGAGCGTTACATCGTGAGCTGATCTTTGGCTTTGTTCTAGCTACCCCGCTGATGTATGGCCATCCCGTGAAAGAATGGAGGATGAACCATCACCAAGGGCTCTCCCTCGCTTCCTAGGCTGAGTGGCCGTGATACCCCGACATGCAGCGCTCCAACACTTTTACCTGTCTTTTGGTTCTGTGAATCCCAGGGAGTACTATCCACTCCAAAGAAATGGGGACGTAGCTGGAACAGAAGGAAGCAACACCCCAAGGGGTGGAAAAGCCTGCCACAGCCTAGGCTCCTGCTCATGCAAGGCTCTGAGCTTCATATTCATAAGGAATGGGTTTTCCAGGATTGGGCAAGGGGGACATAGGCTGGAGAGAGTACAGCAGCACAGCCACAGCTCTCTGGTGATGGGGTGTGCTGAGGGTGCACAGCACTTGCTATGGTCACCTAATTGTGCCCTCAGCCGCACATAAAGGGGAAATGTTATTCTCTGTATCTGCCACAGGGGTAAAGAATAGCTGGTGTTTTCTGGGAAAGGTTATAATACATTAATTAAGATGACAAGTTATAATTAAATGGGCAAATGTTTTCATCTTTGCTTTTTAGTCATTCTGAATCTTTGCCCAAAACTGAGCAACCTTCAAGATTCATTCACAAATAATTCTAATTGGATCACAAAACCTTTGTCCTTACCCTGTAATTCAATGTTACTATCTGCAGCTTCGAGAAACATCTGAACCTTCAACAGTGAATCAGAACGAGAGCCCTTACGCCCAGCAAGAGTGGCTCCAAGTGCACAGAAGTCTTCCACAGGGGTCCAGGGATGGGCACAGATTTCCATAAAGCATCGGTGTGAACTAATGTGAGGTAAGCTTGTGCTAAGCTTTGTGTGAGCTCTGGGAGCAAGCCAGGCTCAAGGAGGAAGGAGACGCTGTAGGCACCTAAGGACAGGGTGTCAAACCTGCTGAGGGGTCACTCTGACATCCTGAGGAAGGGTAAGTTCCCACTCCCTGTGGGCTCCTGAGGTCAGGCCTTCAGGATCACATGGACACAGATTCACAGGACCGGCCAGTGACACCCTGTTGACTGGTGGTTAATCAAAGTTGCATGCCGCACAAACAAACAGGTGCTTCCCTCCACCAGCCCAGCCGGCCCCCACAGCTTCAGGGTGGCAGCTGTCTTTATCTCACTCAGCTGTGTGGGTGGGGGAGAAAGGAGGAACAGGGATGTCCTCCATCCTGACCACATGACCCCTTGAACTTAGGGTGTGGCCCGGAACTGTCCAGGTGGGATTATTCCTTCTTCTGACAGTACTGTGGCTGAGGCCCTGGGGCTGGGATGACTCAGCCAGGGACACTGGATGGTTGGTCAGGGGAACTTGAAGCGCCATCTGCTAAGTCCTTTCCTGTCTGCATGTGTTAGTGCGAGCTCCTAGGTCAGTTCTGATGACACACAGACCATACACAGAGAAAATCAGGGCCATGCATCTCATTATGCTGGATGGGAGTTCCTGTGTTCATTTAGACTAGGTTAGCAGCCAACTCTTGAAATGAAAATGTCAGTCCTCAAAACACAGGACCTGGGGGCCCTGTGGCTACTGTCCCTCAGCTGACCCCTTGGGATAACTAACCAGACCTATCTCCTGGTTAACCATCTCAGAGAAGGCTAAGTGGCTATGTCCCTGGAGCTTAGAGGTGTAGCTGGAAGGTACCTCAGGTCTGAATGACAACAGGAGGGAGAGGAAGAGGCGAGCAATGGGGACAAATGTCTTCTGTGACATGGTTCCTGGTGGCAGAAGCTGCCAGACTGAGAAGGGGGAGGCTATGTGCCATTGGTCTCAGGCCCCACCTGCCTGGCCATCTTTGTATTATTAAAGAATGAGTGTGGTCTGGCCTCCCAGAGTGGGCACTTCTACCATAACCAACGAAGGCCAGTGTCTGCCAGGCACCTCTGCAGGTTAAGGAGGTGGCATCCGCCCAGGCTTCTTGGAGCCCAGCACTAGAGTCACCCACATGACACTGTACCCAGCCCACTGTTGGAAGTGTACTTAGGAAATAAATCCTAGGTAACAGCCACTGACGTGGGCTGGCAGCAGATGCCCGAGCCGGCTGTGAATGTCATTTTTCATACTTACTTTTCCGGTTTCAGATCCCTGTAGATGATGCCCAGGCCGTGCAGGTGGTCCAGAGCCAAGGCCAGCTCAGCCAGGTAGAACTTGACGTCCTCCTCAGTGAACATAACCTAAGGGTGGGGGAAAAAACGTGGTTCAACTTGGACCACGGCTGTCCCAGAATGCATGTGTGGAGACCCTGGCTCTCCTGTGACACTCTCCTGCCACTCCTAATGCAGGTCTCACCGGTGCAGGTTGTGCTGTGAGCCTTGTGCATGAAACCTTAGCCCACCACCAACCGGCCCTTACCCTACAAACTGCTCAGGCCGAGTGCAACCCCGGGTTCCGGTCTCATCAGGAATGATCTGGTTGTGAATTCCTCTCTCCCATCTTCCCCTGTGCTGATGTGCGAACTGACACCACGCTCACCTGCCCTCTGCCCAGAGAGATGTGTTCCGCCAAGTGCCACGTGTTGGTGGGAGAAGGGCTGTGCCTGTTGTGCTGCACTCTAAGCTTTCAGGAGGTGGAACCTAAGCCAGCTAAAATATCGATCGGGACACTGTGGAGCCAGTGGCCTGGGGAACACTGGCCCACAGTGCTCTGTCCTGTCCTGTCCTGTCCTGTCCTTGCTTTTGCAGTCATATTAACTGGCCCTGTGATGTCATGATTCCGTACCCCAGGACTGGCAGAGAGTGCTGCTGAGCCACGCTTTTTAGATGGGCGGTGGAGATCCTAACTCAGACCACCATGCTTGCACAGGAAATACTTCCTTCCCAGGGCCGTCTCCCCAGGACCCGCGCAAATCACTCTCACGTTTACCATGAGACATTCATGTTGAAGAGACTGTTGTCCATATTTTCTCTGAATTCTCTTTGAAAGCAACACATAAAAAGGCCCATATGCAAACTGAATGTGGCCTAAGACCAGAGCTAAAATGAGATTTGGGACTGTGGTGAATGTCACCAGCTAAGTAGACAGGGCTCTCAGCTGCCAGTCAGGACCCCTCCCCTAGGTCCTGCAAAGTGTCAGCTGGTGCCCCTGGGAGTCAGCGCTGGACTCTGGACCCCCTCAGGGTTAGGGTCAGCCAGCACCCTTCCGCTCCCATTCCACTCCCCTTGTGTGACCAGGGCCACACGCTCTCCCTTCACCTGCTGTTTGTCTGGAGTTTTACGCAAGGCGCATGTAATGCAAACCTCGGAGGGTGGAGGGAAGGAGAGGGCAACTTGGAAACCACTGTCACAGGCAAATAAAAATACTCTGTTGGAGCCGGGCGGTGGTGGCGCACGCCTGTAATCCCAGCACTTGGGAGACAGAGGCAGGTGGATCTCTGTGAGTTCCAAGTCAGCATGATCTACAAAGGGAGTCTAGGACAGGCAGGGCTACATAGAGAAACTCTGTCTCGAAAAGGAGGGGGGGGGGCTTCTGTTGAAAAGATCTGAGGAGCCTTTCACGAGCATGCCGCCCTACCTCTTAGTCTGTCTTGAGCCTCACAGAATCATTCAAATGAGAAGCATTCAAATGCTATTGCCATAGGCAGAATTCTGAGTTTTCCCACCCCACAAAGTTAGCTCAGTGCTAGCTCAAGTCACGAGGGACACAGAACCTCCAGAGAGTTCTTATTGGAAGGGTTGGTACTTAAACTCCGGGGCTAGAAGCTAGTGAGGCTCAGTCCACAAGCAAAGACCCGATAAGATGTTCCTAAACACAGACACACAGGGACCACCATGCAGGTGAGAGGTCCACACGCTTCTGACTGTGCCTTCCCAGGATGGGGAGGGAGACGCCATCAAATACGGTCATACCCGAACATCACCACGAACTGTGTTTCACCTATCCTACCTGGGGCAGGGGGCAGTGCTTCCAGGGTGAGTCATCCGAAGCCCTGGAGGTGTCTGTTTATAAGGCCTTCTAAGCATGAACTGTGTGCTGCTGCAGCTGTGCAGACTGTACTCTGTAGCTTAGGTTGAGAGTGAAGTCAAAATCCTGCCTCATTTTTCTGCACGCTGGGTTATAGGTGTGTGTGTAACCATGGCTAGTTTTGTACAAGTTTTCATTTTTTGTTTTTGGTTTTTCAAGACAGGGTTTCTCAGTGTAACAATGCTGGCTGTCCTGGAGTTGCTTTGTAGACCGAACTCACAGAGGCCTCTGCCTCCCTAGCGCTGGGATTGAAGGCGTGCACCACCATGGCCAGCTTAATGAGAGTTTAAGACATCACATATCATATACTTCTCACCACACATACCAAGTATCACACACTACATTTCACATACTACCTATCACACATGAGCTGTTCACATCACACATGGTATCCGCACATGCCCATCCCCCTTAGAGCTCTCCCTGTCTCCCTAGACAGAACGCCCCATGGGTTAGGAGCTCGCCTACCTCTTTGGAAAGCCTGGTGAAGAGGTCCCCTCCACGCAGAAAGTCCAGGATCAGGTAGAGCTTGCCTTCAGTCTGAAAGGCTGTGGGAGGAGATGCAGTTGAGCACTTCATCAGCAAACACTGCTCCCTCTGACCACAGAATCTGCTCTTCCCAAAGCCCAGGTTCTCTTTGGTTCAAACAAGGCCTTTAATCTGTAAAGCCCTCGCTCACTCAGACAGGTATACCTGACCGGCTGGAGGTCAGGTGGCCGGGCACAGAGTCCAGGAGGAGGAGGATGCTACACCACATGACTCAAATACTGTCAGTGTGCCTTTCTGTTGGAGCCTTGGAACTTTTTCCTTCTCCTTCTCCTCCACCTTTATCCTTTTAATCACACAGGGACTGGAAGGTTTGGGGGTGGGGGGTGGCAGGGGAGGAAAGTCCGTGTTCAAGCTCCTGTTCCTGACTGGTGTTATTAATTAGGCTTCAGCCACATTTGGGTCTTCCAGGAAGACAATTTGCTATAACACTTGGCGATGGAAGATGGTTGTGGTAAGCAGGAGGTACGTTTCTGTTTCCTCCTGTGTTAGTGCACTCCTATACGCAGGGCACAAGAGGACCACTGTGGACCTTCTGTTCCTAGAAGTGTTCATGACTGCTTTGCCTGTTGTCTATATGGCGAAAGGGAGCTCACGCTCCATGTGAATCTACTGGTAATGACTCAGACCACAGTCTATACGTCTCATATCCAGGGCTTAAAAGGGCACACCTTAGACCGAGGGACTCACTGATCACAGAGGGACATGGAGAGAAGAGGAACATTACTACCACTGTGATAGTCAGCCCAATGTCAGGAGACTCTGTCAGCGCTGGTGGCCAGGTCAATGTCAGGAGAGTCTGTCAGCATTGGTGGCCAGGTCAATGTCAGGGAGACTCTGTCAGCACTGGTGGCCAGGTCAATGTCAGGGAGACTCTGTCAGCACTGGTGGCCAGGTCAATGTCAGGAGAGTCTGTCAGCACTGGTGGCCAGGTCAATGTCAGGAGAGTCTGTCAGCATTGGTGGCCAGGTCAATGTCAGGGAGACTCTGTTAGCACTGGTGGCCAGGTCAATGTCAGGGAGACTCTGTCAGCACTGGTGGCCAGGTCAATGTCAGGGAGACTCTGTCAGCACTGGTGGCCAGGTCAATGTCAGGAGACTCTGTCAGCACTGGTGGCCAGGTCAATGTCAGGGAGACTCTGTCAGCACTGGTGGCCAGGTCAATGTCAGGGAGACTCTGTCAGCACTGGTGGCCAGGTCAATGTCAGGAGACTCTGTCAGCACTGGTGGCCAGGTCAATGTCAGGGAGACTCTGTCAGCACTGGTGGCCAGGTCAATGTCAGGAGACTCTGTCAGCACTGGTGGCCAGGTCAATGTCAGGAGACTCTGTCAGCACTGGTGGCCAGGTCAATGTCAGGAGACTCTGTCAGCATTGGTGGCCAGGTCAATGTCAGGAGACTCTGTCAGCACTGGTGGCCAGGTCAATGTCAGGGAGAGTCTGTCAGCACTGGTGGCCAGGTCAATGTCAGGAGACTCTGTCAGCACTGGTGGCCAGGTCAATGTCAGGGAGAGTCTGTCAGCACTGGTGGCCAGGTCAATGTCAGGGAGACTCTGTCAGCACTGGTGGCCAGGTCAATGTCAGGAGAGTCTGTCAGCATTGGTGGCCAGGTCAATGTCAGGGAGACTCTGTCAGCACTGGTGGCCAGGTCAATGTCAGGAGAGTCTGTCAGCATTGGTGGCCAGGTCAATGTCAGGGAGACTCTGTCAGCACTGGTGGCCAGGTCAATGTCAGGAGACTCTGTCAGCGCTGGTGGCCAGGTCAATGTCAGGAGAGTCTGTCAGCATTGGTGGCCAGGTCAATGTCAGGGAGACTCTGTCAGCACTGGTGGCCAGGTCAATGTCAGGGAGACTCTGTCAGCACTGGTGGCCAGGTCAATGTCAGGAGAGTCTGTCAGCACTGGTGGCCAGGTCAATGTCAGGAGAGTCTGTCAGCATTGGTGGCCAGGTCAATGTCAGGGAGACTCTGTCAGCACTGGTGGCCAGGTCAATGTCAGGGAGACTCTGTCAGCACTGGTGGCCAGGTCAATGTCAGGGAGACTCTGTCAGCACTGGTGGCCAGGTCAATGTCAGGGAGACTCTGTCAGCACTGGTGGCCAGGTCAATGTCAGGGAGACTCTGTCAGCACTGGTGGCCAGGTCAATGTCAGGGAGACTCTGTCAGCACTGGTGGCCAGGTCAATGTCAGGAGACTCTGTCAGCACTGGTGGCCAGGTCAATGTCAGGGAGAGTCTGTCAGCACTGGTGGCCAGGTCAATGTCAGGAGACTCTGTCAGCACTGGTGGCCAGGTCAATGTCAGGAGAGTCTGTCAGCATTGGTGGCCAGGTCAATGTCAGGGAGACTCTGTCAGCACTGGTGGCCAGGTCAATGTCAGGAGAGTCTGTCAGCATTGGTGGCCAGGTCAATGTCAGGGAGACTCTGTCAGCACTGGTGGCCAGGTCAATGTCAGGAGAGTCTGTCAGCACTGGTGGCCAGGTCAATGTCAGGAGAGTCTGTCAGCATTGGTGGCCAGGTCAATGTCAGGGAGACTCTGTCAGCACTGGTGGCCAGGTCAATGTCAGGGAGATTCTGTCAGCATTGGTGGCCAGGTCAATGTCAGGAGACTCTGTCAGCACTGGTGGCCAGGTCAATGTCAGGGAGACTCTGTCAGCACTGGTGGCCAGGTCAATGTCAAAAGGGTCAACAACATCAACATGATCTTGACAATAGTCAGGCCAACATCAGTAAGCAACAGTTTTTATATACAGGGTACCAGGCCAAAGGGTCTTGTTATTATCTTGTTAATAAAGCTTGTATTGAGAAAGCTTTCACTTTATAAAAGTTCTAGGACCATTTATTATAAATGCTGGCATTGAGAGCCATGGCCCCTAACTTGGAGCCCCTTACTTGGGGCTATGTGTACTGCAGTGTCTGCAGTGTGGGTCTCGATGGGCAGTGGGAAACAGAAGTGATGCAGAATATCTGTTTGAAAGTCTGCACAAGACACCCAGTTCTTAACATCCTCATAAAACCAGGTGACTCTAGTGCTTTTTTGGTGGCATTGGGGTCATAGACCACACTGGAACTGGATGACATTGAGAAGTTTGGCATGGCCCCTTGCATAGGGATTACATGCAAATCTGAGGAGTGTTGTTTTCTGTTTTTGTTTTTGTTTTTAATAAAAAGACAATCAGGTTAAAAAAAAAAAGAAAAGAAAAGAAGAGAAAGAAAGACAGACAGACAGACTTCTGACAGTGACTCCAGACCTGCAGAAGCTGGGACAGGACAGGAAAGGGAGAGAGCCACCTGGCCTTAGAGCTGCCCATCGAGGGAGAGGCTCTGACACAGCTGCTGTGCCTGGAAGGTCAGGGTCCCACCTGGCCCTTTAGCTGAGGGAGGCTACACTGCATGACTCAAGGCAGCCTGAACTATTCTCTTGGTCTCTGGACGTCTCCACCCCCGGCACATCTGTGCCATTGCTTCCTGATCATAGGAGTCTCTGGTTTTGTGTGGCTCTCTTCCATCGTCTAATCACACGAGTGTGCTAACAAGACAAGTGTGCAGTGCGGGGTATGACTGAGCAGCCATCAACTTACGGATTCCGCCTCCTGCTTCTCTGATGAGATGCGAAGGCAGAGAACTGTATTGTGCAGAGCGGTAGGTGTGTGTGGCCTCTGAAGAAGGTGATGCTCTGAGCCTCAAGGGACAGAAATAATAGCCTTCCCTGAGTGGCTACCCACTCTTCCCTTTCTTCACTCCTTTGGGAGGCAGAGGCTGGTGACTGACACACTTCATGCTGAGCGCCCCTGGGAATGTCAACATGTCTCACCCTAACCTAGGCCAGGAGCTTAGCTATGGTAATGTTTCAGTGACAGGCAGACCCACCTCACACTGTGGGATGAAGACAGAGCATCTTGTTCTTTCAGGAAAAACAAATAGGAAAGAGAGAGAAGATTGGGGATTTAAGAGAACTTTGTCTCCAAGACAGGATTCTGGCATACTGAGAATCTCCTTTTGGACTAATTATTGTTTTCAGTTTTCTCTGACCACAGGCAACAGCCTAAGACCTCCTCAAGTCACATGGCACTTGCTGCACTTACCGTAATGCAACTTGACGATGAAAGGGTGATTCACTTCGGCCAGGATGTCTCTCTCCATCTTGGATCTGACCCGGTCGCGCACTGCACAACAAAATCAAAAGGCTTTCAGAGCGTGGGCGGAGAGTTCGAGACACACAGCAGCAGACAAGCCAGCTCACAGCCATGCACAGAGGGAAAATCCAGAGCAGTGAGCTGGCCATGCTCCTCTTACACGCTCCCCCTACACAAGGTCCGAGGAGTGTGCACATTCTGACACACTGGCCTCCTTGGTGCTGGCTCTTTTTCTTTGACCAGAAACAAGAAAATATACTGTAGACACATGACACTTTCCTTGTAGAATCTTCTCGTGTGCCTTAAGAATAAGGACCGTTTCTCACTGACTACAGTGGCCCCTCATCCTGCAGTGTCTCTGGCCTTCGTCCCACACTTAGTGCCCCTCCTTTCCGCAGCCTTGGGCCTGTCAACGTTTTTTGTTTGTTTGGTGTGTGTGCATGTGTGTTGGTGACTATCTCACTGCGTTTATTTTGTCTCATTTCTTCCTCCTGCCCTTTGACTTTTTGGTAAGTCCAGGTCAGCTTTCTTGTAGAATGGTCTATGTCACGGTGTGTGTGACTGGAGCCCAGCTGCTTCCTCTCACTCATATTTCTCATGAATGGAGCTCAGGTTTGGGGTCTCTGTGGGGCTGTGGCTAGACGCCTGTAGTGAGCAGGTGTGAGCAGGTGATGCCTCTACCTTAACCTCCTGGGGTTGAGTGAGTGAGTGGAGGTGGTGCCGAGGACTCAGCTCTCCAGTATCAAGATCTGTCATCCCTCTTGTAGGGGAGAGCAACTGAGGGAGTGGCAGTCTGGCACACTGTGAGTGACCTATGGATTTCTTAACTTTTATTCAGTGGCGTGAGCATCCCCATAGGGGTCCTTGCTGACCCATTTCAGGTTACAAAACAGTACTCTTTTTTCCATTTCTGATGCAAGGGGAGTAAGAAGACAACTCTTCCTCTCTCCATCAGGATGTCTTTGGACCTCAGAGGTAGGTAGGTGGATAGGGTGGTAGGCGAATGTGTGTGTATGCATGTGCATGTGTGTGCATGAGTGTGAGTGAGTATGCATGAGTGTGTATGTGTGTATTACAACATTATTTTAGTGAGCATACTGTGTCAAGTTCAGTCATCTGGAATACAGACATACATTAGTTTTGAGGCAAACAAATGAATCTCAGAAGAGTCTGACGGCTGCCGGAGAGTGAGAACAACGCTCAGCCTCACAGGCTGACTGGGATGCCCAGGAGGCCTCACATGACCTTTCTGAGCAACAGCTGCACATATAGAATGCCCATAGTGACACGTACGTTGTATCACATTGCTCATCACTATTCAGAATGGTAATATACACTCTCAAAGTGTTACTAAGGAAATCCTCCCCAAGGATGGCGCAATGATAATAAAGCGGAATACGACTGGTGGTATAGTGTGGATGTGGGGAAACGAACTCGTGTGTGATGGGAGAACTGCAACATGTGCAGCTGCTGTGGAGCAGCTAAGCACAGAGTCCATGTAACCCAGCAGCCCTTTCTAGGTAGCAATCCAAAAGAACTGATCGCATTGCCTTGGACATTTGTACAGCCATGCTCACATCAGCGCTCAACAGCAATGGGTGAAGGCAAACCACATCCATCAAGAGAATAGACAAAATGTGATGCGCACGTGGCCAATGAGATGAGCACGTGGCCAATGAGATGAGCACGTGGCCAATGGGATGTGCACGTGGCCAATGGGATGTGCATGTGGCCAATGTGATGAGCACGTGGCCAATGTGATGAGCACGTGGCCAATGTGATGTGCACGTGGCCAATGTGATGAGCACGTGGCCAATGTGATGTGCACGTGGCCAATGTGATGAGCACGTGGCCAATGGGATGTGCACGTGGCCAATGGGATGAGCACGTGGCCAATGGGATGTGCACATGGCCAATGTGATGAGCACGTGGCCAATGTGATGAGCACGTGGCCAATGAGATGTGCACGTGGCCAATTTGATGAGCACGTGGCCAATGTGATATGCACGTGGCCAATGTGATAAGCACATGGCCAATGCGATGTGCACATGGCCAATGAGATGAGCACATGGTGTGCACACCAAGCAGAGCAGTGCTCTGCCCTAAGGAGAACAGCCATTCTGACATGAGCCACACACAGATTAATCTTGGAGGCATTATGCTGAGTGAACTGGGCCTGGATGTGAAGGACAATTGTTCACGATTCTACTTGTTAAGGACTTAAAATAGGCAAGTTCTCATAGTCAGCGGGTAGAGTAGCCAGTACTGGGGGCTGGAGGGATGGAGAACAGGAAGTTGCTGTCTAGTGGGTCAGAGCTTCTGCTATGGTGATGAAGGGTGTGGGTGTAATGTTGGTGGTACTTTCATGGTACAGTGAATCTCCTGAAAATTGCTAAAACAATGACTGATATGCTCGGCACAGTTCAAGAGACAGCAGTCTTTCCTCACGCCTTGGTTCCAGCGACAGTCACCTCTGCTTTGCTCTACTGACTCTTATTCAGCCTTTGCGTCAAGGTGCTCGAGCCTCCTGGGGTCCACCCTCGCACCAGTGCTGGCAGACACCTGACCTCATGTCCTGTGTGTGTTGAGCAGTGGCCAGTGGTAGCTGCAGAGCTGGCTGCCTGGCATCCGCCCTGGCCCTGTCAGGGTCAGTGTTACTGCTGCGGGCTGCTTGGGTGAACGCCTCCAACCCTATCACAGGCAGCAGATGAAGTCCCAGATTGCACACATGAGCCATCAGCTTGGGTCCAAGGGCCTCCACTGTCCCTTGTGGTGGCCTTCCTCTCATGGTACTTTGAGATCTGATAGGCCTGTCTCTTCTTCTCCTGGCCCATTGCTCTGCTTGTCACATGTGTCACTGCAGCAGTCTTCGACATCCCTTAGAGGGTAAAGTGAACAGGCATCCAAGAGGCAGCAGAGCGACGGCTGTGGGAACTCTAGAATCTGCTTCTAATGTCCCACACAGCTCTATGCTCTAAGCATATACAGATTCACCCCGAAGCTAAGAGTGACAGGCTGTATTGTAACCTCATGGCCAGAAGACCCTGGAGGTTCTGCCTGTTGTTTCATAGAAGAGAAAGCAGGTCAAAGGCAGCTCGCCGAGAGAGAAGGCCTCCTGCATCTCTTTGCTGAGTGCACCCTCACCTTGCTAGAGATTGGACACTGCCATTGTAGTGACAGCACAGAGGTCAAAGGGCTCATGAGGAGAAAAGAGACCTGAGCAGTCTGGGTGGAAGAGGCTGAGTGAGTAGGGGTTCGGAACGGCAACTACAACCTAAGCAACCCAAGAGGAGTGCCTGCGCCCAAAGTAAAGATGGTTGCTAAGATGAACATATCTTCCCATCCTGGCCACATCTTTGTCACAGAGTAGTGACCTTATCTGGGATCCCGCTCAGAAGGTCTGCACAAGGATCTTCCTACCATCTTCCTGCTGCTGAGTTAATACTGAAGTGGCCTACAGTCTGGAGTTTTGTCAGGGAGGGTTTTGTTTGTTTGTTTCTTATGACAATCAACCAGGAAGGGCCATGCGGTGGTGGACTTTGGGGCAGTGCAGACAGGAGAGTAGGCGTGGGCTTGGGTCTTCCTGGGCCTTTTGTAGGTAGGATGGCTGAGTGGTGAAGCTGGATTCCTCCCCCCTGGTCACGAGTCTTTGTCCCTCCCACCTCCTCCCAGCCTCCTCCTGTTCCAGCTCCATTTCTCTGCACACTCTGTGCTAGCAGGTAGCACACAACGCTGAAGCCTTCTACACGTAAGAGGCTAGCAGAGAGATACCCAGAAGAGAGATGCTGTGGGGGCTGGCCGTGGGAAGCCTGAGTCAGGAGGCTGCAGAGAGGCACTGCACGCGTGCTGAGCAGCCTGGGTGCTGCACAGAGAGGCTGTAGTGGGCAGGACCAGCCAGCACTGACACGAAGTGCAGGAAGGAGGCAAGGCTTACATGTGGCACAGAGCCTTGGCTGCACCTGATTGAGATGCCTGTGGGAACTATAACAGCAGAGGAGAATGTGAGAGGCTGCGTACACAGTCCCAGAGAGACTGAGCTAGCACGAGGAGGCAGACCAGAGAACTGAGACCATTCTGGTCCCACAATAAGTGTGTGCTCCTTGGAGCTCCTCTGGCCTTGATTTTGAGGAAGCCATAGGGTCATCAAGAGGAGGCCACCTGCAGGCACTCAGGTGATATGCCGAGGCCACGCAGTGGCTGGCAGGAGGCTGGGTTCCAGCTTTGCTGTCAGTGCAGGAATAAAGTGCCCATCCCACACAGGGGTGCAGAGAATGAAGAGAGGCCGTTGGGGACGTAGGTACAGGGTCCCACTGTCCTGTGCCAGGATTTAGAGAGCACACACCTCATTGTGGAGGGCAGCATGGAAGGTAGTGGGAGATAGAGAACAATCCAGAAGCATGAAGGAAGCACACTGGCCCACACTGGACAGTCCCAGACCATCCAACAGGGTGAGGGCAAAGGAGCTCCACACACATGTGAGGGCGATGAGGGTCATGCCTTTGGGGTAACTTTTCTAAGTTTCGGTACTTTCATTTTCTATGAAGTCCAGGGTGGACTTGATCTGACGCTCTTCTCCTGCTTTCAAAGCTCCGCCTCTTTTTGTTTTTTCAATTAAAAATTTTTACCCACCCTTCTCTTGGAGAAATGCCCTATTTCAACACGGATAAAAGCAAGGCTCTCGCTTAAGGCAGGCTTGCCGGCCCCCCTTCAGGTGCCCTGGAGACTTCACACTGGGGCTCCGCCCTGACCAGGGCTCCCAGGAGATAACCAATAATGGCAGGTGAATAGGAGGGAGAAGTTCCTCCACCTCCTCGGCCGCAGGAACACAGATCTGGACTACAGCAGGCAGGGAGGTGGAAGAGTCCGGGGAGGTGGTAAAAAACAAACTGCAACCTGCCTGTTCAGTGGGAAGCACAGCTGATGGCAGCTAATAAAGGTTGGGGTTGGGTTGTGGGTTGGGGGTTGGGCGTGGGGAGTGGGGGTGGGGTGGGGTGGGGAGTGGGGAGAAAGGTATTTTCTCAAAATGAAAGACATGGGAGGAAACACTAGTCATGAATAACAGGCCCTGAATCTCAGCAACCCAGATCAAGACCTTCAAAAAGACAGCCTCTCATTTCTGCATCCAGGAGCTCAGGGGCAGCTACTGTGGACCCGGGAGGCCCTCTACCTGCTCAATGAGGGCTGATTTCCTGTTGACCTCAGTAGCGCCTGTCCCCTGTGTGCCAGTGGAACACACACTTGCTCTCACCCCTCTATGCCTCTTCCCTATGGGAAAGTTTCTATGCCATCCACCCGGCCCCACCCCTATGGCCCATGAAATATGGCCTGGTGAAACAGGGTGGCAAGGAAAGGGGACGATTTCTCCACCATCCCACCATGGTCTTGAATCTCATTTCCATGATCCAAAAACCCTTTAAAATGCATGCATGCCCTGAGCTCACTCAGCCTGAACAAAGAACACTGTTCAGCCACCTGTCTCCCAGAGGAAGAAGGCAGTCTCCAGCATATGAAGGTTTAATTTGTGATGGAAAATGGTCTCTGAGCATCAGAGTTCCCAGACTTTTGGGAGTCAAACCTTTGCAGATAATTACCCGCCGCCTGAAGAGAAGAGAGGAACCCACCGATACTCAGGGGGGCCCTGGGCTGCATGATTCCCAAGACCTGCCTCTTTTGTGTCTGCACAGTGAACTGTGCCAATGACGTGATGGTTGGAGGCCCTCTTTAGGGTCACACTGTGTAGATGCTGAAGACACTGGGGAGTGACAGGATCCCGCCCTCACCATCACATGTCTGCAGGTCAAGAAGAGCAATTCTGCCAACGACAAACAAGATGGACTCCAAACTACACAGGCAGGAGGCTCAACAAGAAAGCAGAGCCTTCCGAAGAGAGGGTGTTTGCTACATGAGAACAGGGCGGCTCAGACAGCAGAAGGCTTACGAGGGGGCCATTCTCACTCTACTCTTCACCAGAGACAACTCACTGGGAAAACCCCTGACAGAGTGAAGGTCTTGAGCACAGGTAAGCAGGTGGCTTCCTGGTGAGGAGGTGGGAGGGGGAGACTGCTGGGAGCCCTGCCTCTACTGCCTCTGCACAGTGTGGCTTGGGGGCACTTAGCTGCACAGCCCTCAGTCCCCTCATTTGTGAAGTGGTATTACTCACTCTCGAACTGAAAAGGGGGAACCTAGAACTTGTGTTTGGAGTGTGCCTCACGTAGCCTCTGCCTCCCAGGAATCTGGAACCACCCAAACAGGAACCAAATGGCATAAATGAGTTAGCTTAGAGATGCAATCTGTTCAGGCGCAGGCAGCCACTGACGCTGACTTTCTCAATGAGTCAATGTTTTTAACGAGGCACCTCAGCAAAGACAGAAACAAATACAAAATGCTGAAAATACCATTCTGGGGGCTGGAGCCAGAGAGCGAGTGTCGGGACAACTCCAGCTGGGGACTGTTTCAAGACACTGCGATCAATACAAGTGCCATCAATACAGGCCTGTGCTGGCCCCCAGAACAACCAGCAGGCACATCTACCTCTGGAGCTATGTGTCAGCGCCACAGCAGGAGAGTGGTAAGAAACAGGCTCCGCCTACCACACCCTGCTTATGTCCTTTCCCGCTTCCTAAGCATGTCCGTGCTTCCCGAAGACCCACGCCTCAGCCACCAAGAGTCACACCTGGCATTGCAGAGGCTGCCCACGGGCCTCATGGCTCTGTGTAGAGAGCTGGCCGAGGGACCTGTTCTCCTTTACAGTCAGCAAAGCACACTTCCCTTCTGAAAAGAGGATGTAATGCCACTTTCAGGGTGAGAACACAGACTTCCAGGGAAATAACTACAAGTTAGGTCCCAAACACAGGTAACAAACACTGCCAAATTAGCCCTGCAAAGAAACACCACAGGCTGGCAATTCCTTCCACAGTGGAGAGATGGCTGCAGGCACAGGATTTCTGCACTGCCTGCGGTACCAGTCCTTGCCACGCCATTATCACACCCATTATCCGCTTACGGGCGTTCACGGAGGGCGCACAGCTGACAAAGGTGGCATTCTCCCTAAGCAGATGGCAGGCCCGGCTCTGCACAACAGACTGAAGCGTGCCTGAGTGTCCCTGGCCCATCTCCAGACCAGTTGATTCCCATGGAGAAAAAGAGCAGAGAGTGACTTCCACACTAACTCTGCTGGAGGAGGGCACCTATTAGCCACGGCCCTGTCTTAGCTCAGAGGGCCGGGCCAGGAGAGGCTCCCCAGGTGACACAGCCAGTGGAGTCTAGAGCTGGCTGTGGCTCCAAGCCCAGTTCCCTACTCTGAGCTGTGTACTAAGGAATGTCCACACGGGCAATGAAGAGAGACAGGAGGGAAATTTAAGGTCCCCAGGCTCAGCCTTTCCATGAAGTCCCATGAGCTACTAGAAGACCACTGTCCCACTCAATACAGGACACCTCTTGTGGCTGGTCACAGTGCCCATTTACCAGCTCATGAACTGCACAGGAAGAGATCAGATTCACCTAATATTGGGGCTCATGCTTGGAAACATGTTTCTGGGCAGAATGTTCACTCAGTCAAAACTCCTCCATCACTAAGTGTGACGTCCCTATATTTAAAACACACAATATGAAGGTATTGCCAACGGTTAGTTTATACTGTCACAAAACTTTGCCAAGTTCAAGAATGCAAGAGACTGTGTAAAGGCCCTTAGTGGCACCACGCTGTCATGGAATGGGGGGCGGTGGAACTGGGAAGATGGGGGCGGGGGGACCTTAGCTGGGGCGGCGAGCAGGAGCACACACCTGCTGGCTCTGTTCTCTTCCAGCTATGGCGCAGTTGGCATCCTTTTAGAAACTGCTTGTCACTTTTGTAATGAAAGGAGGGGGCTGTGCCTGACACTCTAAACTTGAAGGTAAAATAGAGCTGTGAGAACTGTTGTACTCCTCGTCATGTCCCGAGGACTCCCGCTGACAACAGTCCTCCCTCCTGCACACAGGGCTGTCACCGTCACTGTCACCACACTGTGGAAAAACAAGCTGAAGCCCCTCCCCCTTTTCATTCCTTCCTTTTCCAAAATGACTTCGCTATTCACCTGGACTCCAGTTCCCTCTGGCGACCATACTCTTAGGGGTCATGATTGGCAAGGGGAGGACACACCGTGGGTGTAACAGACACACCTTTTCTCTCCAGCACATTTCTCAAAATCAAACGGCCTGCAAGCTGGGGTTATGATGGAGAGGGGACAGACTGGGTATTTGAGAAACTCAGGGTAACAGGATCCAACAGAGGAGTTGAGAGCCCCTAGTGTGCCTCTCTTCCCAGTTGGGAGGGAGAAGCCCACATGGGAGGGTGGGGCAAGCCCAGTGGGAGCACACAGGGCAAGGGGCTGTCTCTGTGTCTAAACACTGCAGTATTACATCTTGTGGCCATCTCTCTCTCTCTCTCTCTCTCTCTCTCTCTCTCTCTCTCTCTCTCTCTCTCTCACACACACACACACACACACACACACACACACACACACACACACAGCTCTGTGAGGCTTCTCCATTTTCTCTTAAGAAAGAGACCCAATTGGATTTCTGGGAGAAAAATCTATCCATTCCTTAGTGATGCTCCATTATAGAAAGCTAAAGTAGCAGGGCTGGAGAGATGGCTCAGTGGTTAAGAGTGCCGCCTGCTCTTCCAAAGGTCCTGAGTTCAATTCCCAGCAACCACATGGTGGCTCACAACCATCTATAATGGGATCTGATGCCCCCTTCTGGTGTGCAGATATACATGCAGGCAAAACACTGTATACATAATAATAAATAAATACATATATTTTTTAAAAAAAGAAAGCTGAAATAGTGTGGAATGTAAAATAATGCTTGGTTTTTAGCTTGAAGGAGCACAGGAGATGGGAACATTTTTCCAATCCTTTTCCCCATATGGCTCATTTTCACAATATGTAAGTGACTGCACGTAGCCAAACATACTGTCCTAGAGTATTTGTTTCCTAAAAATCATAAGACACCTGATATGAGGGGTTTTGTTGTTGAAATACAATTTATGGAGAAGAAAATAAAAGTCTGTAATTTGGTAACTAGACAGAGTTGTTCACATGCCCACATTTACTTGTGCTGGTGAAGATATGAGTATGTATGTTTGTAAATGTGTGTTTGTGTATTTGTGAGTGTATGTGAGCGTGTACGTGTACGTGTGTCTGTGTACATGTATGTGGGCATGTATGTGTATTTGTGTGTATGTATGTGGGTGTGTATGTGTATGTGTATTTGTGTGTATGTATATGGGTGTGTATGTATATGGGCGTGTATGTATATGTGTTTGTGTGTATGTATGTGGGTGTGTATGTGAATGTGTGTTTGTGTGTATGTATGTGGGCGTGTATGTGTATGTGTATTTGTGCATATGTATGTGGGCATGTATGTGTATTTGTGTGTGTATGTGTGTGATTGACTGTGTGTGTACATGGGCTGCATGTGTATGTGATTGTCTATGTGTGAATGTGTGTATATATTTGTGTATATGTACATGTGTTGTGTTTGTGTACATTTGAGTGGATGTACATTTAACACAGGCTCGGGGCACTCAGTAAGATCATCTCGGAGATGTGATCTCTACTGCTGTGGTAAGACCAACAGGAACCAGGGAGGGAGAGGGTTAGCTGGCCTACCCGTCCAGAGCACAGTCCATCACAGAAGAGCAAGAACTCAGGGCAGGAACCTGGACGCAAGGGCTGATGCAGAGACCATGAACGAGTGCTGCCCACTGGTGTGCTTCCCACAGCTTGCTCTGCCTGTTTACTTATGCCACCCAGGACCACTTTCTCAGGGGTGGCGCCAACTCTAATGGGCTGGGCCCTCTCCTACATCACATAAAGAGAATGCCCCACAGACTTGCCTACAGACCAGTCTGACAGGGCGTTACCTCAACCGAGGCTCTCTCTCTTCAGGCTTCTCTAGCTTATGCCAAGTGTTCAGACTAGCTCGGTCAGCCTCCTCTCAACATCAGCCAACTGGAATCAGTAGCTGTGAACGTGTGTCAGCCATCTTCCCGTCAGCATGCCGGCCCCATGTTCATCCACAGGGTGCATCTACTCTCACTGGCATCTTCAGGAAGGAATGGCTCACAGTCAGAGGTATAGTCCACCATGGAAGGGGACACAGTTGTGACACAGCAGGAGGTAGCTGCTCGTGTTATGTTCACAGGTAGGGTGTAGAAAGTGATGGGCGTTAGTGCTCAGCTCTCCCTTTGTTTGTATGTTTGGTTGGGGTCAAACACACTCAGGACGGGTCTTCTCACCTCAGTTGAACCTCCGAAGAAACACCTTTATAGATTCACCAAGATATGTGTCTTCAGGGGACAGTGATGACGAGGCATGAACATCTCAGTGGACACTGGTGTTGCTGATGGCGCTGCTCCACAGAGGACCAGCTGGGCCATAGGACAATGTGTTTTGTATCTGAAGAACGGCAGAAGCCGTTTACTCTGAGGACTTTCAAGTGACTCTGAACCAGTAGGGTTTTAATGTAATGTCTGTTTCTCTGGGACAGTCCTTAAGTTAAGAGTTTATCTTATTAAATGTTGGGATTTCTCATTTCTCAGGCAGAAAGAAAGAGCAATTCTTTAATGTTTTTGTGAAGACTTTTGCACTATTTTACTGTTCAGTTAACAGCCAGCTGAACAGCCACCACATCGTCCATAACCTGATGTTAGCTCGAAGAGAGACACTGCTGTGGAGCTGAATCATCTGTGGAGAGCCCCCTCCCAGGCTCTGCTCCTGTGTAGCTATGAGCCACTTGTCAGTGTTGACAGTGCCTTCCCTAGGCACCCTCAGATGACAGGCCTCTCTTCACAGGCTGGCAGAAGTGGTCAGAATTTGCATGTTCTGACCACTGGCCAACCTAATTTATCTCTTTTATGGACAATAACCACCCAGTCTAAAGTTAGGCCTTGGATCTCACATACATCTAAACCCTAGAGCCATCTCCCTGGAAAGAAAATTTCCATCCTGCATACTAAAATGTTCGCAATCTGTGGACACTTCGTCCGCGCAGTTATCGCCCTATATATAACTGGTCATATGCTGCTTGAAAACATGCACTTGATCTCCCCAGCTACATACCAAGTGAGTTGAGGGCACAGAATGACACATTCTTTGGGGTCTCTGCTGCTAAGGACAGTACATTACAAGACCTAAAAATTCAAGTGTCTTGTCGACATCTTTTGAATCTCACTGTATCCCAAGGGCCTAAGCATGCGCTCCATGCTCCTCCAGGGAAGCCCCAACTTGAGGCTCCACTTCTAAAAGGCCAGTGCACGTCACTGACAAGCCACTGTCATAATATGTCCATGCTGGTGTGTATCTTGTGTCCACGTCACTAACAAGCCACTGTCATAATATGCCCATGCTGGTGTGAATCTTGTGCTGGATGGCCTTGGCTCCTCCCCAGTGACAGGACAGAGGGGTGATCAGAACAGAGCAGGTCTGAGTCTGGGCTTGGGAGAGCCCTTGGATTAACTGCGCACACCTCACTGGGAAGAAGGGCACATCAGAGGCTGAAAGTCAGCAGTTTTCTGAGTGTCTAACCTCCAGTTACTGGGCAACAGGGAAGCATAACATATTTGCGAATCGCGTTTCCCGTGAAACTGAGCAATCCAGTGTGGCGGGTGGTGCTCGGCCTACTGTGGAGCCACAGTGGGAACAAATGGCTTCCTGCTGCTGCTCTTTTCCCACATGGCTCTCTGCTGCAGAACATATGCAGAATGCTACTTATGCACCAACTTCTCCTCTGAAAACCGGAGAGACTTGCAGGGGCAGTTACAATACCTGGGAAATGTTTGCAGCTTATTATCAGCCAGAGAGCAAGGCCCGGCACCCTCCTCTGAGAGCGGTTCCTGAAACCATGAAGACTAAGCAGGGTTCTATTTCCTCAAATTGCCCAGCTGACAACTATAGTGCCGCATCTCAGAAGCAACTGGCCCCTCCCAGGACTCTTACCTTTCAAGGTGGCTTTCTTCAGGACCTTCATGGCGTAGAGCTGACCAGCATCCGATCCTGTGACTTTCCTCACCAGGAACACCTGAGAAGCAGGAAACACACGGCTGTCTGTGGTGATTAGCTTTAACTGTCACCTGTGAGAGGCCAAGGGCCTGTGGGAGACCCTGCCCACTAAGGGTGGGGCACTCATAGGCAGGGGGCATTGCACTGTATGAGCGTGGAGCACCAGAGGGGAATATTAAGCTGGCAGGCTAGCAAGTGAGCAGCCTTTGAGCATCTATTCCCCTGCGCTCTTTACCCCGTGCCAGCCCTGCAGAACTGGGCCATGGACCTGCAAGCTAGAGAAGCCTTTCCCCTATGAGATGCTTCCATGAGTACGTTCTCAAAGCAGCCGACGTGAAACAGAGGGGCTACGAAGGATGTGCCAGTCATGGGTCCAGCACTAAGGCTGCCCGCACATGCTCCATCTACCAGCTGCAGCTCCCAGATGGGAGACTCGCACAGAGCAGGTTGCACCAGATGTGCAGACACACTGGCTCTCCTCATTCGAACTCTCCTTACCCAGATCTGTCCTAGGGTTTCTATTCCATGATAAAAGCAAGTCCGGGAGGGAGGGGCTTATTTGGCCCACATGTCCACACTATAGTCCATCACTGAAGGAAGGCAGGGCAAGAACTCAAACAGGGCAGGAACCTGGAGGCAGGAGCTGAGGCAGAGGCCATGGAGGTGAGCTGCTTACTGACTTGATGCCCATGACTTGCTCCCCATGGCTTTGCTCAGCCTGTTTTCTTAGAGATCCCAGGGCCACCTGCTCAGGGATGGCACCACCTGCAATGGGCTGGCCCTTCCCCACCCCCCATTGATCATTAGTTTTAAAAATGTTCTGCAGGTTTCTCTGCAGCTCGATTTTATGGAGGCATTTTCTCAATTGAGGTTCCCTTCTTTCAGATAATTTTAGCTTGTGTCAAGTTGACCTAAGACTAGCCAGGACAAGCTTCTAGTTGGGGCGGCAGAAGTTCATTTGCTGGCTCTTAAGCATGCTCATGTGGGTGTTTAACACTCCCTGACACACTTCTGATGCAAGAACTAAATCAACAAAACAAAAGACACCTGAGCCAGGCCGAGCTGAGAAAAGAATGAGGAAAATTGCTGAGTGTGATAAAGAAAGCACTGGCTTTCCTAAAAGAATATTCTCAGTGATGTAAGCCCTTCTTGGTGACAGAGCTCACACTGCCACTGCTGTGGCATAGTTGTGGGCAGAAGCAGCTTCCCTTAGATGGGTCTGTTGCATTCCCCCTTCCCAAAGGCTCTTCTCACGCCCAGTCTTCCTGCATGTACTTTGGGGTGTTCTAGCTCCATCCAAACTCTAGACCGCCCACAGTGGCCAAGGGATGCCCCACCTCATGAGCCTCTGTCTGTAACATCAGTCACAGCAGGGCTGCAGGTTTCCCCAGCCACATGGTTGATAAGTCCTCACGCCTTGGTTCTCCTTCATAGACAAGGAGAGTGTTCAGGAACCTGCAGAGTGTGGCGCAAGGTCTCTCAGCGCAGAGCACAGGCCAATCGGTCTCTGCTGCCCTCCTGGGAGACCCCAGACATCCACTCCAGCAGCACAACAGAGGAGGAGTAGGAGGATGCACTGCCCAAGCCTAGGAGCCACATCTGTCGACAGAGGGTCCACCCCACACCTTCGTGTGTTCTGCAGGGCATTCTGCTGCCTCCGGCCCCAGCACTGCCCCTACCCAACTCCTCCTGGCCACTGTCAGTGCTGTAGCCACATCCTTCAACTATCTGGTGTCCATGGGGAAATCCGTGCTATTTGCCAGATGGCAAAGATGCACGAGAGAAGAAAAGCTCTGTCTTGTATAATGATCAGAACCTTCGTAGGAAGTCACGGGGACACAAAGTCACTGAGAATGGCGTGGAGCATCCATGTGTACGAGTGTGCACATCTCCAGGGCTGGATGAACAAGCCTAGGGCACAGACCCAGGAGAGAGCCCACGGCTGACTCTCATATGTACCAACTGACGTGCTGGATTTGAGACACCAAACTCACCCACAAGACCTTGAGATCATCATGGCCCTGAACATGGCTCTGCCACATCCCTAAAGTTACTGCAGATGGAAGAACTCTTGTTCCAGGCCAGCGGCTCTCAACCTTCCTAATGCTGCGACCCTCTAATACAATTCCTCATGCTGTGGTGAACCCCAACCATAAAAGTATTTTCATTGCTACTTTATTTTTCTGTTTGTTTGTGCACTTTTTTCCCTTTTTAATTAAACACTTTATATTTATATTGCGACTTTATAACTGTAATTTTGCTACTGTTACGAAATGTCATGTAAACTTCTGTGTTTTCCAATGGTCTTAGGTGACTTCTGTAAAAAGAGGTTCAAGCCCCAAAGGCACTGTAACCCATAGGCTGAGAACAACCGTGCTGGGCAGTGCTGTACTGGGTCAAGGCCCCTTCCTCGATGCAGGGACGCAGCTTCCCAGTAAGCAGCCAGGAATGAGAAACAGTGACTGGAAGGAGGGGCTTTTGAACTGCTCAGTCCTTGTGTCTGAACCGACTCAGTGCAGTTCCCATCTGATAGAATTCATTCACTCGCCCAGCCTGTTCCTGACACCCACAGCATCTATCAGCACATTGTCAAAAAAGTGTAGGATTGCTAATGCCTGGCAGGCAGGAGGGGAAGGAAGGAGGGGGAGGTGGTAGGAGGAGGAGGAGGCAGGAGGAGGAGGAGGAGAAGGAGGAGGAGGAGGAGAAGGAGGAGGAGGCAGAAGAGAGGAAGAGGTGGGAGGCAGGAGGCAGGAGGAGGCAGGAGGAGGCAGGAGGAGGCAGGAGGCAGGAGGAGGAGACAGGAGGAGACAGGAGGCAGGAGGAGGCAGGAGTCTAGGTGCTGATGAGGACCCCTGGGTGCTATGCAGACCATGGCAGCTAAACATCCACTGCATCACAGGCTGAAAGGTGGCAAGCAGGCTGGGACTTGTAGCAGGGTTTGTGCTGTTGATGGCAGGAACAACACTTTTTCCTGCCAGCCATCAGGTTGGAGTCAGTGGGATCTGAGCACTGAGGAGGCAGCACAGGACATCTGGCTGTCGTCCTACTGTGGTAATTGACATTTTGGCTGTAGCCCTACTGTGGTGATTGCATGCCAATGAGTCGGGTGAGGGATACATGCATCCATGGCCAAATCATAGAGTCTTCACATGGAAAATAGTATCTTGGGTCACTGTTCAAGCCCTCACAGGACTCTGGCCAGCAGACAGATGAGCCTCTCCATTCTGCCATATTATAGCTGAGACAGACGCCCCATAAATTCCTCCTGCAGGGAGAGGCCTGGAGAGAGGAAGTCATGTCTTCACATTCAGGGCTGCTTGACCTTTCTCTATACCCCGACATGTAATGTGGCATGACAGGACAGTGTCCCCCAAGGTCCCTGCCACCGTCCTCACAGATGTGGGCAGACTGGCGCCACACCCTTGCATTTCCTATCCTCCAGATGCATGAGGCAAATAAGCCTCTTTTCCTTAGAACTTGTCCAGTTCTTAGTCTTTGAAACTCAGTCATATCAACACAAATTGGGCCAGGGCAGAAGTCATGGTCCTGCCCTGCCAACATCTAACCAGAAAACCACATGCAGAGCACACTGGGCGGTGCCAATTACAAATTAGCTAAGACAAGGCCAATTTCTGCACAGATATTTGCATATAAAATGCTTAAAACTTTTTGGAGACAAAGTCTCGCTCTGTAGCCAAGGCTGGCCTCAAATTCAAAGCAGTCCTCCTGCCTCAGCTTGTGAGCACTGAAAATTATTCCCTTACTGTATTTCAGATTTTAGTTAAAAAAACCACTGGCGGCAGTGGCTGCTGCTTACTTTCATCTGTTTTTAAGCAGGATTTCTGCTTCTTTAAAGGCACAGAAACAGCTCCACTCTGTCACTATTAATGTGCTCCTACTAAGTGCCAAGAATTAGAGCCGTGCGCAGCAGCTCTCCCAAAGGTGACTATAGGACCGGACAGAGAAGGGACACAGCTGCAGTGCAGGCAGAGCTCTGATCTCGCATGGCAGCAGGGACCACCCTCAGCACTCCACGTGTACCTCTCTGTGGATCTTCTGCTTACATAATTTAGCAATTTATTTGTATGCAGTGAAAAAAGCCCCCAAGCAACTTTGACGATTTTTAGCCAGCGTGGCTGCTGTAACTGATGCTTCATGCAGCAGTGTCTGCTGGCTTGTCTTACTTTCAGAACCAGCTCTGCACAGGCAGCTGTGTGGCCAGGCTGGAGGCTCACTGCACTGCCCCCACGCTCTCAGGACCACTGTAGTCGTAGGCAGCACTGCCCAATCCTACCATGTTCTCAGCCTGGTAAGGGGAGCCCGGACGGCAGGACAGAAGACACGTGGCTATGTTCTGGGGACTGCCATGCAACAATCTCCCTCAAAAGAAGGCATTCAGAGACCCACTCATATGATGCCACTGTTCAGTTATAGGAAAGCAAGGACATTTTAAAATGTCAGCTTGCTCCCTTCTCAGAATGTGGGACTCGCAATTTACCACACTCCAGGGAATTTTAAAGAAAAAAGGAGAAAGCGTTTATTCCCGCCTTGGTATTTCTCAGCAGAGGGGAGCTGTGGGGCGCTGGAGGAGGTGGAGGATCTCCACCCAAGCACAGGCTCTGGCACTTTCCACATCTCCGCCTTAGAGCGGCAGTCCACACCAACCCGCTCAGCACTGGCACACACAGTACCAGGCTTCGTCACTCTCCTAACTAAGCTTAGATCGCTTTTCTTTTGAAGGCGAAGGGTGTTTTATTCACCCTTCCTCTTGCTCCAAGCCCAGAAGCCCCAGGACTGATTCAATGCTCATGGGCTGTAGCCCAACACTTTTGAGGAGACGCTGCATGAGTCCCCCAGGAGACAGCAACGGATAATGCTTCTGAAAGACAGGGACGGGAGATAACCCTTGCTGTGTTTTCAAATCCTGCCTCTTAGAGAAAAAAATTACCTCCCAGTTTCCCTCCACTTCCTATTAATGTTGAGTCATTCTACTGTCACCTCGGACAGGCTGTTTTCAGTAATAGCTGTGCACATGTGAGACACAGGTGTGTATCTTGCTACTTTCATAGACCTCAGGACCGGGCTAAGCACCTATGTTGCAATCCTCATGATTATAACGGCAGTATGCATGACCGTAAACAGGTTCCTTGTCACTTGGCCATGTAGAAAAGAAAGAAGGAAGGCGTTCTACCTCATAAACATAGTCAAATCAACAGGGTTGGTAAGAGATCGCTTCAAGCCTCAGGGCTCCCGCATTTGAGTCAGATTGCACCCTCTTTCTGGCACATTAATGTGAAGATTGGCGAGATTCGGCAAACATCCACACGCAACACAAAAATAGTTGTTCTAAAGCCCCAGGACAGCTCTGTTCACACTTCAGGAAGCATTGGCTTTGTGGTGTACACGGGCCCCTCTGCTCTAGTGTTCAGGCTGTCAGCGCTTGCCTGTCTAGTTGCTAGTCCAGCGGAGACAGAGCGCGAGGACCACACTGTGTGTGGATGGGGCACTGAGGAAAAGAGACAACATTTCTCATCTCCTGAAAGGATCAGCCGCCATTGCTATGATTTCTGGGGCATAAGTAAGGACATGCGCAGGCCCAGCTCGGACTCCTGACTAACTCACAGCACACATATATAAAATAAATTAGTTCCTTTATTTTACAGGTGGGGAAACCAAGGTATCAAAAGGCAAAACTACTGTCACTGACCCAGGTGAGGAGAGGAGACAGACCCCAAATCCCTGCCTTCCTAGTTTGAGTGACTGTTGTACAGGCCAATCCAGAGAAGAGGACACACACACACACACACACACACACACACACACACACACACACACACTTTTTCTCTTTTTCTCACTCTCTCATCACTCCCTTCCTTTGAGGATGCCCCTTCCAAGTCTCCCTGGCTCAACTGCAATAATTTGGCTCCTTTAGAAATAACCACGAGCCAAGAGGACACTGAGGAGCTTGAGAGTGTGGGTGGCCTGGCTTTCCATGGCTCACGATTCTGACAAACACAGGCTCAGCAGAGGTGGGCAGTTCCATGCCCGGACTCTGCCAGATTCAGCCAGTACCGCCTCTGTATCTGATGCCCACCCACCCCTAGGGCCGATCCACTCAACTCACCTTTCCATATGACCCTTGTCCTAAAACCTTTAGCAGCTCGAACTGGGAAGGGTCTGCCTTCTCGAAGCCTTCTTTCACATGGTTGCTAATGTCAATCTCCTTCACGATGCCTTCTTCCTGCAAGACAGCAGTGACGGGCAGTTAGGACACAGCCAGGCCCCTGCCCCTTCAGTCCATCTGTGTCCCTTCCTTAAAGCTGGGACCATGTCTGCTCTGGAGGCTTCCAGCACAGGGCACTGCGATGGGGTGCTAAGACTGGCACGTGAGCCTTTAATTGCTTTCCTCTCCTCTTCAGGTTTCTGTCGCCATGTCTCACCAATACCACAGGGAAATGGGAATGTACTCTCCACTAAACCCACTCTGCAGTTAACAGTGTGGGGTGGAGTGTGGCCTTAGGAGACCAGGAGTCAAACAGTGACCTGACGGTGTCGCGCTTCACCACTCCAGAGACTAAGAGAGGCCCCCACATGGAAATGCACATAATTTATTATCTTTCCAATTCACTTTCCAATATTTTTGACACAGATAATGCAAAGAGTGCTACAAAAAGCCTTTCGCCGCTATAAAACCCACACAGCAATCGCTACAGTGTCCAACATGCTGTCCCAAAGCTATGCACCTCCTGTCTACAGGGAACGCAGGCTCCGCCCCAACACCAGCCACTGGAGTGAGGAATCTGGACAGCAGGTGTCACCCCAGACATCAGGAAGGGCAGGCCAGGAAGTCACCCCCAAACGGCGAACAGTAAACAGTCATCACCTTTCCATACAAAACCCAGAGCCTGGCTTCCTCCCAGTATTTGAGTTTCCAGCTGCACGTAAAGTCGGTTCTCCATTCAAGGGCTGACTTCAGAGCCCCCCACCTCAGCTCATCCCAAGATCAGGTGCTGTGGGTGACATCACAGTGGTAACATCCATTTACATTATGTATTACATCACAGGACGTGAGTGGCCTGAGACCACAGGTGTACACAACCATGCCTGGCTCCCATCCATGTCCAAATCACTGCTTTTGGGCTCCTGATGCAATTCCCCGGGAATAGGAGATCTGCTCCTAAAGAGTACCACAGATCACACTAAATGCAGGTTTCTGGCACAGGGCCTGAGAACAGGCCTCAAAAATAACTAGATGTTTGGGGAAAGAGAAACCAGAGGCAAGGGTCACCCCTGCATGTAGTAGACGGCAACAAGCTCTAAGAAATCCTACTGAACACAGGATTCCAGAATGTTGTGAGAGAACAGGAAGTAGGAAGGACAGCCACAAAAAGAGCTCCCGAGAAGGGGGCAGGCATGAATAGGGATAAACTTCTTCCTTTCTTGTTTTTATCTCTTTTATGTCTTTCTCTTGCCTTATTGCTCCAGCTAAGGTTTTGAGTACTGTATCGAGGAAAAGAAAAAAAAAAAAAAAAGGTCAGAGTGAATGTCATGTCTCATTTCCAACTTTAGAGGAAATGTTTAGTTTTTCTCCAGTTAGTAGAATGTTGGCTACAGGTCTGTTGCATAAACCACATGTTCTCTCTCATATGCAGATTTAACCTATAGCATATACATGTGTGCATTGTGTATACACATGTGCATGTATGCATACACACATACACACGTGTATATACACATACACACACACGAGTGTAAAGCAGAAAGGACTGTGAAGCTATACCCACGGACCTCAGCAACACGGCTGCCTAAACAGGACATGAACAATGACACAACAGACAGCACTGTGGAAAGGGAAGGCTCACAGGGCCGCAGCCACAGACAAAGGACACAGGGGCCTAAGGACTGCTGAGGGGGAGAAGTAGCTGTACTCGGGGGCGGGGCGAGTTCCTTATCTAATCCAAATGGGCAGCCCTGAACCACAGACACACAGGCTCACTGAAGACATGCGAAGGCTGTATGCATGTATACATACATAACGATCACAGTTAAACAAGGAGGCCATGGGTTTGAGAGCGAGTGAGGTAGGTAGGTGCCCATGGAAGGGGGAGGAGGAGGAAAGGGAAACGACAGAAACTTTCATCTTAATGTGATATATGTTAGAGAGAGAGAAGACCAAAGGAGGATCAAAATGGGTGATGGACGAGGGAAGAGCAAAAGTGACACATGGACATAAAAGAGGAGAGAGGCTGAAGGGGAGGGTCAGGAGGGTCGGGTAGCCTAGTGATGATGGAGACAAGGGAAGGACACTTGGAACACACGTGGCTCCAACAGGCATGGTGATATCTAACACTCTTTATGCTAACTCTAATATTGTTATTCAGAAAAGAAGAGCAGAGCCACAGCCCAGCTCCCGTGCCTCTCTGTCCAGTCACCCCATGGGGCGTTTCCTGTGCTCAATCTCCTGCCTTTCCCGCACTTATGAAAAGCTAGTGCAAGTTAAAGATAATTAACTAGCACTTTAATCCCAACACTTGGGAGGAAGATGCAGGTGGATCATTGTGATTTCGAGACCAGCCTGGTCTACAAAGCAAGTCCAGGACAGCCAAGGCTACACAGAGAGACCCAAAAAGGTCATTAACCAGTGATGGGGAAGACCTAGGGGCCTGCTGACCTCCCAAATGACTGATGCCTTCAAAGACATATTTGTAAAAGGTACCTCATATCTCACCCAGCACATCCATTGTCTTGGGTTAGGGAACTGGCCACATCTAGACACTGAGACAGTGAGAGGTCACTTGAAATCACGGGTTATGTCTAGGATATCAGTCCCCAGAAAAACAAGAGAATAGAGTCTGTGTAAGGGAAGAGAGGGAAGGCTTTGGTGAGCACTGTCACACAGGTCAGCAAGAAACAATAACGGAGTAAGGGCTAAGGATGACCGACCCTGCCACAGAGTCACAGGAAGAAGAGGAACCAGGAGAAGGAAGGGGTACAAGGTGAAGGTGCACTAGAAACACTGACTGCCAGGACGGCGACACGCACACTGGTGGCCTGGGATCTCCTCCACCTGGTGGTGTTTGGGACAGTACGCTCAATGTAATATTCCACTGAGCGTGGCCGGGGCCCTGGAGGAGGTTCACACATATTCCCAAGTCCTCTTTTCTCAGCCACTCTGGAGAGTAACCTGCACCTCTACCAAAGAAAGTAACTGCATCGACAAGAGTAGTCAGAGAGGCAGCCACACACCCGCACGACAGCAAGACAGGCTGGCATGGTTGCCTGGGACTTTATCTTCAAAAAGAAGTCACGCAAGCCACCTGAGAACTAGATTTGTTATTTTTACAATACAGTGGCAATAGTTGAAGAGTTGTTGGAGGAGGAACCACCCAGAAGCCCGTGGGACCTCACCCCTCTCCTCTCTCTGCCCCTGCTGACTTGGGTGGCTTCCCGTCTGTTCTGTCTTTAAATGAAACCGCTATCCTCTTCTCAGTCTCCAACCCTTCCCCCACCCCAATCCTCTGCTGTGTCCCTCAAATTATTTTCCTCTCATCCTTCTGGAAGCCTCAGTTGCTGCCCATAGTTTATGAAACAAACCGTATGAAAATGGGACTGACGCCCCACAAGCTGGAATCATGAGCCGTAACTGGTGGATGGAGCCCAACATTTGCAGGGGCCTCTTTCGCAGACAGCACTTGCAGGGTGGAAGCTGGGCTGTCTGTAAGCACAGGGACGCTTAAGGACTCAGAACCTATCTTCCTTTGGGACATCTAAGTCCAGGAAGACAGCTGCTCCTCGGTCCACCGGGGCATCCTATGGGTGTGCTCCTCAGAAATACCACACACTAACTGACAGTGCCATAACAATTAATTCCCTCTCTCTTTGCCGTCTGAATTAATTCCCCAGAAATGTAAAGCTAATCGAGATGACCAGCTGCCTCTCCATATAAGAAAACGAGATGCCACAAAGTGACCTCCCCGATGTATTCATTCCCAAGGCTCATCCTACCATCATCCCATCCGGGGACACTGAACGTAGATCTCAAGTTTAGCCAAAACTGATCCAGTGCTTTGAAAAACAAATAAGATAAGATAAGCTGCTGCAAGGCAACGAGGGAGAGAAACTAATGGTGGAAACAGTTTCTGGATGAAAAGATAAAGGTAGAAAAAGAACGGCTTGGTGTTCTCAGCTATACAGGAGTGTTAACGCTTGGCTTGCAAGATGCCTCTGGATGCAGGGACAGAGTGTTCAAGTGAGGTACACGGTGAGAGTCCTCCATGCAAAGGGGACAGCTGTACAGTCCTATCTGGGGTGCCAACATGTTTGTAGGAAAAAGAGAATTGGGGTGAGTTAATTATCAATCTACTGGGAACCAACAAAAAACTCTTTAAAGATAACACCATGGGGCTAGAGAGATGGCTCAGCAGTTAGGAACCACTGTTCTTCTAGAGGACCAGAGTTCAGCTGGTCACCCACCTGTGACTCCAGCTCTCTGTCCGGAGAGCACTTCCATGCGCAGCGCACACACATACATACTCATAAGTAAAAATACGATAAATTAAAGCTAAAGCCCGGTGTCGATCACAGGCCTCCAGTTCAGGTGTGATGCATTTATCTCACTTTGCTGGCTTTCTAGATTTAGACGTTGTCCCTCCAGTCAACAGTAGCACAGCCCAGCAGGGCAGGCACTTCTGCACGCCGCCATTGCTGGGTTCCTACTCTGCCTGTGAAGTCTCTGAAGGAGGCCTCATGGGACGAGAGGCAGGTGGCGGGAGGGCTCCCCTTCCACCTCTGGCCTCAACTGTGCTTTCAGGATCCTGCTAGAAGTAGACCTTCTTTGGGATCCTTGGGAAGAAGAAAATGTCAACGTGGTGTGACGCGGCCACCCCTGTTGTGCAGAACTTTCACTAGGCCAGTGACTCTCATGACAGAACCCAGAGCAAAGCGGTCACATGCTCCAGAGTCAGTTACGTGACTGCAGCAGTGTGTGGTTTACCCGGTTCTGAAACTGATGAGAACACATGGACAGAGACTTCATGAAAAGGAATCCACTAAATAACATTCTCCCCTCCTCTTCTCCCCCTCCTCCCTCCCTGTCCTCTCTCTCTCTCTCTGCCTCTTCTTTCTTTTCTTTTTGTTGTAGTCAACTTAGCTATTTCACATTTTTAAAAGATCATGAAGTAGTTTGCTAAAGGAAATGGATTTAGCTCCAGGCTCCCCAGTGCTCCCTCTCCCCAGCGTGGCGCTATTGTCTACCCTTGCTTGGTCTGTAGAGCTGTCAGAGCTGGCAACCTGGCACAAAAGGAAGCCTCAAGTAGAACAGAGGTACGTACTGAAGCCTGTACAAACCAGAAATTACAGGCTTCCGGTGACAAGCACAGATGACGGCTGTCAAGAGAGGCGGCACACGAGCTGCGCGCCCACAGCTGGATCCCTTGAAGCCTCACAACAGTTTACTCCTGAGATCGCAGTTTCACGCCCTCCCCCCAAGGAATGCCAAGCACCAAGAACCCAAAGATCCAGAGCGAGGCCACCAGCACCCCTCTGTGACAGTGGATTCCACTCCCGAGCGCCTCGTGACCCTGCACCCTGTGACATGGTTTGGAAGGAGCAGGCTAGCCTGGCCAACCCTCCCAGAAGACGCGAGGGTTCACATCGTTCTTCTCAGTGTCCGTAGACTCCGGCACAAGACCAGACCGCTATTTGAGCAAATGTCCTTGTTGTACGGTGGAGCATCTTTGGGGTATATGCTGGTATGTGGCATAGCTGGGTCTTGAGATAGATTTATTCCCAATTTTCTGAGAAACCTTCAGATTGATTTCCAAAGCAGTTGTACAAGTTTGCACTCCCACCAGCAATGGAGGAGTGTTCCCACTTGCTCCACATCCTCGCCAGCGTGAGCTATCACTTTGAGTTTTTGATCTTAGCTATTCTGATGGGTGTAAGATGGAATCTCAGAGTCATTTTAATTTGCATTTCCCTGATGACTAAGGGCACTGAACACTCCTTTAAGTGCTTCTCGGCCATTAGAGAATCCTCTGTTGAGAATTCTCTGTTTAGCTCTGTATTCCATTTTTAATTGGGCTATTTTGTTCAGTGGTGCTTAATTTCTTCAGTTATTTATATAATTTGGATATTAGCCCTCTGTCAGAAGATCTTTTTCTAGTTTGTAAGCTGCTATTTTGTTCTATTGACAGTGTCCTTTGCCTTACAGAAGCTTTTCAGTTTCATGAAGTCCCATTTATTAATTGTTGGTCTTAGGGCCTGAGCTGTTGGTGTTCTGTTCAGAAAGTTGTCTCCTGTGCCAATGTGTTCAAGGCTCTTTCCCACTTTCTCTTCTAACGGATTTAGTGTGACTGGTTTTATGTTGAAGTCTTTGATCCACTTGGACTCAAATTCTGTACATGGTGGTAAATATGGACCTATTTGCATTTTTCTACACGTAGACATCCAGTTAGTCCATTACCATTTGTTGAAGATTTTTTTTTTTTGGCTTCTTCATCAAAAATCAGGTGTCTATAGGTGTGTGGTTTTATTTCTGGATCTTTGATTCAATTCCATTCATCAACTGGTTTTTATGCCAATCCTGTGCAGTTTTTATTACTATTTATTGCTCTGTAGCACAGCTTGAAATCAGGGACGGTAATGCCTCCACAAATTCTTTTTATTATACAGGACTGTTTTATCTATTCTGGGTTTTTTGTTTTTCCATATGAAATTGAGATCTTTTTTAGAGTCTATGAAAAATTTGATATTTTTATGGGAATTGCAATAAATCTGTAGATTGGTTTTGGTAAGATGGCCATTTTTACTATATCAAATGGGCTGAACAGATATCTACAGAACTTTTCACCCAAACTCAAAAGAATGTACCTTCTTTTCAGCACCTCACAGAACCTTCTCCAAAATTGACCATAAAGTTGGTTACAAGGCAAACCTCAACTAATACAAGGAAATTTAAATAATCCTGTGTACCTTACCAGACCGCCACAGATTAAAGCTGGACTTCAACAATAACAGAAAGTTACAAACTCACAGAAACTGAACAACTCTCTATTTAATGACCACTGCATCAGGGAAGAAATAAAGAAATTAAAGACTTCCTAAAAATTCAATGAAATTGAAGGCACAATATCCTCAACTTCTGGGAAACTAAAAGCTGGTTCTTTGAGAAAACTAACAAGATAGACTAACTAAAAGTCAGAGAGACACTATCCAATTAATAAAATCAGAAGTGAAAATAGGGACACAACAGCAGTCACTGAGGAAACCCAAAGAATCATTAGGTCTTACTTCAAAAGCCTGTACACCACAAAACTGGAAAATCGAAACGAAATGGATGGTTTTCCTGCATTGGCCTCTTTACACAAAGCAAGAAAAGTGATTAGTTTAAAAGAAATGGCCAGGCTTGGGCGGGGGTGGGGGTAAAGGGGGGAGGTCCTTCAGTGCTTGTTAGGGCAGAGCGGGGAGGAGCCCCAGGGTAATCCAGCTAAGGAGTGCTCCTCTCTGCCTGTCCCAGACGGGGGAGCGGTGGCTACCACTGTTCACATTACCACAGCCTGGCTCACCCAATGTTGGAAGACACCACACCTGAGCCAAGCCCAGCATTGCCGGAAAGGAACTTTGGCAAAAAGCCAAGGCACTTAAAAGAGGGAACTAACCTACTAGCACCTTGTTTTGGAAGCTTCTGAATTGCTCTTCTTTCTCTGAACGGCAGCCTGGGGACAGTAGTGCACATCCCCTGCTGAGATCTGGGCAGGCATTCTTGGATCTTAGCCAGAACTCAGACTTGCTGCAGCACACACAGAGCTGGGCAAAGTCTTCTCGGGCTAGTGGGGATTCGCATCTCAGAATGTTTCCTGGGGAGCCGGAGCGGTGGGGTGGGGGTGAGGGGTTGTGGGTGGTCAGCGGGTGAGGTTGTGGGGCACCCTAGCACATTTCTAGGAGCTGTAACCATTGTAGCACCTGATGACAGCTCATAAACCCGACCTGCAGCCTCCTCACGGGGTACCATGCTTTTCTTATTGTATTTCAATCTTAAAACAATGGTTCCCCAGGAGATCACCACCATGCCTTTCCCATGGGTTTTTACTAGACCGTGCACATTTTAACCTCATCTCAGGCCTTATGACTAACACGCTTCCCCAATGGCCAGCCTCATGCAGCTGCGTGTGACCGTGGCCCGCTCCTCTATCCCAGCCCTGGGTGTGAAGAGTGTACAGTAAGCATGGACATGGCAGCCACATGAAACTGCGCAGCTCTGTGCCCTTTCCGCCCTCTCCAACTGTGGGTGTGTGCTGCTGGGGGAGGCTGCACCTGCGCATGACTAGAACCCTCTAACCCGCGCCTAAGCACAGGTCCTGTCTCCCAGATGTGCAGCGTTCTGCATGAGGAAAGGCATCCCCTTCCCCTGGTCCTGGACACTTCTGCGCCCTAGGAGAAAAGACCCGCCCCTAGAAGAGAACAGACACTGGCATGGAGTGAGGGCACCCTTCCTTCTCACTCAGAGAAGTGCCCCTTCATCCACTGTGGTGGCTGGAATAGAAACGGCCCCCAGAGGCTCATATAGCTGGATGCCTGGTAATCAGAGGGTGGCTCTGCTTGACAGGGATTAGGACAGTTGGGACCTTGCTGGAGGGAGTGTGTCACTAGGAGAGGGTTCCCGGGATTTCAAATGCTCAAGCCAGGCCGAGTGCCTCTCTCCTTCCCGCTGCCTGCAGATCTGGATGTAGAACTCTCAGCTCCTCTGGCTCCATGTCTGCCTGCCGGCTACCGGGCTTCCCACCGTGCTAATAATGGACTAAACCAGCCACCATTAGATGCTCTCTGCAGAAGAGCTGCCATGGTTGGGCTGTCTCTTCAGCAGCAGAACAGTGACTGTGACACCCAGGGACATTACGGCACGGACTCTGATGCCCCGCTATACATGAGTGTTTTAAGACAACCATGGAAAGGGGAAAGAAAGCCTCTAGATAAAGGGCCCACAGGTGAGGGTGGTGGGCTGTCCTTAGGATGTGACAGTTGTCAAGAAGGGACTCTTTTGGGGGAGAAAACTTAAGGACAGTTCTGCCACTCACATGTGGAAACCTTGGGGAAAGAAAAGAATTCCTGAGTCTTTCTCTCCATATCCAGGAACTGTTACAATGTACCTCGTCTGGAGCTGGTCTGTTAGGATGCAGCAGGCACCTTAAAGATGTCCTCTACTTCCAAGCTCAGTCAGATGAGTCAAAGGGGCCCCTGTGCTGTGGGGGACCCCATCCTGGCCCCTACCATAGGGCAGCCCCTTCTCCATGTGGAACCAGCACCCTTGCTGTCCAGGTTTTGCGCTCCCCAGCCAAAGGACCCTGGCGGCACCGGCAGTGGCTGCAACCATTCTGGACTTTCGCTTTTCTTGGCCTGTATAGTTTCACTCTTCGTCCTAGACTGGCATCCTGCAGCCCGAGAACACACCTCACGTGTGCCAGCACCTCCCAGGAGGCACTGCTCACACATGTTGCCATCCGCTTTGAGCCACCTAGCCTCTCCACAGACAGCTCCTTGGCATGGGAAGAAGCAAGGTGCCCTGATGAGGATGAGGGACCAAGACTGCCAGGCTTGTCCTGGAGACTCAGGAATTGGGAGTGGAAGACTCAGCACCAGTCCAGGAGTAGGACAGCACAAACCTCCCTCCACGTTTAGGAAACAGGAGCTGAGGGAGAGCCAGGAGTTAGCACGTTCTCATCAATCATAGCAATTCCACAAGCGCTGTCTGGACTGAGTGTCGTCCTCCTAGGAGCTGTCTCCAGTGCCCTGGTGAGCTCCTCTCACAGCCTACTGAAAAGCACTGAGCTTGCTGATGCGCCCTTCACACATCTGGGCAGCTATCTGTGCTCAGTTGGCCTGACGTCTATCTCTCTCAGAGGCAGGCCTAGAGGGTGCTGGTGGCTAGTGCCACACGTGGACTTGATACATAGCACATCTTATGGTCCAGCCATATCCAAGAATGCCCTAGACAAAACACGCCAGGGAGCCCACTCACAGCTGTGCAGCACCTCTGGGGAATGGACCAGTAACCCTGTCAGCTCTATGTCACCAAGCACATGCCTGGTGAACAGAGAGAGCAGCTTCCTCGGTCTTTACTACACACATGAGAAACAACCCACCATCAACTGCAAGTGGTTCTAAATATCCTACTCTCCCACCGAGGCGGAGGCTGCAGCCCACATGCTCTGAGGCTCATCGCAGCACTGGCAGGTGTGCCCAACCATTCCTAGTCCCTGACTAAAGCACAGCCCGATGCAGACATCATTCCATCAGAGGAAAGAGTCCAACTGACCCACCCACAGGAAAAACAACCCAGTGACTCCAGTGACAGCAGCAGCTGTGGGAAAAGTCTCCTCCACGCTGGGAGGAGTTACTCATGTACGTGCACAAACGTACACCCCAAAGCCCAGCGCACCTAAGGGTACCATCGGACACCAACTTGATTCTCCCCAACCTGCAAACGCATTTCTACCTTTCCTGTCTATGGACCTTCATCAACCCACAGACTTGCTTTCATATCTGCCCATCAGAGACTCTGAACCCCTGGCTCGCCCTATCTGCTGCTGCATCAGCCCCCCTCTCAGGGTCTGCCCCCCACCTGCACACACATCACCTCCCTCACTAAGCAGGTGAGCCTGCTCTCTTTTGTTTCAGCAATGTCTCCCCTGAATCTGAGTCAGTCCCTTGCCACCTTCACTTTACTCCATGGCCTTTCTGAAGCTATCAGCTTGCCTTGGCCTAGAAACTAGCTCTTAGTATTCCCAGCTCCTCACCAATGGGTGCCGTCTCCCCAGACCTGGGAGTCACCCGCCACCTAACCTCATTGTCCCTCCAAGAGAGGGGGTCCATGGACGAGCAGCTTCCAGAAATGAGCCCCTCGATCCTTGCTTTCGAGTTTCCAACAAAGCAGCGGCACAATCACCATCTTGCCTCCAAAACCAGAACTCAAATATCTGACTTCAGTCCACTGGTATGCGTTTGGAAAGGGGCAGCCTACCAGAGCCGAGAGTAGGGCGGCAGCATGTGCCCTTACTTCTGTGTTGGCAGCAGGCACGCCATCAGCACACCTCATGCCTCTTTGTCCTCAGAGAGCTCTGAGAGAAGATGCTGCCTACTAATCAGGGCAGAGCTGAGCTGAGCACCACAATGGCTCCGCAGGGCCAAGCAGCAGATTTGCTTGCGAGGATCCCATGATGAGAGGGGCTTCAAGGCTGAGAAGCAGGCAGAGCATGGGACAGCACTGAGAGCAATGACCACGCATGCGCACACATCCATGCGTGCACATTCTTAAACAAGGGCATGCATAGCTCAAACAATGAAACCGACAAATCTCTTTTCTACTAAAGTGAAGATAAGCTGCAGGCACCGCCCTCAGGGTGGTCAGTGGCACCAGCTCTGTAGAGAGAGAAAAAGACAAGGCCAGGACTTATCAGCCACAGCTGACTCTCTCCTCGGCGCTTGACTCTGAACCACGGTTGGCTGTCCCCAGAGATAGCATGTGCTCTGCCTCCAGCTCACCCTGGTGGAGACATACATATGACACATCTCAACATGTCAGGGAGGAACCTCAAGGGGAGCTCATCCCAGCGCGCTCAGGCTGGCTGGCCCACAGACATCCCCATGAGAGATGGAAAAGAGACTCGCACCCCAAACTAGTTCTGGCAATGTCTTTGTGAATAGGAGAACGGCTAGAAGCAGGGACAAAGTGAGACGGGCACCCAGAATATGCCTGGGGAGCCAAAGCAAAGACACGGGGAGCCCCACAGGAGCTACCAATGGGGGAGCCCTGTGGGTGCAATGGACACAGCATGGGGGAGCTCAGAGGAAGCAACAGACATGGGCTCACGTGCTGAGCAGAGTCTCAGAGACTGTGTGACGTGAACAGAATCTTTTCCCATCACAACATTAGCAACTCAGCTTGACCACACAGACACTGCCTCTTGAGTAAACTACAGGTTCAGTTTTACTGCCTGTCAGACGACCCGTTAACAAACCTCTGATGTTAAAGAGAAAAGAAAAATGGGTCTTCTATGGAAATCTTACCAAAGGCACTTTTTACCCTACAGAACTGTTTTAAACAATGGGGATGTGCTAAAGAGAAGCCAGCTCTTCTGATGCTAAAATTAATCTGTGCAGCAAATCTGAGCTAACAGTTAGCCTGGAGATTATGAAAGATTAATGCTGACTAGGCAGGGCCCAGCAGCACGCCTGTGAGGGTGAGTGGAGCTAGAACTGCACACACTCAGCCCCCTGTCTGGGCAGCACCTCACTCCAGCACCCCCTGTGCCCCACCCCCAGCATCCCAGATAACTGAATTCACAACTAATTCCAAATCCTTAAGCCAACTGGAAAGAAGTGCGTGGTTTAAACTGAAAGAGTCACAAGAGGGGAAGACTGCTTCTGCACTATGCTTTTTGTCATTTTCCCAGCTTCCCCGGAGAGCCAGCAACACACATTTTCTTTCTGCTTATCCATTCCTAGGGAAGCGAAGGCCTGAAGGACCACACAGTGGTCCCCTCGAGCTGCCTGCCAACACGCTCATCTGAGAGAATGGAGGCTCGCTCTCCCTAGACACTGAACTATCCAAGTATGAGATTGACCTTCCTAGCACCAAGCACATCCCTTTGCAACCATGTCACCACCCTGGCTGAACTGAGATCTCACAAGTAACACTGTGTCCAGTCAACCTCCAACCCCATGGCCTGTGGAGCTGGGTGCTCAGCACAGAGCAGGACAGGAGCCCATTGTGGCTGGGCTGGCACACTATGTCTAGGGAAAGCCTGGAAGCCCATGGGCTTGGGGTTGGAGGAGCACTCAGGATCCACACGCATCTGTGAACACCACGGACGTGTCCAGGAGACACAAAGCTCATGGGCTGCTGCAGCAATCAATGCCAGCGGGGACATTCTAACCACAGTGTTCTCCCACGTAGGTGTGAAACTGGTAGGCAGTTCTGAGGATCCCCAAGAGAGACACATGGAGCCCAGCAAGGGAGTGAGGTAGGACTTAGAGTCAGAATAGTGAGGCTGGAGACGACCTCAGGGCATGTGGCCGTGTGGCACTTACACTGTACAGGTGGCACCTGGTCAGCACTGCAGCTGGGCTCCAGGGACCCAGCACCCAGGCCTTATTACTACCCCACTGGAACAAGGTGAGGCCAGCTCTTTTGATGATTAGACTATTTTGGGAGGAGGCTCCATCAGTGTCAGTTTCAGAACACTCTCGAAAATACTCTGGGCCTACCGCATGGAGTGGCCAAAAGGACCAGTGGCAGCACAGGCACCATGCGCCAGGTTCTGGCACACAAAACCTCCCTCCATTTTCAATTCTATGGCCTGTGGCTGCTGACCAAGGACAAAGTGGAATTAACTGGGACTATCTCTCATCTCCTTTACAATGCCCCTGAGCCTTTGGCCCAGATGTGGTCAAGGTTCTGAGACAGCTGCACAGTCAGTTGACTCATGGTACTTATATGGCGGGGACTGTAAGCCAGGCCAGGTCTGCTGCTGCACAGGATAGCAACAGCGGCTTTCTCCCTCATCGGTGTGCACTTCTTGCCCTCACACGGGTCCAGTCCAGTTACCTGTAATCTTTTCATGTCTTTAAAGAGAGGTCTGCCCACGTCTCATCCTGCGGCCCTTGGCAGAGCTGCACCCTTTGGAAACGGGACTGGGTGCTGCACTAGTCACACGCAGCACACACTCCAGCTGCCAAATGCACGCTGCAGCCTCCCACTGAATGCGCTGCAATCGCCTTCTGCAGCTGGCCACTGCACATACCTGAGCCATCTTTTACACAGGCTGCAGCAGGCTACTGCACACACTGTAGCTGACTGATACACACACCTCTCACCTTGCTCTGAGCCCAGTGGGCCCAAGGATCCCAGAACCAGACTGGAACTACAGCACACCAGCAGCAAGACAGCGTGAGAGCAGTCTGGCCACTTGACCTTATACGCATGTTGAGGCAAACCAGAACAACGCAGGGGGCACGGCGTGTCTCCTAATACCTGCCTAGCTTGTCACCTGCATAGCAGGGCAGAGCAAACGATGGGTTCGCCCAGGGAGGCAAATGGGACGCTGCACAAGGATGTGTGGTTCCAGGTTACACACCAGCACATCAGTCTACAGCCCACCCAGGTCCCCAGAACCACAAACAACAGAGCCGCACACGGAGGAAAATGAGGCGAGGTGACTGGAATTCACAGTAGGGATGCTGGGAAACAGGAAAGGAGTGACAGGGTTAGTCACCTCTCAGGACTCAGGAGAGGCTGCCCCAGGGTTTCCTCTAAGGTGACAACTGCTGGAGGAGGACCTTGCTGGCTTCCAGGTCCAGTGCACCTGTCACTGCACGAGCTTCTTGCCCGTGTCCTTTACACGTGAACACTGTGTATCTGCTTCTGTAGAAGCCTCTGGGAGGTCAGGGCTGGCCCTGGCCCTGCTGAGCGCCTCGTGCTTGACTCACTCCCTTGACTTCCGGTTCCTTTCCCCTAGGGTCTAACTCTCTGAGCCCAGTCACTACTGGCTCCTCATGAGCACATGGCTGGTGTTGCTTTGTGAGGGCTTCCTGCCACTCGCTGGAGACACGGCAAGTGTGGGACCCTTGTGTGTGGCTGGACCAACTTCTAGATGCTGCTGTCCCTCCAGAATGATGTGCATTCTGCCCTTATCTGTCATAATGCTAAGCAAAGACAACAGTGGCAGCTATTATCCCCACAAGAGCAGCTTCCTGCTGCCCTCTCAAACAGTATCCTCACACAGCTCTGGGCAAGACCTAGAACACAGTCTGCTCTGCCAGCCTAGGAGCAAGTGCCCTGCGCCTTCTACTCTACTGTGCAATGAACAAGATTTAAGGAAGTTAATTCTTACGGAGAAGGCCTGGAGCTCGGAATCCAAGTATTGATTATTACTTGAAGGAAGTTTATGAAATCGCACGTGTAAACTTAAGGGCCAGGTTCCACCGCACGGGCTGACACCACAGTGTGTAGCCCCTCAGCTGCTGAGGCTGCAGCCAAGTGGGACAAGGACACTGAACATGATGTGTGTGGCTGGCCTAGTCACATGGCAGTGGGTCCTGGACCACTTGCCCTAGGGCTCCAGGCACTAAGCCCCATGTAAATGAGCAGTCCCCAGCCCCAGCATTCTGGAGGGCAGGCAGGCCTTGGGGCCACTGAGTGCCCTTCCTCTACCAGCTCCTCTGCTACACTCCACAGCGTTACTCTGCCACCTGGCTCTGCTTCACAGAGAGAAATAAGGTCAGCAGCAGTGCCTTCATTTCTGTGTCTGTCTTCTCACCAAATCACAGAGCCTGGAGCCTCAAGGTACTTACAGAGCCGACTAAATCAACCCTTCTATTTAACAGACTCGAACAAAGGAAACAAGCCCAGGAAAGGCAGTGAGACCACAAATGCAGCTTGTGGTGGGGCCTGAACATTTAGCATAAGCCAAAATAAATACTAGCTATAATAGCAGAGGGCTTGGTGTAAACACTGTGCACAAATCAATTCTACTCTTATGTCAAAAATAGCAAGGCATTTAGATCAACGGGGAAACCATAAAACATTTAAAGGGATAACTATTAAATATGCACTCCTAAATATATAACAGCAAATGTTTAAATATTGAAAACATTGCCTAAAGGTGAACTGAAAGGTGAGTGACAGGAGTTGGATCAGCATGCAGAGAGACAGTGGAAGGCGATCTAGGGGGAACACACATTTAATCCAGTTTAAAAGTTTAAATCTAATTTAAAGTTATTCCCTAGAAATTAAAAATAGCAAACTGTCCCTAAACTTGACACAAAATAGTAGAGAACGGCACAGCAATTTGAGGAAAATACGATCTGTTATGAGGGGAACTGCAGTGGGCTCCCAAGTGTACCTTCCATGTGGAATAAGAACAGTGCACAGACCAAGCCACTGCAGAGTAGATGAGGCCGGCTACAGCCAGTCGAGAGGCGGCAGCGCTGAGGGCACCATCAAGGCACCAGAGCACGAAAGAGTGGGGACCAGTCAGACCTGGTCATGAGGGCTGCCCCTGGCTTTGGTGGATGGGAAAGCAAGCCTATTACTGGTGAGGTCAGACATCTTCTCGGTTAGTCTGATAAATGCTGGCACCCGACCTGAAAGATTGGGAAATGCAGACACCCCCACTTCTAGCTCAGGAAAGAAGTCACTGCAAGGAAGTGTGGACCTGTACAGAGAAACCCTTTAAAAGCTCACAGACAAAAGACATGGCCAACAGCAGACATGCCTGTGATTACAGTACTGAGGAGGCAGAGGGCAAGGCAGGAGATGGCTGCAAGTTCAAGTCCTGGGCTATGTGGCAAGTTTTAGGCCAGCTTAGTTTCAGGGATATTTAATAGAACCTGACTCAACTAAACAAAGAAGAGGGAGGGAGGGAGGGTGTGTGTGTGTGTGTGTGTGTGTGTGTGTGTGTGTGTGTATGTGTGTGTTTGTATGTGGGTGTTTGTATGTGTGTATATGTGTGTGTGCATGTGTGTGTGTTTGTGTGTGTGTTTGTATGTGTGTATATGTGTGTATGTGTGTGTGTTTTTGTATGTGTGTGTGTGCATGTGAAAGGAGAAGCAGGAACCACAGAAAGGGGGACGGGCACTGTTCTGATGCATCAGGCAGCTAAAAAGCAGGACTCAGCCCAGAGAAAACTAAAACTTCTATTACAATCAAAGATAGGGATCTTGGTAACCCCACAAGAACAGTCGTGTTAGGCCAGAGCTTCACTGCAGTGGCCCTGCCTAGCCCCTACTTCTGCCAGCAGCCAAGAGTGATTTACTTTACAGCTGCCCTCACCCCAACTCTCTGCCCTAACCTGCTGCTGCTCCTGACTTCAGCTCCCCCGCCTGGACCGGCACTGCTGCGGCGATGGGCTCCTCTAACTGTGTACAGCATCTGGAGGCTGGATATACTCTCACAGGACGCTGCAAAGAGGAGTGGAAAAGCACGGAGCCAGGGCCCAAGAGATGTACTGTGGGTAAGAGAGCACTATGACCTGAGTTTGAGTCTGCCGTGACTACATAAGGATACAGCCATGCCTGCACAGGCCTGTAACCCCAGCCCTGGGGGACACAGAGAGAGGCAGCTCCTGAGCCAATCTGTCCCAAGCAGTAAGCTCCAAGCTCCCCGAGAGATCCTTCCCTAAGGCAATACATGGAGAGCAATGGAGGACACATAATAGCTTGCTTGGCCTTTGCATGTGAGCGCATAGGCGTGCGCCCAAGTGCATACACACACACACACACACACACACACACACACACACACACACAAACCATGAATGCAACAGAGATAACCTTTGGATAACTTCAAAGATTTATATTTTTTCTTTCTGTCTTTACATCGAAAGGAAGATGCCAGGTGGTCTGATCAATATTACAGCGCTCTCTCTGCAGTGCTCTGAGGCCTTCTGTGTGGGGTCCAAAACTGCCAACACGATAAATACTCCAAAATAGCAACTTTGTTCTGTTGTCATGGAAAGAGCCACGCTTTCCAGGGGAGACACCAGCTAAGGACCATGCCAGCAACGGTCGGCAACGGGGCTGGCACTGCTTTCTGCTCATTCTAACTGCACAGAGATTTCTTTCCTCTTCCATCTTTCAGGCAGACTTCAGGGATCCTCTGCCGCGTACGTACCTGTCACAGACAGATTCCCTCCATTGCCTGACTCGTATGTGGGGGGCGGACGGTGAAATTCAGCTTGGCCGCCAGTCTTAGCAGCGGTGTGCCGTGGACTGGCACCCCAGCCATTTTGCACCCCACGTTTCGCTGCAAACCAGAAGCAGATGTTTGCCCTACGTTGGCGAGGCTGAGCAGCGGTTGGTCACATAGAGAAGAGACACATTTGAAGATTCTGCATGACTACTGCAGCATAGCTCTGTAAAACAACAGCCAGCACTGATGTCTCCAGAGTAAGCTGTGACAAAATGCCCCTGTGCCTCTACTGTGCACTGTGAATACAGAGGGCACTGTGGACCGACCCAAGAGCTGCACGAAGCACGATGGGCAGCATTTTGTGAGAGTCTGAATTCAAAAACCTGCCCCAAACCAACTGAAAGAGCAAAATCCCTTTGCACTTTGCCCTCGGCATTTAGTGCGAGAGCCAGGTCAAACCCACCAATGCCGATGCGGGCAGTACAGCACCCAAATGCAGCCAAGGACCACGGGAGGTTGAAACTGCAGGAAAGTCAGCCTGGAGCCCGTGGCAGGCCATGGGCCATGTGTGCCAGAGGCTCAGCACTCACACATGGCTAGTTCATACTGGTTCTGTCTGTGTTGTTTTCTTTTCTATTTCCTTTGACCAGACTGCTCTGAGGACCACTGTAAAATCAGAAGTTACTATAAAACATGGTGGCAGTGGGCCCAGGCCATTCCCAAGGAGGGTGGCTACTTTCTGCACAGAAGCTGGGCCAACTGTTAGGGAGCAGCATGCCCAAGGACGGGGTGCGCCCAGAAGTCTCCGAGATGGCAAATCCACAAACTATAAAAAACACACGTGACAGGCCAGGCCAGCTGAGAAGCTTCTGTTTGAAGACATTGTTAAATAAAATTGTTGCTGAGTGCCAGAGTGTTTTGGAGAAGATGACCAGCCATGTCACGTGAAATTGACACACGTGAGAGCAGCCATGGGGATATGCTACGAGACACCTTAGGAGAAAGGGAACAGGCCCTTACAACTGGGGAAGCTCACTGGCAGGGAAAGACAGCCCTGTCCTACTTAAAGCAACCGTGTCTCCTGTTACACCGTTCTCCACCCTTTCCTTTGTAGAGGTCCGACATTGTTTCTAAGTTAAGAGGAGGGCTCACAAGGGTCCCTGACTCGTGGTGACACAAACACAAGTGTCAAATAACCTGCAAAGAGTGTCCCAACCAACAAGACGGGAGAAGCTTCACTAATCAGAGCCATAACTGTGGTCTGGGGACCCCAGGCTTTGCCATTTAGTGCTGCAGGACTCAGTAGCAGTCTCCCTGTGAGTCGCTGGGGATCCGGCACTGCTGCTATCAGATGCCCCAGTCCTGCAGGCCTGGCTCCACTCGCCTCACAGCCAGTGCATCGTTCCTACCTAATCACTGGGCTGTGGGGTCACAGTCACCCAACGCTGACCCAGCCACAGGGCAAATGGAGAAGGAGAAGTTAAAGCGCAGCACTACATATAAGGCGCAGCACTACAAGCAGCCTGCCACACAGCAGCTCACCCTGTGCCCTGCTCAGATCTGACAGTCTGAAGGAACCTGAGAGTCCCATAGGCTGTGCACGTCTTGGGATGAAATTCCTGCACAGACACAGGAATCCTCCCTCCTCCCCTCCTACACCTGACCCAGTTCTATGCCCCAGCTGGAAACAACAGGAGACAGAGGTTCAAGGGGCCTGGGGTGGGTGGGGTCGGGGAAGAGATAGCCTGTGGGATAGAATGGAGAGGAACATATGAAGGAACATTTAATTTTTGAATGGTTAGGCACACAGAGTGCACACCAGCAGGTGTTTGGGTTTGTTTGGTTGGCTGGTTGGTTGGTTTCTAAGACAGGGCCTTATGCAGCTCACACTGGCCTTGGCTTTGCTATGTAGCCGAGAGTGACCTTGTGCTTCGTGTCCTCCTGTGTCCACAAGCCAGGATGACAGCCACTACACCTGGCTTGTGCTGCACAAGACATGGAGCTGAGCTTTATTCCCAGCCCCAGCAAACTAGTGGATTTTTGATCAGCAATCAAAAGTGGGTGGGGCTGAGCCTGGTAAGACTCCCTCTTCATTCATGTACTGCCCAGGGTAGGAAAATCCACCCAAGGACTTCTGCTTGCAATGCTCTCTGCGCTCACATGAGGAAAAAGCCATCTATGCCTGACCCTGAGGCTAGGGGCCAAGGAGGGTTTCCCCACACTACACCCAGAGTCAAATCGCTCTCCCCCCAAGAGATGCCCCTGTTCAGCCTGCTTCCTCCTGTCCTCTAACTGGTGAGGACAGTCTCCCAGGGTGGGCTCCATGTTCTGCAGGAGCCCTGGGATGAGATGCGGACTACAACAGGTTAGAAAGACTTAGGGATCAGCTGAGAGAGATGGTCTGGCACAGGAGGCAGAAGACTAGGAACACTGGCCTTTAAGCCCCTGTGCCCAGGATGATGGGACCTGGTAGGCAGCTGCGGGCACATGAAGTATTTTGAAAGAAAGCCTCTTTGTTTGAAATGTCTGACATCCAACCTACTGCAACTTCTTGAGAGAGTAGGATTTCTCTGTGGCTGCCCCTCACCTGTTACTATGCTAACTGCTCTCAGCTGTTCACCCCTGGCACACTCATCAGCCGGGTGTGGACGAGCTCACAAGCAGACTACATTTCCAACTTAACTGTGCCTGGGCCATGAAAGTTCTCCTTCAAAGATAGGTATTACAGAGTTTTCTTGGGTTTTCCCCTCACTCATAACGTAACAAATGCACACATCTTACTCTGGAAAATTAAACATGCATCTATTCTCCCTGTAGTAAAACACCATGAAAAATTAAGACAGTAAGCGCTCTGCTATTAACACTGTTACATGTGGCTTCACCGTGAATGGAAAAACCAGACACATTGTGCCCTATACACATGTGCCTGTTGTCTTCCTGTCACTAGACAAACCTCCTGAGATAAGCATCTTCAAGGCTGTCCCCTCCACCCTGCCCCCATTCTCCTAGTCACTTAAATCTACTGTTCAGAGCCTATAGCAGGAGCACATGGTGGCTGCATCCTAGTCACCTATGCGCCCAGGAAGCAAAGAGAGTGAGAGTAAAAAAGAGGCCAGAGCCCCACCAACCCCTTCAAGAACAACTGACCAGTGGCTAGAATGACCCCCACAGCCCACATCTTAAACACCCCATTTCTTCCCAAGTTAATACTGCGGAGCATTCAAGCTAGCAGGGCGTCTTTGCATGGAAAATGACAGAGCTCGAGGTCACAGAGTGGGGAACCCACGTCACAGTAACTGTGGACCAAGCATCCGTTTGCTAATAAGTCAATTTTCAAAATACATATTTTTGGAACTTTAATGTGGCTAATTATTTGAATATTTAAGAAAATAGCTCACTGTATTTTACATCTGCCATCATTTCCCCTGCTTTAAAATTCACTTGTTTTAATTTGGCTGATGATTGCTTTTACTCATAATAAATCCACATGAGGAAAACACAACTAAAGTATAAATAGAAACTGAAGTTGGAAAAGCAAAATAATTATGCCTCTATCAACCCTAAGATACAGCAATTTGCGTAAGTTTAGTCTATATTTTCATGTTTTTCAGAGTATCATATTATAGATAATTGGTTGCTAGAAACTATCAAAACCGTCATTTGTGAGCTCAGTGGAGGCACCCCAGCTTGGCTGCAGCACACACCAGGGAGGCTGGCGCTACAGGAGGCACTCTGGCTAGGAAACCAGGCCGGCACTGTCATTCTCTCCACTTCGCCTCTGTTATGCTCAGGTACTAAACACATCACAAGAGTCCTAAGAGTTGGTGGGGGTGGGGCAGCGTGGGGGGTGATGACATGGAAGGACAGACTGACCCTCAGAGGCTGATGTGCCCTACCCACTGTTCTTACCCACAGATAAGATGGAACTGGTGTCACAACTAGCCTCCACTGCTGCCTAGAGGTGACAAAGGACGAGCATCCCTGAAATGCTGAGACAAGCAAAAGCTAAGCCCAGCCAGCCAGCGACACACAGATGTGCCATCTCTGGTAGGAACAGGTGTGTCTGACTGACTGTAGGAGACACTGTGGCATCTGTAGAGTGGATCTTCTGGAAGGAAAAGTGCAACTTCACTTCCACATGCACTCCTACCACACTTCAGCAAAGAGCCACCAGAATGTTCTGTTCACTTATAGTAATTTCACTACCCCGTGGAGACGGAGACACTAACTAAGGACTAACAGAAAAGCATTATTAAAATCTATCTAATAATCTTACTACACTAGTTCTGCCATGAAACCAGATCTATAAATGAAAACACTTTGGTATTTTTGAAACTTCCTCTGCTCTAGATCCCAAGACAAAATATCACAGGCTGGGCTTGCTCAAGAGACAATTATTTGTAAGGGCTCGAGGCTGGCACTTCAAGAATCTTACCAGCAAGGTTCCTGGCAAGGATCTGCTTCCTGGCTTACAGTAGCCACCTCCTCACCACGACCGTACACAGTAGAAAGCGGCTCTTGTAACTCTGCGAGCTCCTGTATCAGCCCTGTTGAAGATGCAGCCACGCTGATGTCAATGTTTTAGCCTATTACTTGTTGCGGATGCAATCCAGTCCTCAGTGCTCAATCTCTTATTTGTAGGCATTTATTTACCACACTCGGTGGTATGGACATTGCCAGTGAAAATTATACTTTAGAATACATTTTCTAGCTGTATTAGAGCGGCCACACCATGAGGTGACATTGCTATGTGAAGGATGCCTGGGAGCCGTGAAAGGACTTAGGCATACACCCCAACCTGGTCACTGTGACCTACACTGTGACTTTCCCGCCTGCCCCACAACATTACACTGATTCTAAGTAAAGTCCACCTAGGACTAGGCAGTCAGGCTATTGTGAGCCAGCTTTGTGGTCACAGCTTGTTTGGAAAGCCCACCCAGTGGGTCAACTTCCCACAGAGGCCCACAGATGAGCTGTTGTATGAGGTGCGGTATAGGCTCAGAAGCTTCAGGAGCTCAGAAACACTTGGCAGAATTCAGGTTTCCAACAACATTGACTAAGGATTTGTTCTGGACCAACTTTGAGACCCTGGCGCATCAAAGCACCACAGAAAGATATCTGAGAGGCACAGGGAAGGTTTCCCTGCCAGCAGCCAGGGTGGACGACCAGGAACTCTTGTATCTTTGATTCTCGGGAGCTTGGGCTCCAAGACAGGATCATGACTAAGATATTTTTCTTTCCACTCAAACTGCCCTGAAATACAGTTGGAAAACAAAGTCCTGCTCTGACTCCATGAAACAGCGGCAGAACGAGCACCACGTGGGACTGGACAGGGACTCCCGTGAGGAGCAGCTGTCACTTCTTCACTGAGGTTTCTTTCTTTTGGAGTGTGGGGAATTGATGCTTGCTTACATGTCTGCACTGATCAACATGGTTCCCCAACATGTCTACTGCCAACCTAATTACAGAATCTGCTTTTGAAGTTCATGTGTAACTATGCCCAAAAATGATTTTTAATGTTAACAAGACTGTGTACAATATGACACCAAATTAGAAAGAAAAGAAAAATAATCAAGGTTTATTCTGATGTAATGAGATTTAATGAAAGTGGGTTTCAAGGAACAGTGGGCTTCTTCAAAAACACTCTGGCAGGAGGAGCCAGTAGCCAACTAGAAACCTGATCTACTCCTCCATAAATAGGGTTGTGCTGCAAGGAACTCCCCCCCTCCCCCCCACAGGAGGCACTACATTTCCCAGGTCTCCTTGCAGCAAGCATGCAGTTCTGGCCAATAGAATGTGTCAAATGATGTTCCGTCCAGAAGCAGGGTGTTTTTCCCTAGTGTTTGCAAGTCTTGAGGGGGGTGGAGTGGACCTAAATTTCCTCAGATTGTCATGAAGAAGAGAGTGGACACAGCAAGAAACAATTTTTCTCTTCTTAACTTACTGAAAGGCCAGGTCACAGGGCAAAACACCCAACAGAGAAAACTAAACATCTATGAGTGAGGACGTACACATGTGGCTAGCCTCCAGCCTTCTAGGCTCTGCATCAGTGTGGGCACAAAGCAAAGATGATAAAGTAAGACAAGAGATTCAGATGAACTTCTGATAAATGCAAGGAACATGTGTGTCCTCTAAACCTGCTTGCATCCTTGTCACTCACTCTTGCTGGGACACCAGGAAGAGCCCCTACCATGTGCGCTCAGTCCCTGCCTCTGAAGGGTTGGTCAGCACGCCTTGACTGCTTGCTCATCACAAGACAGACATGAACTAGCAGATGCTTAGCGCAGGCCTTGGAGGTCACAAAGTCCACTCATGGTGGCTCAGTGCGACCAGCTGCTGCTAGAGCCGGCTGACTTCCTTAGGCTGACTTCAGCTGGGAGAAAGGGAGGGGTGGCCCAGGCTAAGTGGGAGGGCATCAAGGAAGTGGCCCTTTGCAGAGTGGAGTGGGGTCTGAGAGGAGCTGTACGGCTTGGGTGGGTGGCAAGGCAGATCGGGAACCCTGGGCTGGCCACCACTCTCTGAAGAACTATGCTTATAGATCAGAGACCCCTGTGTAGGCTCAATTTTCTTAACAATTATATTTTATTATGAACTTATAAACCGAGAGTACCTCACTTATAACCCGACTAACCTAAACAATAGGAAAAGGAGATTAAAGAACACAATAATGAAGCCATCAGGATATCCGTTCTGAGGAATGATTCTCCTGGCGTAATCAACAGGACTTCTGCTGAAACCTGGAGCAACTGGAATCCAGAGCCTCACCCAGAGCCCGGAGCCCCGAGCCCCGAGCCCCGAAGCCTTCCCTCAAGCGTTTCTCTCTAGGAACATCCCAAAGTGGAGCGATGAACAGCCAAAACTCTTCCAAGTCTCTCCAAAAAGAATCTCCTCCCAGAGTCTGGTCACAGATCTTTTTCAGCTGGCAACAATCAAGCTCCCGCACAAGGTGGTTGGTATGCTAGTGGATTCACATCACCTGTTCTCTCACAAGTCTGTTCCTCATCCTACTCTTGGGATCATAACAAAAAACTCGTTTCTCTCTCCTTCACCCCTGCCCTAGGCTGTCTGCAACAGATGGTCAGAACAAACAGAAAGTGGCCCTGAGGCCAATCTCCTCCTCCACCAGCCGAGGCTGCACAGCCAGTGAGGAGCAAACGTCAGCTCCACAGCCGTGGGAGCTAGACAAAGAGCAGAGGGTGTGCACCTAGGCCTCTGCTCTGCCTGCCCAGTTCATGCTCGTGTGAGAGCGTGCACCTAGGCCTCTGCTCTGCCTGCCCAGTTCACGCTCATGTGGAGAAGCAACAGGAATGGTGGCAATAATACTAAATACACAGCTTTGTGAACACAGGTCCTAAGTTACGACATGCCACACTCACATGGACATGAAATAATAAGTCGGCTCAACACCCAACATCCAGGACCCCAAACAACATTCCTTTCGGGAACGGAACTCGAGACTAGAGGTCAGTGGGAACTGATCTGCTCTTGCCCTGTGGAAACGCTCCACTGAGGGAGTCATTTGACTCTTAAGTCTTCCATTTCATCTCTATCAGTTTGGGAATGGAAGACAGGAGCTCTGTTCCAGCTTACGTGGTGACTCCTACACTGACCTACAGCAAAAAGAGGTCACATCTCAAACATCTCCTGCAGCGATTGGACATTCAGAATCACACAAGCTGTATTTGCTAGAAATATCTTTGAAGTCTCTCACTCGGTACTTCACACTAAAACAAACCCCTGAAAGCACAGTAATATGGAAAGTCATGTATATAGTTGGGGAAACAAGCTTTCACAGACCAAGGCCATTTGTGAGGTCATCCCAGGCAGTGTGAACAGAGACCAGGGGAAGGTAGCCCAGGATCGGTTTGCTGATGGGAGGGGGAGACACAAGAGGGCCATTTGAGAAACTGAAGACTGGTGGGGTGGGGTCAGTCAAGGTAGGACAAAGACCTGAGGTCTGGAAGTGGCAACCTTAACTGGGTGAAGCAGACCAGCTGATTAGTGCAAACTGCTAATGGTTTTTACTTTCTGCTTAAAGCTCAGAAACAGTTGCCAGGTAAACCAGAGCATGAACTAGTTTACATGTCAACAGAGTTGACAGAGAGCATGGACCTATCACAGCAATTTCTGAGGGCAAGGCAGGGGGATTGCTTGAGCCTACAGCTTGGCGACCAGCCTGGGCAAAATAAACCCTGTGCTGTCAGGCTTGAGATACAACCAACAGGAAAGAAGATCCCACTTCAGGGCTCCAAGGACCCCAAGAGGATGACCCCTCTGGGACTGCGTCAGCCGAAGACAGAGTCATCCATCTGACCTAGGAGATTCCAGGCCTGAGGTAGCAGAATTTGAACCCCTACACAGGGGTACAGGGTGGGAGGGAGGGGGACACAAATGTTAAGACTGCGCTACACATGAGCTTCATGCTAGAGGGGCAGACGCTAGCCACTCCAGCCATAGCCACAGGACAAACTGCCAACTACATGAGGCCCTGCATGTGCCCACATGCCTCACCGTCGAAGTCTTCTTTATCAATAATCTCTATAGACCTTTTAACTACACCCAACAAAATTATATATCCTCTGAAGAGCCAAAGCAAGTGAAGCCAAGCAGAACACAAAAGCCAAGGGAAAGGCCAAGGTGCAGTCCTGGGGAACAATGGCCCTGCCCTGAGCAAGTGACCAGGAAAAGGTGGATCAGGAGAGGTCATGCAAGCCAGGCCTTGGAGGATGAGCAAGGACTTCAGCACAAAGCAGGACAAGGCAAAGCCTCGGAGCTGGGAGGTGCCTGCCAGGCGGGGTCAGCGCTGTGCTCTCTCCAGGTCCCTGCGCACCCCGGGGCTGGATGAGCAGGCACCTGCATCTGGGCTGAGAACATCCTTCAGCAGACACAGCTCACATGGAGAGCATGAACCCAGAAGGCTTTGGCCAGATTCCGCAGGTGAGCAAGTCACACTCCCTAAATGGAACAAGAGACAAAAAGCCGCAGACAGGATAAATGGGGCTCAGCTGGTAGACTTCTTGCACAGATGAGGCCTTGGGTTCATTGTACAGCACCACATGAACAGGCCTGGCGGCACACCTCTATAATTCCAGCACTCGAACAGTAAGTGACTAAACAAATATTTTGTTTTGTTTTTAAAGCCATGGAGCAGGGGCTCAGCAAACAGAACTGTCCCTCAACCTTACTCTGGAAGCACAGCCTAGTGGTGTCACAGACAGGCAAAACGACAACCCTCAAGCCGAAAGGTCCCACCTGGTGCCGAGTCTAAGGGCTGGGGGACAGTGTCATGCACATCCGGTTAGACACCAACCTTGGGACATGATCCTCTTAGAACGGTCTCTGCAATGTCCTCAGTAAGACCCAGCACACAGCACAGCAGGGGAGGATGGGTCCCAGAGCAGCGTGGCAGCTGTCGGACTTAGACACACAGGAAGCACAGCCATGTCCCAGGTCTCTGAGCCATGCAATCTGTGCTACAGACACTGGAGGGGAAGGGAGGGTCCTCTCTATGACCCTTGGCGGAAGCCTGGCCCTGCTCCAGAGTGGACCACAACTCTGGCCTCTGGAACTGGGTGTGCACATGTTCCTTTGGTATAAAGCATGTGTGTGGTGACCTGTTACAAGCATCCCTAGGAATGGCCCCAGCAGGTAGTAAACACTGTGGAACCTGGTCACTATACCAAGAGCCACGGTGACCCATGTGACCAAGTTCAAGCAGGCCTACGCTGTACAACTAGTTCCACAAAACACCGTGTGATAAGGAACAGCTGCCAAAAAGCAAGCCAAACAGATGGCCTGGCTCTGCCAAACCTTCACAGACCACAGCACCTGTGATAACAGGACAGCCCGGAGCTCAGACATGGGGCAAGCTCCTCAAGATAGGAGAAAACTGTCTGGGGAGAGGCGCTTGCTGGGTGCTAAGGTCCAGGTGGATAGGAGCAGGAGACACGGCAGACAGCGTTAACAGTGCAGGCTGTGCTCCTCACACTACCGGAAGAACCGAGGGGAAGTGCAGTCACACGAACACATAATGAATCTCAGAGGCGGTCAATGTGTCTACCCTGATTTAAACTATACACGAAGCAGCAAAACATCACATGGAACATCACGAAAAAAAAAAAAAAGCACAAGACATTTGCTTTTACCCTTCCCTTAAAAATATAAACTGAATTATGAAATATAACCAGGCAGGCTGCAGCAGCTATCTAAATCACTCTAGAAATCTGGGAAGGCAGGCAGGAGGCGGGGCCAACGGCCTATCCATGAAGAAGGGTCAGGATGGCTCAAGTACCTGGAGAGGTGTGGGGCACAGAGACGTCAACAGCAGCAGCAGCAGGCAACAGCATTAGGAACAGTCACATTCAGAACAAAGAGCAGCACTGGGTGCTGCTTCCTGGTCTACTGGAGACGGGACCCCCTGGAGAAGAGGCCTGACCTGCTCTGCACTCAGCCAGCAGCTACTGACCTTGAGGGCTGACTTCCTGGACCCTGCTGCTGGGACTGTCCTCTGGGTAACTGCTCACCCCTACCCACCCTCTACCCGCCCAGGCACAGGCAAGAGTTTGTAACTTCATTCTATGTACTGTGGACCAGGGGAGAACTGCTCCTTCTCACCTAACTAGTCAGTACGGGGTAGGGAGTGGGGGAGGAGGGCAGGAATTTAAGCCCAGAGTCTAGGGGTTAACTTTACCTGCCTTGATACCAGGCTGCCCAGTACAAAAAGGGTCAAGTGTGAACTCTCAGCAGCAAGGGGACAGTGCGCAACTGCAGAGCAGAGAAATATGTTAAGTGGAGGTGGGGTGTCCAGGAGAGAGCTGCAGTGAGGCCTGCCCTTCCTGACAAGCTTGCCTGCCATGACCACTGCCCTTGTGTTCCACAAGAAAGACACCCTCTGATATTCAAGGGTTCTGAAGACTCGGAGCACAGGCCACACACAGCTCCCACCCGTCTACTCTTCCACATAAGTAGATACCAGTCACAAAGCATCAGTAGGTGCCTAAGAATGAAATACCAGCGTGAGCATTCAGCTGCAGAACATAGATAAATCAGCCCTGTGCTGACCAGGAAATGCTCACTGGGGGCCATTACACAGTGCTGGGGGTTATGTGGGCTGCTGGGGGAGAAAAGGCATCAACAGTCTTACCAAGCACTGGAACCTGCCTGCTACAATACCAACTACCGAGGCAGGATGTGCCCACTGGTGCAATGATGGAGAATGGCTTCTGGGGTAACTAACCCTTCACTGCCTGACTGGACTTGAGGCAGGTTTCACCAGAGGGATGTATGCCTGGTACTGCAAACATGGTCAAACCCAGGGCAAGGAATCACAGGCCGAAAGGACAGCCTTACTGACGTTGCTTGTCAAACGGCTATGTTGTGAGACTGTCTTCTGTGCGTTTGCGTTTTCACCCATAGATCTGTGCTGCTTTCAACCTCTGGCCAAGAAGCTTCTTGTTGCCGTGATCAGTACAGAATCGTAAGTGTTCCTAGGTCTGAGAACACGTGACTGGGAGTGCTCAGCCACACTGATATCTCCGTCACCCACCAGCCCACCCTCACCATGGCTCAGGGATCCTCACAGAAGCAGGCATAAGACTGTTATAAGTGCTAGAAGATGAGAAGACGTGCTACAAAATACCATCCGCTGGACATGACGCAGCTGTCACACACATGAACTCATGGCAGCTGTGACTATCTACATATGATACACACAAGATCGAACCGGTTTAAAATTCCAATATGGGGCAGGGAAGGGCTCCGGAGGTCCTTCCCTAGTGAAGAGCTGCTGTCAGCTGATGCCTGCTGAAGGGGGTAGAGCCATTTTTCTCAGGGAGTGGCCTCTGCTGGGCTGTCCGTGCCCTAGTGGATGACTGCACATCCATGCACATGTGGGCATGACTGCACATCCATGCACATGTGGGCATTACCGCACATCCATGCACATGTGGGCAGTACATATGGACTAAGTAGACCCTTTACTGTTTCCCCTTCAGGCAGAAAGTAAAAAGAGAAACGTCTCAGGAAAAGAGGAAGGAGAGGGAACCTAGTGCCACTAGCCACCCTGGGTGACTCTCTCCCCTGAAGCCTCTCTTCCTTACAATCCTGCTCCCACGCCTGGGTGGATGGGGTTCCCAGCAAGATAGCCTGGGCAGGTGGGCAGCCTGTGTTCCCACACGCAGAAACAACACAGTGAGGCTGATGACAGATGGAACAGTTTGCAAAATTAAGACTGGATTCTTTACAGTGTGGACAGACAGGGGATAGGAACAGAATAAAAAGCCCAGCTATATTTGGAGCTAAGAAAATTCCTAGCTAGCTCTGACGAACAAGTTGGAATAGGGTGGCGCTTGAGCTTTAGACATTGCTTGAAGCCTGCCGAGTCTGCTCCCAGTGGCCTGTGTGGCTAAAGCTCTATAAACAACATGCTCCTGAAGTGCCTCTGTGTATGTGACATGCTTTCCTGTTGCCTCAGGGAGAGGAAGCCAGGAGAACGGAGGCAGAAAGAGAAGCCATGTCTCAGATCTGCAGCAGTTCAGAAAGTGGCAGGGCCTTTGTCAGTGTGAATTCCCAGCATCCCTCTTTCTGGTCCTCCTCCTTCCTCCCCCAGTGCTGTTCCTGTCACTCTCAGATGGCCAACCCAGACCATCCTCAAGCCCCTCACCTGCACACCTAGGTGAATGCAGCTCTTCACAAGCCTCACTATGTAATGCAGACTGGACTCAACTCTCAAGCCTGCAGCCTCCATGAACTGCATGACGTTCAAGGAGCTCGGCTCAGCCCGAGGAGCCGCCTGGTATGCACAGAACGTGATGGCCACAGCTGGTGAGGCTTCGAGAAGCATGACTATGACACGGGCACCAAGAACTAAGAACATGGCCGATCTTTAGAAAGGTGGGTGCTGGGGTTGGTTGAGGACATCTTAGAGCGGATGTTCTCAACAGATAAGCCACAGAAGTAATCCGGCTGTGGTTCCCTGTGACAAGACCGCCAGTTAGGTAGATGTAGGAAGCATGGTGAGCGCCACGTTTCTTTAAAGTGCAGCAAGACGTGAGGAAAGCCTTCTAGTGTACACTCTGCGTGAGACGAAGACCTGGCAACCGACAATAGCTACCTCACCCCAAATAGAGCAACTAACCAAGCAACAGCCGCTGGGAAGGCCTGGCTGCTGGTGTCTGGCCCGCCCGGAAGGCCTAGCTGCTGATGTCCGGCCAGGTCCATCTTGCTTTCCTTGCAGCACCAGGTGATGAAGGAAGCTTCGTGAAGCCTTGAGGGACCAATATTCTGCATGATGCAGGATGCACACCTCTAAAGACACCAATAATGTAAGGAGCTGGGTAGGACCTCAAAGAATGGCAAAGGACAGAACATTCCAGGTCTTCCAGACCAGAACCCATGCCGAGCACAAGGACAGAAATGGCAGGTAGAACCTGTGTGTCTGAAACTTCTTATCCAAACATCAGGGGACTACATTCCTGTTAAAATCAACCTTGCATATGCCCACCAGATACAGAACATCAAACACTGCAGTATTTTTCATGTTCAATACTTCTTAAAAGAAAAAAACTTACCTCAGAGAGTTGATGAAAGAAGAGTATAAGTATTAAAAGAGAAAACCCAATTAGCTGCTTAGTCTATCTACCTCTACTGTGCCCCTACTGAGTCAATATTTACTAAACACACCCAGGCTACAAGACATAAAAAGAAAGTGATAAAAATCAAGGCATATTCAGCTACTGGCAATCACGTGATATAGCAGCAGATCTTGGCACACACAAAAGGCTCTTAAAGCCAAAATCACACATTTTCATGGTACCAGTATCTATGACTCAAACCTACGTAGACATCGCAGTGGTTACACGGCACATTGCGTACAATGTAAGACTGTGATCACAAATGCACAGCCCCAGAGGTGACCCCAGGACTGCAGTCAATCAGTTGGCATCAGCACTTCACACACAGCATCTTATTTAGTGGAATGTAAATTCATCTACTTAGATTAAAAGGTTGTGAACCAGGCATGGTAGCACATGTCTTTAATCCCAGCACTCGGGAAGCAGGGGCAGGCAGATTTCTGTGACTTCGAGGCCAGCCTGGTCTACAAAGTGAGTCCAGGACAGCCAAGACTACACAGAGAAACCCTGTCTTGAAAAACCAAAGAAAGAGAGAGAGAAAAGTTGTGCCAATGACAAGCTGTCCACAAAAACAAGTGGGCTGTACAGGACCATGAACAGGGTGAGACCTTCAAACACTCAGTCCCAAATGGGATGTCTCTGTCAAAGCCGTCCCATAAGGGCTCAGGAAGATGTGCAGGAAGGTTATTAAGATCCATAGAGGACGATGACACCAAAGAAACAGTGTATTCCAAGCGCAGAAGGACTGATAACACATGAGAACTCAGACAAGGTGCCAGCATTCACACGTGGGGTCTCAGTACTGAGAGGAAAAGTAGACACACCCTCCCATCCATAACCAAGACACTACTGACCAGCTGACCACTGACAAAGGAAATATTAATTTTCTCCAATGGAGTCTCACAGGGTATAAAGCCACACTTATGAGAAGGCCCCATGCCCGGCAGTAGATGGCCCACACCAACTGGACCCACTGACATTTTTTGGAGTTTTGTTTTGTTTTTGTCCCATAATGCTTTGTTTGGGCTTTTTTTTTTTTAACCTTACTGGCCTTTTGCTTATATATTATGATTTGTGTTTTTATGGGTTGTGTGTGTGCCTCTACCTGTGTCGTGTTTCTCATGCTTTTTCTTCATTGGCTTCTTTGTTAGAAGACACGGAATTGAATGGGTGGTGGAATTTGGGAGGAGATGAAGGGAAACTCAGACCAAAGAAAGGTCTAGTAAATGTCTGTTATTGCCCTATAATTATTACAGTGGTATTTTCTAACCCGCTGCCAATCAATAAAAACAAGGACACCTGTTATATTTTAAAATAACTTTCCTTCACCGGAGGCAGGGCAGATATTAATCCCCTAAACTACCTCCCATATATCCCTGCCTCTACCCTAGGCCATCTGTTTCTAGTAGTTTCTATCAAGCTACCTCACATCCATAATCCCAAATATTTGTTAATGTTCTTCATCTGGGCCGAATCCTCCATGTGTGCCAGCCATGTGCTTCTCCTCCACCTCATCCATGGCGGCGGCCTCCTTCTTTCTCCTTTTCTTCTGCTGCCTCTTCCTCTTTCCAAGACCCATCACCCTCCAAGCCTGCAAACCCTTTGCATGCCCCGTCATCCCCCCTGCCCCAAGCCTGCGAACCCTTTGCATGCCCCATCACCCCCCAAGCCTGCGAACCCTTTGCATGCCCTGTCACTCCCCCCCCCCCCGCCCCAAGCCTTCGAACCCTTTGCATGCCCTGTCACTCCCCCCCCCCCGCCCCAAGCTTGCGAACCCTTTGCATGCCCCATCACCCCCCAAGCCTGCGAACCCTTTGCATGCCCCATCACCCCCCAAGCCTGCGAACCCTTTGTGCGCCTACCTTCTTCCAGCCCAGCCCAGAAATCAGCTTTTTATTGGTCAAAGAGGAACACATTTTTGGCAAGGTTACAAACATCATTTTAGAGAAAGTGAGTGTCTGCTTCTTTGGGCAGCAATCAGACCTTGGGAGCCAGTAATTAACATCAAAATACATCAGACCAACCTCCAACAGACTACACTGTATAAAAATATTTTTTCAATTAAAAAATATAAAGAAGAGCTAGAATAACTTAGAAACAAAACAAGATAAGGCAGGAGAAACTCTCTGAGTTTGATACCAAGCAGGAAATAATTAGAATAGAATGGTTTGGGCACAAGTTAGAAAAATGGAGCAAAATAAAGGTCAGAAGTCCCATCTCTTTATGGAACTGGTAGGAGCCTCCCTGGGTGACAACGAAGGTACACACAGAAAGGATGGACAACACTCATAACTGCTGTTAAGAAAAGTAGGTCATCGTATTCACAAAGGTCTGCACCATGGTCTGTGCAAACAAGCAACAAACCAGACACCGGGGAGACGTCTCGGTTTATAACAGACTTGCCTCGCTGGCATACAAGCCTAGATTCAATCCTCAGAACCCACGTAAAACATCTTTAAAAGCCAAGTGTGGTAGCATAGCTACCCCTGGGGCTTGCCGGACAGCCAGCCGAGCCTCCTTGACCAGTAAGACACTCTGAACAGAGGAAAGTGGAAGATTTCTGAGTAGCAGAACCCAAGGCTTACCTCTGACCTTCATATGCACCTACAAATGCGCGCGCGCGCGCGCGCACACACACACACACACACACACACACACACACGGGAGTGTGAAAAGTAAAACTTTTGAATTTGCATAGAAGGACAGATTACTTTTATGACTTCAGCATGAGGGCAGATTTCTTCGCTCAGAGACAGAATGAATATACCATTAAAAAAAAAGCTGATAAATTTAGCTGCATAAAATTTAAAAGTTTCTGTATAAAAGGGTTAAAAATAGGCCACAAACCACATGGCATTTGCATAACACATGTAATTGATGTCCAGAATACAAAAGGAACTCTTGTGAATCAATTAGAAGGCAGAGAAATCACATAAATGGACAATATAGAGAGAGGGTGGCCAGTGGCAGGTGATTGGTCGCTGCCAACTGTAAGCAGCGGAGAACAGCAACTCCATGGCCAGTGGGCAGGAGCGGCTACAGGACAACCCATCTGGGCGAATGCAGAACGCGTGCAGCAGTTGGAGGCCATGTGTCCCACCGCCAGCCACTTCATTCTCAGACAAACCCTAGAGAAAGTTCCGTCCTTCACCCCGCTACGTGCGTGGCAATGACAGATGTGAGTCGGTGTGACAACAACGGAGGAAATGGCAGGTGTCCACCCCCGGGGAACTGAAGAGTACGTGTCGGTGCAGCTGCAAACACAACACAACACAGAAGCAAGCAGACAGAAGGAACAGAGCTGTACCGCCGATCAACCGCACAGGCACGTACGGAAGCAGTTACGTAACAGAAGCGATGTGATTCCGTCTACATCACATGTGAACCAGAGAAGGAGCATGGGTTGATGTCTGGGGGACATAAAACACAGCATGAGGAGATAAACAGGCAAGAGGGGCATCAGATCCAAGACTGTGGAAAATGCGATATGGGGAGGACCGCTGGGTACACACAGTGAAAAACTTTTCTTTGCTAAGCTAACTCGCAGGAATTTTTTTATTTGTATAGATAGCTGGACTATTTCATAAGGGAGAACTGTGGTCACTGGTTCTTGCTTACTGAGAAAGGAAGTGGGCCTGCCCAGGCGACAGATCTCAACTTTTGGGGCTTCAAACCTCCACATACACTTACACAGACAACGGGGCTGCTCTGAGTTGAAAGGACAGGTGGCACCTGGGACTCAAAAATCAAGTATTCCGGAGCCGAAAAGCCCTTCCTCGGCCCACTGCCCTGTCTCTGGTACACCCAGGTGGCCAGCACGCTGGCCTATGAGGGAAGACAGCTCCACTGAGATCAGCCTGTGCTCTTCCCACCAATCAAAGTGCTCCTCAGCTCAATTCAGTCAGGACCACGGAAGCCTGGGGGCCCGGGGGGGGCCTGGGGGGGTCTGGGTACGCTGGCCTCAGTGGGATTGGTGTGAGGAGACTCCTCCTGACCAGGGTCTTTGTGAAGACCTCATAAAGAGCCTCAACAGCAAAGAGCTAGGCAGCCATCAGGGAGGCTGTCCCACTGTGTGACTTGAGAAGTAGAGGATGTACCCGGAAATATAGCAGGCAGTTTCAAGCTGACAGGAGGGATGAGCTGGATTGTAATGGGCGAAACATGTCTCCTCTGGGAGGCCTAAGGAGAGATGCAGAAGCTCAGGTGGGACCGGGTGCATCAAAGAAGCATCTAGGAGGTACAGCGCCACACGGGAGGACTCAAAGACACCCCCAAACCCTGCCCACTCAGGTAACTTCAGAGCTTCCATACAGCCAAAGGTAAGAGGATGGCCAAGGACTCCCCAGCTCCCCACAACCCTCTGTTCCTCCAAATGTCACTAAGGAAAAGTGGGGGACCACAAAACGAGGCCAGCTGCCAACCTGTCCTTGGTCATTTGTCACTTCCGCGCTTCATCTACAAGCAGAGTCCACAGAGGGACTGACATCATGAGCTTGTTGGCATCAAAAGCTACAGACAGCTTAGTCCATCTGAGGCATGGGGCGGGGCCAACAACCAAACTCCTAGACCATCTACAGAGGAGAGAATTTCCTACTAATCCAGGCAGAGAATGGGTGGCACAGACCCCATTGAGCATCACACTGCCGGGGGCTCTGTCCAGCCAGGTTCCCCAGCTAGGCTGCAATCCTTCCCACGAGAGAGCTTTCCACTCCTGCATTTCAGGCCTGGCTCCCTCTGCCTCGGCTGAAACCAGCCCCACAGCCAGGTTCTCCCTCGGGCTGGTTTTAGAAGCTGCTTCCTAGTCTCCAGCCTCAGGCTCCTGGCACCGTGCATGGTGCCTGTTCACCATATTGAATATACCCTTGCCATAAAGCAGGGCTGCTTATGTGTGAGGCACGGGACCTCTCACAGCACTCACAGGTACCTCAGGACTATTCTGTTCTCCTTAATGTGGGCAAGCTCCTTAAAAGGAAGCCCTCAGCATAATATGAATTTGAGATTCTTACGGCAGGAGAATAGAGACTGAAAAAAAAAAAACTACACCAAGATTAACATGAAAGAAGCCAGTTGGCGGAGGACTGGCAGGTGGGGGCCTGGACAGTATATGGCGTGTGCTCAGAACACAAGGCAGAGACACACAAATGTGGGAGAGACGTGTGCCACGTGAGTGTCCGCTGTGGACCTGTGGCTTGGTGCTTTGGGGGCTTTTCCCTCAATGCTGACCAGTCTCATTTTCAGGAGGGTTTGCCCTCTCTTAATATGCCGTCTCTGCTGTTATCTCGTGCCACGTGGCCCTGCTCTAATTGTTTCTTGTATGGCACAGGAACCAGAAAACTTCAGCTCGTGCCTCTTGGGACGCAGACTCAGGCCCCTAACATTCTGACTAGAAACTTAAACAAGCTTGTTAAGACTGTTTAAGTTTTAAAATGCCATGCCTTCTGTTCAGGCCTCGACATCAGACTACAAAGAGAGCTGAAGACAGAGATTCTGACTGAAAGGGGCCATGTGTGAGAAGTGCTGCGGCGGCGGAAATACACACCGCCCCCATTCCCTTCTCATATCCCTGGGGAGGTTCCAAAGAGTGCAGTTAAATAGAAACAGTAACAAATCCCACTGGAAAGGCAAACAAGGCTTCCTAGACCGGAGATGAGGCCACGCCCTCAGGCTCCACCTAGCAGGTGGATGTGAACTTGGCAGAAGGCATCACCAGCTAGCAGAGATCAGGCCCTGGGCTTCCAGCTTTTACTTCTGCCTCAGCACCTTGGTGGACCTCCATGAGCAGCAAACCAAAGCAGAAAGGAGCCGGGACAGGACCCGGGGGCTTCACACTGTAGTAAGACATTAAAAAAGGGGAACTGGAGTAACACAAGGCTGTCGAGCAGACCAGACTTCAGCCATCCTCACCCGCCTTCTGTGGCCCACAGACCTGGGCACCTGCCCTTGTGCAAACAGCTTCCTTTGTAGTAAGCTTCAAAGAGATCACTAACCTTCCTTCATCGCAATGTGAGAAAAGTCAAAGACAGAAGGAAACCGTGGACTTGAGTTTACTCTGCAGAGTTTCTGAACGCACACCCTACTGTTTGCTGGGCGAGGCTCCACAGGGACTTCAGAGGCGCTGCTAACGAGGGAAAACGCAAGAACCCACACAGAAGTTAGTGGAGACTCTGAGGGCGATGCCCTCATGAGTGGGAAAAGGCAGCTGATGTCATGAGAGAGAAGCGACGGCAAACAGTGTCCGATGAGCACATGTCATCTGCTCTTACAAGTCAATGATGAATGACAGACACAGCGTTGCTGGGAACTAGGCCCCGCAGGCCTGCTGCACATTTGAAGGTTTGGTCCCCAGTCGGTAGTACAGCTTGTCAAGGTCATAAGACCGTTTGCACACGGGGCCTTCTGGCAGACTCAACTTTTAAGAAGAGAAACCCAATCTACAGATGTTTCTCCAAGAAAGGCAAGCAAATGGCCAAGAAAGGGTGCTTGATGCCATGGGTCGTTGGGGAATCCAAACCACGGGGAGATGCCACCCCACAACTGCAGCATGTGCAAACAGTAAGAGCAAACCAGTAACAGCCTCACAGTACCTTAGAGACAGAGGGATCTCAGACAACACACAGCAGCTCCACGCCAAGCAGGGGGAAAGGCGTAGCCTCAAAACAGTCACACACAATCATTCTTGGAAGCATTATGCGATAGCCAAACAGTAGAAACGTTTCAAACATCTATCACATCTTCACAAATAAATATGCGTTGTGGCCATACAATGCAGTATTATTTGGCAGTACAAAGAGATGCCTGCATGGATGGAGTGTGAAAACATTGAGCCATGGAGTGAAAGGAGCCAGTCACACCGCATCACTAGCCTCAGTGTTCCATTTATCTGAGGTGTCTAGACAGGCCGCGCTCGGGACAGATGTCCTCCAGCAAGCGCAGGGCTCCGGAGGCCGATGAACTTTATCTGCATTCAGTTTAGCTCCTCTAAAGTTGATTCACCCCTAGGCAAAGTCATGTTTATTCCGAAGTCAAACATCCAGGGAGCTAAGGACTTTTCAATAAGATATTTATGAACAACAACAAAAAGGAGCAAATGACTTAAAACTGAAGACTTAACTCACAAAGTAACTTCCAGGACGAGCATCAGAATCAGTTCCCACCCATCCCCACTGTCACTCAAGCTATCGGTGACAGGAGATCAGGACGGTTTCTTTTCCCCAGGAAATGGAGATGACCAGGAGGGCCTAGTGGACAAGGTCTTGCTGTCCCCTCCCTCAGGGAGTGACTGGTAACTCTAGAGTCCTGCTTTTAAGGGGAGTCTCTAGTACCCTATGTTTCCTGGGGGTGGGTGGAGGCCAAGAGAGAGCAGAAGGCATCCCACCCAGCTGGAGAGAGGGCCCCTCAAAGCCTGTTCCAGATTACATTCAGGTGTCCAGCAAATGGGTTGCATCAGGAAGTGATGGGAAAACGCTGACCTGAATTCTCCTTCGAACGATGGCAAAAAGGACTGTGAGTCTCAGTAGGTGAACAAAGTGACCCTCAGTGTGTCCTAATGTTACACTGTCATAGCTACAGCAGTGCGCCATGCCGCCTGACCTTACACCAGACACCACTGTCATAGCTACAGCAGTGCGCCATGCCCCCTGACCTTACACCAGACACCACTGTCATAGCTACAGCAGTGCGCCATGCTCCCTGACCTTACACCAGACACCACTGCCATAGCTACAGCAGTGCGCCATGCCGCCTGACCTTACACCAGACACCACTGTCATAGCTACAGCAGTGCGCCATGCCCCCTGACCTTACACCAGACACTACTGTCATAGCTACAGCAGTGCGCCATGCCCCCTGACCTTACACCAGACACCACTGCCATAGCTACAGCAGTGCGCCATGCCGCCTGACCTTACACCAGACACCACTGTCATAGCTACAGCAGTGCGCCATGCCCCCTGACCTTACACCAGACACCACTGTCATAGCTACAGCAGTGCGCCATGCTCCCTGACCTTACACCAGACACCACTGCCATAGCTACAGCAGTGCGCCATGCCGCCTGACCTTACACCAGACACCACTGTCATAGCTACAGCAGTGCGCCATGCCCCCTGACCTTACACCAGACACCACTGTCATAGCTACAGCAGTGCGCCATGCCCCCTGACCTTACACCAGACACCACTGCCATAGCTACAGCAGTGCGCCATGCCGCCTGACCTTACACCAGACACCACTGTCATAGCTACAGCAGTGCGCCATGCCGCCTGACCTTACACCAGACACCACTGTCATAGCTACAGCAGTGCGCCATGCCCCCTGACCTTACACCAGACACCACTGCCATAGCTACAGCAGTGCGCCATGCCGCCTGACCTTACACCAGACACCACTGTCATAGCTACAGCAGTGCGCCATGCCCCCTGACCTTACACCAGACACCACTGTCATAGCTACAGCAGTGCGCCATGCCCCCTGACCTTACACCAGACACCACTGCCATAGCTACAGCAGTGCGCCATGCCCCGTGACCCTACACCAGACACCACTGTCATAGCTACAGCAGTGCGCCATGCCGCCTGACCTTACACCAGACACCACTGTCATAGCTACAGCAGTGCGCCATGCCCCCTGACCTTACACCAGACACCACTGTCATAGCTACAGCAGTGCGCCATGCCGCCTGACCTTACACCAGACACCACTGTCATAGCTACAGCAGTGCGCCATGCCCCCTGACCTTACACCAGACACCACTGTCATAGCTACAGCAGTGCGCCATGCCCCGTGACCCTACACCAGACACCACTGTCATAGCTACAGCAGTGCGCCATGCCCCCTGACCTTACACCAGACACCACTGTCATAGCTACAGCAGTGCGCCATGCCCCGTGACCCTACACCAGACACCACTGTCATAGCTACAGCAGTGCGCCATGCCCCCTGACCTTACACCAGACACCACTGTCATAGCTACAGCAGTGCGCCATGCCCCGTGACCCTACACCAGACACCACTGTCATAGCTACAGCAGTGCGCCATGCCCCCTGACCTTACACCAGACACCACTGTCATAGCTACAGCAGTGCGCCATGCCCCGTGACCCTACACCAGACACCACTGTCATAGCTACAGCAGTGCGCCATGCCCCCTGACCTTACACCAGACACCACTGTCATAGCTACAGCAGTGCGCCATGCCCCCTGACCTTACACCAGACACCACTGTCATAGCTACAGCAGTGCGCCATGCCCCCTGACCTTACACCAGACACCACTGTCATAGCTACAGCAGTGCGCCATGCCGCCTGACCTTACACCAGACACCACTGTCATAGCTACAGCAGTGCGCCATGCCCCCTGACCTTACACGAGACACCACTGTCATAGCTACAGCAGTGCGCCATGCCCCCTGACCTTACACCAGACACCACTGCCATAGCTACAGCAGTGCGCCATGCCGCCTGACCTTACACCAGACACCACTGTCATAGCTACAGCAGTGCGCCATGCCCCCTGACCTTACACCAGACACCACTGCCATAGCTACAGCAGTGCGCCATGCCCCCTGACCTTACACCAGACACCACTGCCATAGCTACAGCAGTGCACCATGCCCCCTGACCTTACACCAGACACCACTGTCATAGCTACAGCAGTGCGCCATGCTGCCTGATTTTTCACACCAAACACCACTGTCATAGCTACAGCAGTGCGCCATGCCCCCTGACCTTACACCAGACACCACTGCCATAGCTACAGCAGTGCGCCATGCTCCCTGACCTTACACCAGACACCACTGCCATAGCTACAGCAGTGCACCATGCCCCCTGACCTTACACCAGACACCACTGTCATAGCTACAGCAGTGCGCCATGCTGCCTGATTTTTCACACCAAACACCACTGTCATAGCTACAGCAGTGCACCATGCTGTCTGATTTTCACACCAAACACCTAGCCGCAGTTTGTTAAAAATATAACCCCATTTGGAAAGGTTGAATGTCAAAGTACAGTTTATTATCTGTAATTACTTAAAAAATGAATTTGCAAACTGGAATATTCAGGAAATTAGGAATTATCTTCATTTCTTGTGTATGTGTGTACACATACTTGTGCACAATATATATGCAAGCACATGTGTATGCAAAAGCCAGAGGAAAAGCTCAGGTGTCATTCTTCGAGCATCATGTACCTTTTCACTTATTTCTTCTTATTCATCAGTTTTTTTTTTTTTTTTTTGAGGCGTTCTTTTCACTCTTCTGGGAGGTAACTGAAAATGGCTCTCCAGTTCTTCTCATGAATAAAAAGATAACAACGGTGTGGGGGAGGGGTAGGAAGTGTGAATCAAAACGCCAGCCAAGGCAATCAGTTGCCCGGGAACTATTAGCAAACTGCAGGCAACCTGGAGGAGAACAGCACATCCCAGGCACCAGAGGCAGAAGTCTGGACAACTGGGTCACACAGTTCACTATGCCACATGCTGAACTGTTTCTTCTTAGGGTTGTGGACATCTACCCCAGGTAAAAAGAAATTGTTTCTCTCCAAAATTCGTCAGGAATTCTCCTTGTGAGCAATGTTTTCCTTTTATACAACACTGTCTAGCAATTCATCAAAATAAGATGACTCCATCAAACAGCAGTGCTCGGCAAAAGCACAACCACAGCGGCACAAGGAAAGGAAGCAGGCACAGGCTGACGGATGGCTCAGTTGGCACAGTGAGAGAACTGAGAGCCTGAGCCTGAGGCCAGGAACCCCAGCAAAAGGCCAGGTGTGGGTTGAAATGCCAATACTGAGGGGACAAGGAATGCGTCATCTCTACGGCTCAATGTGGCTAACCACCAGGCTAGCCTAATCAGCTGTTCTGTCTCAGTGAGGGACTGTCTCAACCAGCAGGGCTCTGCAGGGACATACTTGAGATCGACTTCCGGTCTCCACACACAGGTACTCATAGACACCTCTGTCCAAACCCCATCACACAGAGGGGGCGGGGGCAGGGGGAGGAGAGGCTATCAACACTTCTGTGCTCACATGAAGTGTATTCTATCAGTGACGTCTGATGTTCACTCCTTTACTGCACACTGTAAGGGACGGGGGAATGGAATAGATTTTGCAGGTGGACTGGGGGCTGGTGGCAGGGAGACAGGAAGAGGTGAGGGAGGCAGGGGTGGAGGGAAGAAAGCACTGGAAGAGACAACCAGAATGTGGGGAGGGGGGCGACATTTAGGGAATGATGTGGAAACTGGGAATAATGAAAACTTCCTGTAACCCCAATGAGAACTCCTAGGAATGGAGGCTCTGGAAGCTGAGCCAGCCATCTTCTGTAAGCAGCAAGGCTCCCAGCGGTGGCCCTGGGACACCAACCCAGCCATCTTCTGTAAGCAGGCAAGGCTCCCAGCGGTGGCCCTGGGACACCAACCCAGCCATCTTCTGTAAGCAGCAAGGCTCCCAGCGGTGGCACTGGGACACCAACCCAGCCATCTTCTGTAAGCAGCAAGGCTCCCAGCGGTGGCACTGGGACACCAACCCAGCCATCTTCTGTAAGCAGGCAAGGCTCCCAGCGGTGGCACTGGGACACCAACCCAGCCATCTTCTGTAAGCAGGCAAGGCTCCCAGTGGTGGCACTGGGACACCAACCCAGCCACAAAACCTTTGACCCACACCTGTCCAGCCTGTAAGCTGTGCTGGGGCAAGCATGGCTCAGCGCTTGTGGGAAAGGCCACCCGACAACTGGTCTAACTTGAGGCCTAAGCCACAAGAAGGAGCCCATGCCCGACACTGCCTGGATGGCCAGGAAGAGACAGATGGCTCAGAAACCTAGGGTAGAACCAAAAACTGACTTTAAAAAGAAAAAATAAGTCAATGAAATGATTCCTAATAATATTCTGCTATATTTAAATATCAGGGCCTAACCCAATAGTCATCAAAGAGGCTTCCTCCAGAAGCTGACGGGAGCAGATACAGAGCCACAGCCAAACACTGTAGGAGCTACAGGTCAGGGACACTACAAGGACACAGAGCTCAGAACCAACTAAGGAGGGCGTATAGGGCTCACAGAGACTGAAGAGGCAAGCACAGCCAGCTTGGGACTCTGCATATATGTTGTGGTTGTTTAGCATGAGGTTCTTGTGGGACTCCTAACAGCGGGAGTGGGGTGTATTTGACTCTTTTGCCTCACCCAGCCTAAACATAAGGGTTTGTGTCCAGTCTTATTGTATCTTGTTATTCCATTTTCAGTTGACATCCCTGGGGGCCCTTCTCAATCCTGAAGGGAAACGGAGGAGTGGATCTGGGGCAGAGGCGAGGTGTGTGTGGGGAGGGGAGGCTGGGGACTGGGAGGAGTCAAGGGAAGGGGCTGCAGTCAGGAGAGAAGACTAAGTAAAAAGAAAAAAGAAGACACAGGACTATCCTTAAAAAAACAAACAAACAAAAAAAAAACTAGGCGGTTAATGCAATGAAACACTGTTCCTGCCTAGGCAGTAACACAATGAAACACTGTTCCTGCCTAGGCGGTAAGGCAATGAAACACTGTTCCTGCCTAGGCGGAACGCAATGAAACACTGTTCCTGCCTAGGCGGAACGCAATGAAACACTGTTCTTGCAGTTCCGTCATCTCCACCATGCTTTCAGAGTCCGTCTTTAAGCTCTTGTCTGCACGAGCTGGATTTTAGCTGGGAGGTCAACACCAGAAAGAAAAGTACGGTAGACAGAAAAAGGGACAAAGATATCCTTGAAGCCACTCAGCATCCTGTGAGGGGTCAATGCCAGTCTGTATGACAGGATTTAAATCACCATGGAATACGCCTCTGGTGTGTCTAGGATGGCTTTTCCAGAAGGGTTTTGAAGAAAAAGACAGACCCACCCTGCATATGGGTGGCGGCATCCCTGGTGTGACTGGACTAGAGGAGAAAGGCAGCTGAGCAGGGCACACGTTCTGGGCCCGACTGTGGATGCTGCCCTGTGGGTGCCCCGCTCCCCTGCTACCAGCACGAGGGCTGCACCCTTAGCTGAGCCTCACAGACCCTTCCTGCCTTGAGTTGCTGTATCAGGTATTCGGTCTCAGTAACAGAAAAGTAACTACAACACATACTGAGAAAACAAGAGTATAAACAAATAGGAAATTTGGGCCTTTTCAATGAATGGAAGAAATTTATTCTTAATTTTCCCACTTTACCATCTTCATTAAACTGTTAAATTTGAAAAGACATTTCTACTATTGTTTAAAACATAAATTAAAAATAATATTATTGCATTTCCCAAACATACTTCCTACTAAGGAATGGCTATGTGTTTCATATGCAACTATCTAGCAGAATTCCATAAACATGCTCAGAATTGTTAATTATACAATGCACACACATTTGTCCCAATAAACTAATAATTCAAAAACATCCAGGCTCAAGCCTCCACAGAACAGGAACAGGCTGGAAAGCCCTGCTCAGTCTCACAAACACCCCAGCACATTTATCCTTTCCCACGCTGGCCTCCTCCCCGTCATCTCCATCTTCCCCACACAGAACATGGACAGAACAGAGAAAACGCGCAGTGGCAGGCCTTCCCTCTACGAGGAGGAGATCATGAAAAGCCTGAGGGTTTAGACCCATCAGATTTTGAGAGAGTGGAAGCTACACTCAGGTTCCAGTGCCTGGCAGCCAGAAGGGGCTGGACCCAGGGCCTCCCGGGCTCTGGGAAGAGCACATACACCCTTGCTTCAGTGTGTGTTCCTGAGCTTACACTACTGACCCGGCATGGGCCAACATGTAATCTAAAGCTAAGGGCTTTGGGATAGAAAACATAGATCTATCTATATCTATATCATCTATATCTTTATCTACAGAGCCTTGTTACGTATTTCAAGTTAGACTCAAGCTCATACGGATCCTTCTGCCTCAACCTCCCCAGTGCTCGTACTATAGGTATGCAGTATCTCACTCAGGTTAGAAAATACCTGTGCGATATCTCTTCCATGAAAGTGGGCAGACACATAACCTGCTATAAATATAGTATAGTCCAGCTCAGCAGTTCACCCTCATGTAAACACACACATCACTGGGGCCAAAGACAGCTCTCAAGGCAAACAGAACAGACGCCTGACTCCCATGCTAGCAGTGAGTTCCTGTCAGTGTCACGCTGAGAATACTGTCAGGACCCATGCCTTTGATATGTTCTTCTCTTATGTGAGGCAGACATACTAATGCTTACTTTCTTAGGGTCCTGAGGAAGTATTGATGGGAAAATACAACCATTCTTGAACAGCTTTCGTCACATAGAGAAAACCTAACTCAAAATGGCTTAAACCAGGAAAGGCTTGCCTTGGAGCATACAGATCACGTGCTTCAAAGTGAGACAAGTTCCAGGCTCAGCCTCTCTCCATTCCCCAGTCGGCTCCTCCTCAGGCTCACAGCTTGGGGACTGTGCAGGTCACAGATGGCTGCACAAATACAAGTCTCACCTCCAGGCTCCCTCATCCCTCCACAGCCTCTGAGCAAAGTCTCAAGGTGCACCTTGTCCTAACTGCCACTGCAGGAAAACGTCATGTGCAGTGCTCACACACACTCACAGGCACATGTTCATCCCTATACACACATATATGAACACATCTGCACATATATGCCACTTACAAACACATTCACTTACAGTTACATATTTATAGATTTAATCACTTTATTTTAATCTGCAGGCTGTCAAAGAGAACATGGCTTACTCATCTTTGTTGAGAAAGAGAACTTACATTAATTAATTCTCAGATAACTTTGTCTCTTTCCCCTCAAAAAGTACAAAATGCTTGGAAAACGAACTGAGGTAAACATGTCCACTCTCGCCTGGCTTTGTAGCTCTCTTGAAGTGGATCCTCCTGGTGGGGTGCAGTAACAGTGAATCTGGAGGGGCAGGGTGAGTGTGCCCACAGTGACAGACAGGCACACCCTTCAGGCTGAGGTAACCGAGGACTGAAAAGGAGAGGCATCCAAGGGAACACGTGTCTTGAAGAACATGGAAGCGAAACCAAGTTTTGTAAACTGCTATTCTGGAATCTACTGCCAGAAAAACTCAATTAGGCTGGTCTGTGGGTCTGAGGTAAGTGTCTCCCACCTTGGCTCTCCACAGTGTTGTCTGTATGACTGTGTCAAAACACGTATGACGTCATCATGAATGTGTAGACGAGAGAACTGACCCAGCCAGGGCTTTCTGCAGTTCCTAGCATCCTAAGTGCCCAGCATGTGGAAGCTGGGTGCTCCAGCCCTCTCCACCCACCTCTTCCTCCACCATGCTGAAGAGATGCTGGGGGGACTAAGTGCCTGTTTTCTCTTGAAAGGCTCTCCCAGGCCTGGTTTCTTCTTCTTTTGCCTCCAATTTTTCACTCACCTTCCAATGCCCAACAGCAAGGCCTTAACTCACCAGCCTGAGGAGGCCAGAGCAGAAACAAGGAGGAAACCCACCACCTGTGTAAAGGAACCTCAGAACCCCACTGAGCATCCTCAGGTGGACAGGTGTGACCGAGGGGTCCTGTCATGTGACAGACATTGAATTCATAGTTCTTCCTAGGAGGAAAGACCTACCCCATAGAGACAGAGAGGGAGCCACTCCTACAGAGACACCACCCACAGCAGGCTCACGCCCAGCACTCCTTCTCTCTGCCTTTGGGAGGTAGGGTGACAATAAGCAGTAGGGTGTACGCAGCAGGGCCCCTGTCTCAACACTCCTGGTGGGTGAGAAGCTCCTCTGCAGGGCCCATGCTTGCCTGCCCTCTCTCTGCCACACTGCCCGCCAGCATCGCTGTCCACACGCAGGGAGGAAGGTGTGCGGACTGAGGCTTGTGGCTTTGAGATATGGATGTCCTCTTCTTTCCGCATGGAGTGCTTCTCCCCTGTGACAAGGCATGGCATTTACCCTCCAGCCTCTGTGTGCAGGTTCCACTTCCTTCAGCTACTGCATTGCACCTCCTCTGCCTTCCTCCTTGCTGTCCCTCTTTCCTCACTGGACTCCTGATGTGAGCTTGAACACAGGGTGCAGGCCCCGCAGAGCAGGCTGAACCAGAGTGTTTGCTGCGCTCCACTTGAAGCTCACTGGGGACACTGACACCTGTCTCAAGGCGGCAGGACATGCGGGGCTGATCAGCAGGAAGACTTCCGACCGGACACACAGCTGCCTGCACCTGGACCTGACTCCTTCATGCCGAGTGCATCTGCAGGTAACTGCTCCCCTTGAGCAACCACGGACCTGTGGCGCACTCCACCACTTATGCTGCTGCCGGCTGCTCCGGTGGGTGCAGTAGCATGGCTGAGTTGGTAAGCCTTAAGTAAAGAGACTGCAGATCCTTGTGTGATGGCATCTGAGACTGTGAAGCACGGGTCTGAGAAAACCAGAGCCATCTGGCTTACTATACCTCTTGTGCTGTCTCCCCACTTTGGGATTGGATTGGCAAGGAAATCATCTGGATTCCTCTTTCATTCCTTTCATTTGTATTCATGTCCAATTACCCACAAGGCCTAGCAAACTGCAGCTCCTGGAAGTACTAAGCTCCTCCCTTGCCTCTGCTCCCTACCTAAGGATCCATTTATTTGTTCCTGGCATGTGTGCGGGCATGCATGTGTGCGTGTGTGTGTGTGTGTGTGTGTGTGTGTGTCTGTGTTTGCATGCGCGTGCGCACACGTGCACAAGCATGTGTATGTGGTGCTGGTGTAGAACATGGAGGCTTGTACTGCTTGGCAAGCACTCTACCACTGAGCACCCCACCTCTCGGTTCCCAGAGGATCTTTTAAAGCTGAGAGTCCATTGCTCCCACGTAGAGATTTCATAGCCTTTAGGGTCAAGTCAAACCTCTCAAAGACCCCCAACTCCACACAGTGGGGCACACCTGTCAGGCACACTGGTCTTCAGGTGAGGCAGATCCACTCTGGGATTCCCTCTCAGGAACCCAGAGAGGGTTCCCCTAAATGCCACAGCCAGCTTGTTCTCCTGTCCTGCTGGGCTTGTTGCCCCACATTTCTCCCTGGTACTTTTCGAGGTGCAGCGTTTCCTAAGTGCACTCGATTGTTTCCTCTAATACTAGAGCCCAAACGCTACTGTGATGGAGCTGTTGTTGCTCTAGTGTATTCAACACTGGCACCGCTGGGACCTCTGCTCTCACAGGGCAGCGTGGATAGCAAATCAGATCCAGCAAGCGATCAGGAGACCCTGGCTTCGAGCACAGACTGCAGCCCCAAGTGCAGGAAACGCTTCGGATTGCTGTGCTGCCTGGCTGCTTCTGGACAGGCTGCATCTAGTCTTCTCCTCCCCAGCTCTGCCCAGACCTCACCCACCTACATACCTCTGCTTGAGCTGTGCCTACCTCCATCTCGCAACACACTGAGACCTACTCTAAAATCAGACCAGTAGGTGCATTTGTTACCCATCACTAGTGCGGCAAACCATCCCACCATGCATTGCACTCTTTATGGTGCCAATTGCAACTGTTAGCAGGGGTGTTTCCTCCTGGAGACTATGGGACTATCCTCATGGTTCCCTGCCTCCATCACAATAGCCCCGGGTCCTCCCCGGTCTCCTTCTACAGACGTGCCAGGTGTTACACAGAGGGTCCAGGATCATCATCCTGTTAAAGACCCCGGCCTAATTATACCTGTAAAACCACTTCTGCCGACACAATAACGTCTACCAGTTCCAGGAACTGGGCTGTGGTTTTCTTTGGGGACCAATCAATAGCCACCCTCTGTACCCACCAGGGATGCACACCATCTGCCCAAGACAGCACTCTGAGTCCATGACATTGCAAGGATCCTAAAGGCCCCAGGGAGAGCTGGGGAGGACAGTAGGCAACTCCACAGCTGGAGTGCACCCTTTGCATCCGACCCCAGCTTGCCCCTAACCCTACTTCCTGCCACTGAAATCCCCACAGGAAACGCTGGCATTGTCACTGTTGCCTTATTTCAGAACTTCAGTTAAACCCTGCATCTCAGCGGGTTCATCTCACCAGGAAACAAGCACTCACCAGGCGCTGGACCTCACTGCTGCTCTGTGTACACCATGGAAAGCATAGTGTCTCCCCTCTCACACTGACTTGATATGAAAATATGTGCTACAGCATTGAAACAGGAGAGAGGACCCAGGAGGAAGGGAATTGGTGACAAAGGGGGGAGAAACAAAAGCATTGGAAGATTTCTGACCGTATCAGACATGCTGCCTTTGCTTCTTCTGAACCGAGAGGAGACCTGGATGGAAGTCATGCTGGACAGAACTACTGACCCTTCAGGCTCACGAAGCTATGGCCTTCCCGTCCAGATGTGCAGTGGGGGCCCAAGATGCTGCTTACTTACGGCAGCATGCCTCTAGCTGGCCAGGGGAGCGAGGACAGAGAACACTAGATTTGAAGCAGGTGAGAGGAGGCTCCAGAAGGAGACAGCCAAGGCCTGCAGCCCCCTTCTCAGCTCTGTTGTCTCCTGAATAACCTCTGAGGCCCACCAAAGTGGCCTGGCGGAAGCTGTGGACTCCAGAGCGCCAGGCAGAGCCGTGAGCAGGCGCTCCGTGGACAGTGGAGAGGACACCTGAACACTCGTGCTCTGCTAGCTCCTAGGCTCCGACCCCAGACTGAGTGGCTTTTTGATGCTTTCTGAAGGACAAATGGAGAGGAATCTACTGAAGTGGGAAGACCCACTGCGTATGTCCACAGCACACTGCAGTCTTCATGCAGTCATCCCCACGTCACCTCATAATGTCGCTTAAATGGTGATGTTTTAAAATGACCAGCCAGGTTAGTATCACATATCTTGTATGTGCACCACACCCCTGCTGTGGTATCTGAGTTTGAGAATCAGTGGCTAGAAGGGACAATGTTTGACCATAGCCTACTAACCTGCCTCCCTGGCCCCTACTACTAAGTACCCACAAGTCTGTTACAGAGACCACTTCATTGTCTCCGGACACAGCCCTCTGAGGTTGCTGTTTTTACAGTGGAAGGAAGTGGAGCTCCCCTGGTATCGCTGGTGACCTTGCTGAAGTCCCACAATCAAATGTTTCAGCAAGGACTCCAAGGTGAAGGCTGTACTCAAGTGGAGCGGTCTGTCCCCAAAGCCAACATACACCCTCACATGTGTCACATAGCACAGAAGGCTGTCACAGAAAGGTGACACAGATGTGGGAGAATCACCATGCATTGCTACCCAGGCCCCACACAACTCCTCAGCAGGCTGTGCACCACCGTTCCTTCTAAGCCAGGACCACGCCAACCGAACCACTCCCTGTCCAGCAGACGTCTTCACACACCTGACAGTACAGCTCAAGCTGGCTCTCGGCTGCTGCAGGGAGTCCCCTGGGAAAGACCCTAGTGACAATCTCAGAGGAGAGGTGAATGAGTTAGGGACTAGGTAGACCAGGGGGACGGGGGGACAGGAGTAATGGAGAAAAGCGAAAGCCATGGGCAGTAAGAGGCTGTGCTTGCTCACTGCGGGCTGATGACACACAACGAGCACGGATGGCAGTTTGTTCTGACATGCAGCCCTTTCTTCTCACATAACTGGCCAGGCTTCACCAGGAACCGCAGCACCATACTGTCAGAGGACATGGCAACATAGCCTCATGATCTCTGACAGTCACCGAACACATCCACAAAGGCACCTTTAGCACCTTCCTATCAGGTGAGGCAGCTTTACTCACTATTCCTTGGTGACAGGTCCTGCGATCCTTCCACTGAGCCACACAGCAAAAGCCCAGTGTTCTGGGTCGCTACATTTTACACATATAACTCGCACTCAACCTTGTGCTGCTTCTGGGCGACCTGAAATGAGACAGTTTGCTCCCCCTGCTGCCTTCAGCCCAGCAGCCCATCCATCCAGTGCTCCGCAGTGACAGCTGACTAAACAGAATTCAAAAGCTGAAGGTGTTCTAATCATAAACTTTTTCCCCCTGTTTTGTCAGTTTTTCTTTCCTTTTAGTTAGGTTCAAAGTCAACCAAGCAACTAGAGTCATTTACCAAGGCCATGCAATCTGCAAGCTCATTGTGAGTTACGGAGACACGCTGTGCCAGCCCTTCTGGGTTTCCCGCTTTGCCAGGGAGCCCCTGGCTACCAGGCCCACATGAGCATGAAGGGGGGGCTGGTGGCTCCTCCCGTGGGCACCTCTGACTGTCCCCTGCATTACACTCCCCTTATCCCACCTCACCTCCTCGCACACAGGCCCCTTTAGGCAGCTTCTCAGCCCACTTAGGCACTTTCCTAACGAGCCACTGTGTTGCCTCTTCGTGCTTACACAGACATGACTCCAAGCTGCTCTAGACGTAAATAGTAACGGGTAGGCTGTCCTCCGACTTTCATTCCTGAAAGGCCAGCTTATCCTGACCCCCAAAACGCTGACTAGCCCCCACCACAACCACTCCCAAAGAGAAGTCGCTTCCCCTTCTATAATGGGGTGCCCAGGGGCAAGAGGGGGTATCCTCACGGCGCATTGGAGACCACCAGCTCACCACAGCAGGCTCCAGACCTGCATAGGCCAGTGTCTACCCAAAGCCCAGAGATGCTGACGCACAGTAGGCACACCTTCTGTGGGGCTTCAGCATCCCCGACTTGGTTCTTTCCCAGTCCCCACCAGTGCTGACCAGCTCGTTCCCCAGCTCACTGTCTCAATGCCCTGAGGCTCCATCTTTTCTCCCCGGGAAGCAGGAGCACTTCCATCGAGCCTTTAGCTCTTGACCTCTCTCAGCTTGGATGGAGAGAGAGAGAGAGAGAGAGAGATACAGACAGACAGACAGAAACAGGCTGCAAATGACAGCTCTTCCTGCCTCTGCCTTCTGGATTACCACACTGGGTTACAGGGGGAGTCACACCTAGCTCTGGGTCACGCCCAGGGCCTTATGGATGCTAGGGGAGCTCTCTACCACGTGAGCTGCATCACCAGCCCTACACCTTCATCCTAAGGAAACAGCATGGATGTAACCTAGGAAAGCCAGCTCTTCAGTGATGATAATAACCTGAGACAAATGCGTTATCGTCAGAGAGGGAAAGGCACAGGGAAGGTTGGCTAGGACAGCCCCTGACCAAGGGTCTAGCTAGTATCTGGGCACAGGCCCATGGGATACCCAGCACAGGTCTTCCCTAAGCAGTCAGTGTCACTCATCGCTGACCTCTGGAGGCCTAGGGTACCACCACTACAAGATAGACTGTCTTTGGCAGTTGAAGAGGCAGGTACTCCAATGGATTAAGTAAGTGACCCAGCTGAAGGCAAGAAAACAGGAAGTGTGAGGTAGTCTGGCAGCCAGCCAGGGAGGTCTAGGCATGCTCACAGCAGGGACACAGCTGGCCCCAGGGGTGCGGAACTTCCTCTACCGCTGGCAGTGCAGCTGCTGACAGAGCCTGAGGACCTTTGCAAGCTGTAGTGGGGATAAGGCAGGCTTCCACGACCAGTGGCATTGCTGCTGTCCTGTAGCAGACCTCCAACTATCAATAGCCACTAAGCAAAGGCGCACATCCTAATGGCCTGGCTCACTGCTTCTTGCCTACGTCAGAACACATAAGGGTAGTTCTTGCACGGTTATGTCCCCTGCATCCTGGCAGGAGGTTCCTCACGTTATTTATGGCCACGCTACCATGACATCATCGTCACTCACTCATCAGTCAGCATAAACAGTGCCTTCTACAGCTGGGGATCGGCTACAGTCAACCGAACACTTCCTACATTTGCACCTGACCCAGGGGCTTAAAAGGCTACTTGCTGGCAATCTCCTCGTGTTCAACTCAACAGCTCGGATGAGTAAAAACTTATCAGCAACCAGGATGCCAAGAAAAAATACAACAGAACATGGCCCTATAACGGAAAGTGCAGATCACTCCGGAGACTTCAAGCCTTTGTGTTCCTTATTCAACAACACAGAATCTTGGCAGGAAAAAAAAAAACAAACCAACTAAACTAGATGCCAACACCACCTTCCATGAACAAACTCCTCTTTAGTTTGCCCCACCTCAAGGGGCACACACTGTCCACTGGCAGCATCCAGAATATATGGCCCCCCCGCCCTTTCCCACTGCCTTCAAGCTGGAGGCCAGGGCCTCCCACTTCCTCCCCTCAGCAGAGGCCCTGGAAGCTGCCTCAGACGTCTGCTTCCTCTCCTATCAAGAACATACCCGCCATATCTAAGGAATTGGCATCCGTCCATCCCATCTGATAAAGGAGGGAAACCCTGGGTGGCTGCAAGCCAGGGGACACACGTCCCACCTTCGATTTTTTGTTTTTCGTCTTGTTTTGTTTTTCGTTTTTTGGCTTTGGGGTTTTTTTGTTGTTGTTGTTTGTTTTGGGGTTGATTGAGACAGGGATTCTCTTGTAGTCCTAGCTGTCCTGGACTCACTTTGTAGACCCGGCTGTCCTTGATCTCCCAGAGACCCGGCTGCCTCTGCCTCCCACCGTTTACTTAGTGCTCCATTGTTTCCCTCTCTGACTTCAGAGTGCATGAAAAAAATAGCAAACGGCTGAACTGAGGGAGCACTGAAAGCCAAGCTGCGGCCTTGTTGGGACTGAGGGCAATGGAGGCAGAGAAAGGAAAATGGGCAAAATTGCAAGAGTTTTGGTTACATGTATTTTTGAGTAAGCAAAAATATTTTGATAAATTTATTTTATGTAAAGAAAAAAAGCAGGTTAAAAAAAAAACAAACCTATAAATATAAGGCATATCCCAGGCACAAAGACCACAAGTAAGGAGTTAGCTATAGTGTCTAGGAAACATAATAAGAACAGATAGGCAATGACCTGCTCTGGCTCTCTCTCAATCTGTTCCCCTCTCCTCTCCTCCTCCTCCTCCTCCTCCTCCTCCTCCTCCTCCTCCTTCTCCCCCCCCCTCCCTCCCTCTCTCTCTCTCTCTCTCTCCCCCTCCTGGTTGTCAAAAGCCTAATACAACAAAGGCTAACAGAGTTTCTTCGGTATTTACTGTAATAATTTGAAAATTATTTTAATTAGAAGTCATTTTCCTGGAAACTACCTGAACTAGAAGAGGTAATTATGTACTTACCTATCGATCTACCCACAGCTGGAGCCACCCCTGACATTTGACCCCAGCCCTTTTTTATTTTTAACATTTATGTGATTGGGACACCGTGTCTTTTCTTAAAAAGAGTTGAGCAATTAAGTTATGGTCATGTGGAAATACAGACAACCTTCAATTATCTATGACTGTGACAAATAAATCACTTTAAGTAAACCACTTAAATACACTGATTTAAGAATTCCGAATGAGTTACACCTAAGAACAAGCTTCTGTTGATTTCTTGGCCACTGTCACTGGATAATAAATTCATTTGAGGCAGAGGTCATAGTTTTATATCTTAATTGCTCAGTACATGTTGCACATACTAAAATTTGCCTCCCTAGGGACTGAACAATGGGGCAAATAAATATGTAAAATCTTGCTGCTCAATAGTTTATCACCATGAAAAATCCCTTCTTCCTCTTCTTTTTTTTTTGGGGGGGGGGCAAAGATGTCATTTTCGGATGAAATTGCCCAAAATATAGGTCACAGATCTTCCTGGCCTTAGTAATACCAATGACAGGCCATTCCATAAGCAACAGATGATAGCCTATGTTTAGTAGATAGCATCATTTTAAATTAATTAAAAACCTTTACTGCCTCTGGAGAGACTATAAGCCAGGAGTCTTAGACTGTAATCACACCTTCGGGGTCTCTGCTGGGGTCTCAGATGCCTTCCTATTTCAGCTCTAAGTTGGAAATGGACACTGGGACATTTTTGTACTCTAAAAGCCACCCTAGCTCAGGGCAAAGCAACCGCTTGGGTAATGGATCCATGGCTAAGTGCGGGTGACTCAGGGGCAGGATGAGAGGAGCACCGCCATCCCAGCCAGAAGACGGGAAGACGGAAACTCCATCTGTGCAAACACGGCCATCCTATCCTGTGGGCAGCTGACCTTCCCTTCAGCACGCAGGAAGGGCATGGGAGCTTTTGGTTACCAGGTGAGGCCTGATCCACTCGGTCAACACTACACTAGCCATGCAGTCGATAGAGACTGGATGATATAAAAACCATCAAAAACCCCAGATGAATGTTATCAATATCAACAGCTAAGAGGGGCCAAGAAACTTGATCACCCAGACTCTAACCTGTCTTTCTATGCAGTCACTCACTAGCCAAAAGTTATCTATCATTTCTGCCTTATAGCTGAGAAAGAAAAGGCTTACAAAGGGCCTTTCTAGTCAAAGGGAGAGTGTGAATCTAACTGAATGCACATGGTCAGATCCATTTAGAACTCTCTAACTTCCAGAAAAGGTTTTCAAGGAAAAATAAATAAATAAATAAATAAATAAATAAATAAATAAAGCCATGAAGTGCATTCCCAAATATTTCATAGAGCAATTAGCTTTTCACAATGGGAACAGCTTCCTCTGTGCTGAGTGCATTAATGGCTACATAGCCAGAAATGGCTAAAAATGGTAGCAGCAGGCCCCTGTGCCTCATGAGGGATGTTCTTTAGATCGTCCCAGAAGGGCCTCGTTGGCCCCTACCTCCTCCCTGTGACTGGACCATGGAATGAGGCAATGGTAAGGTAACAAACTCACTATTGCGACCCTTGGGGCATGTCACGGTACTGGGTGGTGGAGGCTCTGAGGCACTGTGAGGCCTAACATCCATCACCCAAGCCCACGAAGGCTGCACAAGGTTCCCAGAGCCCCTCCAACAGTCTCTGAAACACACCTGCCCAAGCGGCCCACCTGGCCAGATCACTTTGGTCAATGCCAATACGAGACCCAAATATTTAAATGGCCTGCATTTTAAACATGTGTCCACACATGACTAGGTAACTTGAGCTCCACAGCCCAAGGTTTATCAAACATTGTGTTCTAAAAGTAAAATAAATTTTAAACCAAATATTAAGTCATTTTTTAACAAAGATAATAATGCTTCAAGCTTGAAGTTGCTGTTCATTTCCTGTTTATATCATTAGATTTCAAGTTGTAAAAACAAAGACTTTTAGTTTTCTGTGTATCCTAAAGACAATTTTTATAGAACAACAAAGGTTTCCTCCTGTACAGTGAGTTGCTGCCTTTATCATTTGTCCCAACAAGGAAATGTACAACAGCATCCAATACTTTATGAACCATCCTTCCTGCTAAGTTTTACATTTTCTGATGGCCTCTTCTTTGGCCCATAGTCAGCTGTCTATATACAAAGGGATGGAGAGGTACCTGGGGAAATGTGAAACGGTCTGAGACTTACTAGATGAACACACAGAGTCGGCTACATGTGTCCCCAGGTGAGTGACGTGCCCTGAGGCCAGCACGTCCTAGGTGTTGCTGGGATCTGCACTGTCCAGAAACAGCCTGAACACACACAGGTTCTTAAGAAATGCCCACGGACGCTTCATCAAGACCCTTCCTTTCTCAGGGCCTCTCCCTGCTAAATAGAATAAGGACAGCAGAATCCACTGAGTGGGTTCTCACAGACATCAATGGTAGAAAACTGAGGGGGGAGGAGGCGTCTGTAGAGCTAATGCGGATCTGTGGATCTGATGCACACCATAACACAGCACCAGGCACACACAGAGGACACTCTACTGACTGATGGATACACTGCTTTCTTGGCCTTTTAAAGCTTGCTCACTCGCTCTCGCACGCGCTCTCTCTCGCGCGCGCACGCTCTCTCCTCTCTCTCTCTCTTTCTCTTTCTCTCTCTTTCTCCTCTCTCTCTCTCTCTCTCTCTCTCTCTCTCTCTCTCTCTCGTGTGTGTGTGTGTGTGTGTGTGTGTGCGCGCGTGCGCAAATGTAACACACTGCCATGTATGAAGGTCAGGAGACAACTTAGATCCAGTTCTCTCCTTTTACCATGTGAGTCCTGGGAGTTGAACTCAGGTGGCTGGGCTTGGTAGCAAGCGCTTCACTTCCATCACTTAGACCTTCTGTATATCTTCAGGTTTCTGCAGGGGGGTCTTAGGAACGTTATTCACACACACACACACACACACACACACACACACACACAGAGAGAGAGAGAGAGAGAGAGAGAGAGAGAGAGAGAGAGACCCAGAGACAGACAGACAGACAGACACACACACACACACACACACACACACACACACACCTTTTTCTTTTTACTGCCTGCAACATACACACACCTTGTCTCCCAAAGTATTCTGGAGGCCTTTCAGAGCCTAGTTCAGTTATTCTTGCTGAATCAGCACACAGGCTTCAGGAACGCCCAGGGCCCTCCACTACTCTACAAATGGCACACAGAGTCTGCTCATATGGGCAGGAGCAGTGGCTCAGAGATGAGGAACAGCATAATAAACTCGGCATCGTGGTGAAATGGGAAATAAAAATGAGTCTGGTAGGACAGTAAATACTTCTGCAATTTCTGTTCTTGTTGGCTAGACTTTGCAGGGTCCTGGAAAAATGAACTTTTGCTCAATCTTTCTCATCATTAAATTTAAATACCCCTCCCTATTACTAGATCAATAATTATATTTGTCCAGAATCAGTGTTTTGCTCTTTGAGAGCTGCTCTAGTCCCTTTCATTCTGAGCTGGAATTTAGCAACAGAAACTTTTTCAACAAGCAACTCCTGGACGATTTTAAGTCTGTCCCTGGGTTTAATGGTCTCTTGATCATCACAGAGTGTTGGAGGACGGTCTGATGTATTCTGATGCTAATTACTGCTAAGGTCTCTGTGACCCACCTTTCGATTAATAAAAAGCCATGACACCCGGGCAGGGCAGCTGAAATAGGAGGGAGACAGAGGGATCCTGGGAAGAAGAACGAGAGGAAGAAGAGACCCAAAGAGGAGGAGACGGCCGCCACGGGTTAGCTGAAGGAGAAGCAGGAGGCCGGCGTGGATGGGAAGTCAACCCAGCTGAAGAACATCAGCAAGTATCTGGGATTAAGGATGTGAGCTAGCTTGATAGACATTATTAGAAGCAGATGGCATGGGATTGGGGCAGGGATCCCATATCCTATACCTGCCCCACCATGGGAAGTAATTCACAGAATTGATTTCTGCCTGCCCCAAGTGAACTAAGGCTATTTTAAAATATAACAGGTGTCTGTCTTGATTGATTGCTAGGCAGGCATACTAATAATACAGGTAAATAAAAAACTACAACAGAGCCCTTTACCTATGTGTAACATAGTAAGGCTGAGACAAAGAAATTCAAACTGAATCTGTGACATTGTTCCTAATGGAACAAACACACACACACACACACACACACACACACACACACACACACACACACACACCAATTCCATGTGGGCCAGCCTACACACACACACAAATTCCATGTGGGCCAGCTCGGCATCAGCGGTCCATGAAATCTCTAGGTCAGTTGTCAGCTTTCCCTCACACTTCACTTAAGCAGGTCACCACTTTGCCATCTACTGACTCAACAACGTGGTCTGAGCACTGGGACGAGGGCAGAGTTTAGTTGTTGAAATGAAAACCGCCGTTTAAACCACACAGGACTGGCTATGGATACCCACAGAAGAAAAGATAAGGGAACCTGCAAAGGTCAACATTCTCCGGCGCCCTCCGGCTTTCGGAGCCTATCTATCTCAAAGCTGAGGCTGCAGGGAATTGCATCAGGCACGCCACCACTGAGCGCCAGAGTGCGTGGAGCCTTCCTGACTTGCTTTGGTTAAACTCTACACCGATCTCAAATACCCTGACCATCCACACAGTACCAGAGGCAGCACCGGCAGGCACCAGAGGCTACAGAACTTGGAACTAGAGTGTAGCCTGCCAGAGCACGCCCACACCACGAGACAACCCTGCTGCACGGACCGCACCCCTCCTGTAAAGCCTCTGGGAAGTGACCCCGAATATGTGCACACAGGGGCACTAGAAAAAAAAATCACTGGGATTGACTTCAGTCACAGCAAGGACTCGCTCTGTGCAGCTGTTATGGAGTGCTAACATTCTGAGTAGCTTTGATAGGTTTTAATGACAACTGGGCCAGTTTTCAAATAACTTCCCACGCCACGCTCTTGGGGTGACGATGCACAGGGCTGTGAGAAGAGCTCCCGGTCACCAGGGCTCCACATGCCCACTCGAGGCGCGGCAGGGAACCGCATCCTGCGTGCTCCCCGGGGAGGGCCTTTACCTCGAGGCGACTCAGACTGGAGCTCTTGGAGCGCGACTTCTTGCGCAGGTACACGGAGAAGAACCTGCGCACGGTGAACTTCTTCATGCTCAGCTCCATCGCCCCGCGCCCAGCTGCCAGGAGCCGCAGGGCCGGCGGGCGCGCATCCCCGGCACATCCCAGGCTGGGCAGCGCGCGGGCGGGCACGCGCGCCGGGGGAGCCCGACGCGGTGGCCCTGGGCTAGGACGTGGGCTGCAAGCACAAAGGGAAGGCCTCGCCGGCCACCGGGCCCGGCCCCAGGAGCACTCCAGCGGCGCCTTCGCCTCCGGCCAGGAGTACCAGCTCCCTCCGGCGGTAGGCCCCGCCCACAGACTACACCCAGCGCCGTCCCGACCAATCAGAGTGCGCTGCCGTGCCACGCCTACAGGCCCACCCACCAATCAGTGCCCGCGGCAGGCGCTCTTTCTCCTTCAGTGGGAATACCCGCTCCGGACAGCCCCACCCTCGTCCCGCCCACCAATCCCTGCTAGCGGTCCTTCCCAGGGGCGTCGTCCCCGTCACGCCCTCCAATCAGCGCCCGCGGCCCACCCCTTCCTCTCCCAATACTCCGGCCCTCAGAGAACCGTACGGCGCGGTATCGCCCCGCCCACTGCCACGGCCGCCAATCAGCGCCTACACCCGCTGTGAGCCTAATCGGCGGCTCTGGGCTGGGGCAAGCTGCTCCGGTCCTGTCTGCTGGCCGCATCTGTCTGGGCTGTTGTGCTCTTCTCTGAACACACTCATGCCTACTTGGACGCCACACTTTGCATCACGCTATTCTCCGCAGAGCAAAACTTGTGTGGTTGAAGACCAAGCACGCTAGAAAGGCGCCCGCAAGCGCTACGCTCGGGTCGTTTGTCCAGCTGGTCCCCGGCAGCCCCCTTGTCCGGGAGCCATTGGGAGAGGACCTCCGCCTGCTTCTCAATGTCAGCCGCCTTCCTCCTCTCCGTGAGGACTCCTCACGTGGTCGGGGCCAGCAGCTGAGAACAAAGGCTTGCATCCGCTCTCTGTGACCTCCGGCTCCATTTATAGACAATTATCCACACAGATGACTTATCAGGAACATCCTGAGTGGCAATCTGAGGCCGCAATCAGAGCCTGCTGTAACCTGAGTCCAGATGATCCTTCCTGGACACTCAGGAAGAAAGGCTGAGGTTTATACAATCCTGCGCTGTGTGACCGAGTGGAAGCAGACCAGAGAAGGGAGCAGAGGCAGGGGCCTCTGGGCGTCCTAGGCTTCCCTCTGACTCAAGCACAGTCCCCTTGACCTGACATCCTGGCTGTGGCCACTCTGGGGAGCACAGCAGAATGTCCTGCTTTAAATGCAGCCCACCAGGTAGTTACTGAACACTCTCCCTCCCAGCCTGGTGGTAATCATAAAGGACACAGGAATCAGGAGACCCAACATGCCGGGAGGCCCACCATGCCAAGGAAGACCTCACTGATTTCACCTGGATCAGGAGTCAGGAGTCAGTCCGGAGATCGATTTGCCAGCAGTACAAGGGTCTGCCCCTTACTTCAGAGTACACACTGTGACTTGTGCTTGTATACAGACTTGGCCAGGCTCTGTGGTGCTTGAGCTCCCGTAGGGGGCCTTCTCAGGATGAAATCAGGAGTAGGCTAAAATCAGGTCCTCTAAACAAGTCTTTTTGGTTGCCATCCCTAAGAACTTGGAGTGTTTACTACTTTACAGCGCCTGAGGACAGGGCCTGGTCCTTCCTCAAGAAGACTCTAGCAATGGAGAGTCACCTTAGTCATAAATTACTATGGGGGGCTGGCTCCTGGGACTCCTGAATTGGCAAGGCCGTGGAGAGTTTAGGGCAGAGGCCTCTAGGTCACACTAGTCCCTGGTCCCCTAGATCACTGCTGCTCACTGACACCCCCCCCCAGGAAGCCCCCAAAGCCATGTCAATTAGCCCTTAGGCCACTAGGCTCAAAAGCTCACCACTTTTGAGATCATTTGCAATTTTATAAGAAAATCTAAGATAGGAAAATGTTTTCTTCAAGGTTGCCAAATATGAATAGCCAAAACACCATAAATGTAACATTAATATAATTCCTGATTGTTTCATGGTTCTTCTTGCTCTATGTAGTTTATTTTATATATGCATAATATAAATATATAAGTAAAAAAATAAAAATAAATACTAATTTTTAAAAATCTAGACAGCCAGAAAGTCTCCAAAATATTGGAAATGAAGCTGAAAAGCAGGCCATGCTAGCTACATCCCAAAGCTAGTGCGGAGGGCTGCAGCGACACCCAGGCAGAGCCAGCAGTGCTCAACCATGTTAGCTGACATGAGATTTAGGGGGAAGTCAGGAATGCTTCAAGCTGAGGAAAGCATCACTATGTGGGCTCCATCCACCTAGAGCCAGGCTGACTCCCTGTGGCTTTAGCACTTTGCTGAAGGCCCTGTCACCTGAAGTTCAGTAGCACAGAGCTGCTGTGCACAGGAATAGGAGTCCGGGCAAATGGCAGTCTCTCTCTGGATGTCACACCTGCCCTGGAATTTGTCAGGGTACGTCTAGAGCGCCATGCGGGGTGTGTGTGTGTGTGTGTGTGTGTATGTGTGTGTGTGTGCGTGTGTGTCTCTGTGTGTGTGTGTGTGCGCGTGTGTGTGTCTCTGTGTGTGTGTGTGTCTCTGTGTGTGTATGTGTGTGTGTCTGTGTGTGTGTCTGTGTGTGTGTCTGTGTGTGTGTGTGCGTGTGTGTCTCTGTGTGTGTGCATGTGTGTGTCTCTGTGTGTGTGTGTGTGCATGTGTGTGTGTGTGTGTGTAGGGTACAGGCCTCTTCTTTCCCTTAAGACAGAATGAGCGCTGCGCACTGGAGGGACACACCTAGGAAACAATGAGACTAGAAGGCAGATTGGCCGACTGGTTAACCCCGCCTTCACGTGCCTGTGTCTCCAGGACAGGACTGAGGGCTGCCGCTGTGACCAATACTTCCCTTGCCTACCCCACAGCCATCCCAGGTAGCCTCAGCATACAGTCTCTGTCCAGGTTTACCTGTGTAGTCAGAGGTAGCTGCAGGGAGCCATGGTGTGTCACCGGCTGATTGGAGAAATCATTGCACACGGAATGCCTACATAGGAATACCCCATGCATGCCTTAAAAACATGTAATTCTTATCTGTAAGTTCACCTCGGTAAAGCTGGGAACACACAAAGCAGGCAGGAAGGAAATGGAAATAAACAATGATAACACACTGAGAGGAGAAAAGTCACCGTGAGCTCGAAACTAAGAGGAAAAAGGGGGCCAGGCTGACACAATCCTCAGGAAAAGGCAGAAATGAGTGGCACACCTCAGGCTATAGAGACAGGGAGGAGGAGCTGCGTGCCTGATCAGTGCAAGGAAGCCAAGAGAGAGCTGGGATGAGCCTAACAGGAGTAGGACTTCACAGAGTGAGAGAACAGATGTTCGGCAAAGCAGAGGAGGGGCTCTTCAGTCTCTGGATGCTAACGTGATTCTAGAGCTGTGATTCTGGAGCTGTGGTTCTGGAGCTGTGGTTCCGGAGCTGTGGTTCTAGAGCTGCACGGCTATCCTGGAACCATGCGGAACCAGCTGTTGTGCTAAGCATGCTATGACATAGCTAACACTAGGAAGTACAGGCTCTCTGACTATCTGCTAAGCTGCTGCATTAACCAATTCTGGGGCCAAACTTCTCTGAGAACTATTTCCATGGAAAATAACAAATCTCTCTATTAAGTTTTCTGTTATGCTTTCAGCCGAAAGGACGGTATTTGATACGCTAAGCAAGACTGGCATTCTTTGCTCAGTTGGTTGATCTAGAGATGTCTAGTTATCAAATCTAAATGTTTGTGAAAATTATTTAAAGGTTCTTTTAGCAGCCACGATGCTGATAGAATATTGTGGCAGGAAATGCAATGTAGTTGTAACGAGTCCTAACAGTAGGACAGGAGGATTGCTAATGTGGACGCACCCTCAGGCAGGCCAGGTGAGAACCTCAGCTCAGCACTGGGTCCAGCACTGCAGGCTGAGGAAGACCTACCAGCACACGAGCCCTCTGTGATTCAGGGATGCACAGAGACTTTTGAGGAAGATTAGCGCACACTGGTCCCTTTGGAGGTGGAAAGAGCAAAGGGTCGCACAGCGTGCCTCTCAGGGAAGCAGAGAAGGACAAGGGATGAAGGGCACCCTCCGCAGAGGCGCCAGGGTGGAAGACACGGCAGTCCTGGCCGCACTGTGTGGCCAAAGCACAAGCTCAAGGTGTGATAGTTGGAAAACAGTGAAAAAATTTTCCCAAACAAAGAAGACAAAATAAGAAGTAGTGGATGGTACATATAGGACTACACCTTCATTTTAAAATGTTTTCTTGGCAATTGGGTGCGGGGTGGAGAATCCTTGGAAAGTGGAAACAGTTTCTGTAAGAGTTCTGTGATGTCCTGAGGGAATGACAGAGAATACGCTACAGTGTTCCAGACATCGGACTGCGGGCAGGAAGTACAGAGGAGAGGACAGCTCCAGGACACATTTTCAGTCCCCGGCTTCACTGTCATGTTTCTCCTCAGCTTCTTGATGTCATTAGCTCAGAGGCAACCCCTCAGAATTCCCATGGCACCCCACAAAGCCTCAGCATCAATGTCACCCATGTTTGATCCAAAGTGACTGGGATACAGAAAACAAAAGTAACTGTGACTTCCCAGGAAGGAGAGAACACAACTCTCAGACATACAGGTGCGCCACTTAAGGGTCTTCACACTTAAATACCTCACATCCTTAAAAATACAGCAAATAATACCTGATAATCAAGAACTAACTGAGGCAATTTAAAAACTGCAGGGAAAGTGAAATACAAATTTAAATAAGACCCGTGATCGCAAAATACAATTGCAGTATAATGAGACCACAGCCTCTGGTGTGAACACTGGAGTGTTCGGGATTTATTTTTGTGATTTCTTAATTGTTAATAAGTTCTCTCCTGCATACATTTGAATGTGAGTTAGGGAGAAGAGGTGCTGTGACTGGAGGGAGTGACAGCAGCTACTGGGAGCTGCAGCGCCAATCATCCTGTGTCTCCACTGATGGCTGCTGGGCCCACCCAGTGCCAAGTCTGGAGGCTCAAGGGGCAAGGTAGCCAAGGCTGTGATCACAAGGTGACTCTGCATGGTGAGAAAGCCCTGGGAGCCTCAGGAAACTCTAGGTTCAGCTGAGAAACAAGGGACAGCATCTAGGTTCACCTTGGAAGATAAGGTCAAGTTGGCTGGTTGACAGTGAGGAAATGCTGAACAGCCAAGAAGCAGTGTCCCAAAGACAGCTCGCAAGGCAGAAAGCTCTGGACAGGGTTTGCGCCTGGGGACTCTGAGGATCTTCTACTCTACCCTGGACAGTTGATGCTGTCCCCAGCCATCCTGAACACAAACACCCTGTCCACCCAGATTGGGAGCAGTGACTTCTGTGTCAGATATAAATCGGCTTTGCATTCCTTGCCCCTTGCTGAAGGCTCCATAGGCCCCTCCTCCTTGCCCATGAAGCAGAACAGAACCCCTCACCATACAAAGGCCCCAGGGTCTCCTGCACCCTGCCTACCTCCCCTCCCTGCCTCCAGGCTCAACCCCTGGCTTTCTTCTTGGTTTCTGGATGTGTAAAGCTCAGGGGGCTCTGTTCTGTAGATAATGGGGAAGGTAAGAAATATGCCAAGAACAGGTGGCCAGGATCTAGAGAGATGGCTCAGCATTAAGAGCACTGACTGCTCTTCCGGAGGACCCAAGTTCAATCCCCAGCACTCTCATGGCAGCTCACACCTGTCTCTAACTCCATGATCTGACACCCTCACACAAACATACATGCAGGGTAAACACCAATGTACATAAAATAAAAATACTAATAATTATAAAAGAATAGGTGGCCTAAAACAGCCCTTCCACTATCTGTGTGAAGACATCCTTGAAAAAACCTCACGCTGAAAACGTACAAGTTGCGCCTGCGTGCCCAACATAAATAACCCCAGACATTCTCTAGAGCAGTTCTCAGGCTTCCTAATGCTGTGACCCTGTCATACATACAGTTCCTCGTGGTCACTGTTATAAGTCATAATGTAAATATCTGATATGCAAGGTATCTAATATGCAACCTCTGTGAAATGGTCATTTACCCCCCAAAGGAGTTACAACCCTCGAGTTGAGAACCATTGCTCTAGAGAAAGTCAGGCGGCCGACTCGGGACCAAGCGCATGCGCACACCAAGCACATGCGTAGGCACTAACCGGAAACCACAAAGAGACTCACATCAGGCTAAGGTAGAAGACGCAGAATCAGGTGTGTGGGTGACTCAGCTGGTGGAGGGGTCTGATGCGAATGGCAAGATGACCAAGTGTAATATGTCCAAGGAAATTAAAGCAAGATGTGAAAACATGATTACAGGCAGAGGCCCACAAATGTGACAATGAGATCTAAAGTCAAGCGATGGACGATGCGACACTGGGCAGCTATGGACAACATAAGCACGCTGTTCATCAGAAGCGGGCTAAACAGAGCGGCGCAGAGAAGGGGCAGGTCTTAAACACGTAGGCATGTCTTATGAGTAAGCATCAACGACAACAACAAAAAAGTCTATAATTTAGATTTCTACACACTATTGAGATCACATGACCCGACCTTTGCTTCGCCAGGCCCTATCACTGAATCCTACCCACTCCTGCAATGAGAGTCGGCCCTAGTTTCCAAGGCTCTCCATCCACACCTGAGGTCCCTCAAGGCAGCCACCTGGACTTCCAGGCAGTCTCAGGCCCTTCCAACCACCTTTTGCAAGCTTTGCCAAATACAGTTAATTGGATACAACCCTCACCACTACCTGCCATCCTGTCACCAAACGGACCAAGGCACCGGTGCACCCATAGCTCCCCATGCTTTCTAAATGAAGGGCACACCCCGGAGCACACAGCTGGCTCCCTGAATGACATGGATTCTGTCCCCTGCATGTTGGCATGCGTAAAAATGAGCTGCCAGGGCCTGTGATGAGGTGGTCTTGGCCTCTGCCTGGACCACCCTCCCTGGTTTCCATACCTCTGCCTTCCTGTGTTGGGTCCTTGCTTGGCACCCTGTTTTGCCTGCTGCTGCTGCATGGCATGACAGCTTTCTATGGCCTTGTCCACATCTGGTGCCAACACTAAACGCTGCAGGTAAGCATCAGGCTATTATATTCTGTTCCTGTTATTTCCAGACATTTGCTTAATATGAAGGGCTGAGTTTACATTATTGCTTTATCTTTGCAACACATTAACCTAACGAACAGGCACAAAGCACCCCACTTTCTGCAATGAAGACACTGAGGCCTGGCAAGATGAGGAGGGCCAATGAGTCAACTAAGAGAAAAGGGACTTTTTCTCTCACATACAAGTCCGGGCATGAATTATGGAGGAACTCTGAAATGGGGGACCGAAGGGGGAGGGCTAGCAGGAAACAGGAAGCAGGTTGAGACTATAGCAGGAAGGATCCTGTAACTTGAAAGGGAGGGAAAAGCTTTTCATAATAGAAAAGTCTAAAAAAAAAATCTGGAATGGGTTCAAAAGACAATGTAAATTCCTTGCTAGATTTATTTTTTTATTGCCAGAGATCTTCATCATTTAAAAATATTTCATAGGCATCAATAGCACAACACCAATGCATTCATGAGAGAGAGACAGGGACAAGATGAGCAAACAGAAACTTGTGAAAGCCACACACACACACACACACACACACACAATGCTCAGAGGATGAAGGGAGGAAGGTCAGGACGCGGATGGGGTAAAGTGGGGAATTCTAAGCCATATGTCTGAAGACATTTGTAGGTTCGGTTTTTCTGGGAAACACACAAATAATGACTAAAACAAAGAGAACTCTTTTCTTGACTCATATCTGGCCCTGAGGTCCATGCGACTATCTGCCACATAGGCCAAAGGTTCCCCCCCCCCCCCCGAGTATCTGGAGACAGCACCAGGGCCCACCCAAGGCAAGAGGCTATGTTAGTCTATCCCAAAGCCAGTGTCCCTAAATGCCAGCAGGTGAATCGGGAACAGGCTCATTCTGAAGGAAACGCCCCTGCCTGGCATAAGAACTAGAGAAACAAGGGGACATGCCAGTGTGAAGTTGTCACAACACTTGTTTTAAAGGTCCAGGTGGGGAACACAGAAAGCTTACTCAGAAGCGCATGTATGTGCTTGCTGGATGTGTGCCCTTCAAACACACGGCATAGTAAACACAGGACTCCAGGGCATGCGAGCTCATGATCCTGATAAAGTCCCTATGAATGTGTCAGTGGAGATGGCAAGCAGATGAGATTTATGTTGACTGCCTTAGGATATGCTCAACTATTTTTATCACAAGAATATACATCTTGGTGTAACAGATAGATATGATTCTATAGATAGAAGAGGTAAAACATATAAAGTCTTCAAAAACCTCAGAGTCCTACAGAATATAGCATTAAAGATGGTTTTTATTATTCTAAAGATTCTTTGACAACAAGACAGGTTAGCTCCTGGCAACACCCAGCCTACCTCAAAGAAGAAGATGAGCATCAAAGACCCTCCTTTTGGAGATGGCTTCAAATGTGACAGACCAGCCACTGAGCAAAATGTCCTCATTTTGGCTACAGACAGAATTCTGCCTAAAAAGGGCAAGCTTGGATGCAGGTAGAGTTGGTGGCCAAACTCTGCCAAGACAGGGTAAGCAAGTCCTCAATAGTTCCTGCCTCACACATATGTCTGTCAGAGATATTGGGTCAGAAGGCTGAAGATGATGCTCCAATGTTATAGAGAGTTTTGGGTAACTGTACAGGTAGCAAACTGTCTCTGTCATTTTTTTTTTCACTTTGGAAGATGCTAGCCTGCACTCCCTGTATACTCTCAGGCAATTAATTTTATTCCTTCCCAAGTCTCTGATGGGACTGAAGACCAGATAGTTCAGTTTTACAATTAGGCTTAGTTGTTTAGGGCTTAAAATGTATTTAGGTCTAGATAGGTGTTTTAAATTGATAGAGATAAGATACCATAGATACGAATCTACCATCAGATTTTGAGACTCACCAAGATAGGAAAGATGTTTTCTTCAAGGCTGCCAAATACAAATAACCAAAACACTATGAATATAACATTAATATAATCCCTGATTGTTTCGTGGCTCTCCTTGCTCTATGTAATTTATTTTACATATGTGTAAAAATACAAATGTATACATTTTAAAAATTAAAAATAAACAAGATTATGCTGAACTGATGCCTTTGAGGGGGAAGAAAAACCAGACTTCAAAGAATTACAAGGAAACTAGCTGTCATAAAGTGAGGGAACTAGACGTCATAAAGTGACCAAGCTTGTTTGTTAAGACAAGTAACATTGAGGACTAAAACTGTAATAATTGATATAAAATATAGATAGATAGATAGATAGACAGACAGACAGACAGACAGATGGTGAAGGAGACATCAGAGGTGACACAGAAAATGACAAAGACAGGAAACACAAAAGGGACCGCGATGCAGGGAGGACAGGCCTGTGAGCCCCCATCTTCAGTGAACGAGAACAAAAGAAAAGTTGAAAATGAGTCAAGGAAGTAAGACAGTAGGGGAGAATGCTTGAGCAGTGATCGCAGTCCACCAAGGTCTGATAGTTCCACCCACACCTACATCCTGCAGAACAGCAAAAGCAGCAAACCGGAAACAAGGCAGCGTTGACTGCGACAAAGCCTTAGCGACGGAGCCAGTCACCATCTCAGAGCTGGCCCTGCAGCCCTGCGAGCCAGAGAGCGCGCAGCAGTGTGCATAAGATACTGATAGAATACACTGGGGAAATAATTGCCACCTCAAATCCTCTCCCTGCAAAAGAACTAATTTCCATGAGCAGGAGAGACCTTTGCTCAGGAGCAGCCTGAGGACTGCGCCACAAGGGAAATCTTAAGGGTGATGCTAATGACACAAGAACCGGATAAGCAGGAGTTAGAACACTGTACAGCACGCGCTTCACATCAGGAGTTAGAACACTGTACAGCACGCGCTTCACATCAGGAGTTAGAACACTGTACAGCACGCGCTGCACATCAGGAGTTAGAACACTGTACAGCACGAGCCTCACATCAGGAGTTAGAACACTGTACAGCACGAGCCTCACATCAGGAGTTAGAACACTGTACAGCACGCGCTTCACATCAGGAGTTAGAACACTGTACAGCACGCGCTGCACATCAGGAGTTAGAACACTGTACAGCACGAGCCTCACATCAGGAGTTAGAACACTGTACAGCACGAGCCTCACATCAGGAGTTAGAACACTGTACAGCACGCGCTGCACATCAGGAGTTAGAACACTGTACAGCACGAGCCTCACATCAGGAGTTAGAACACTGTACAGCACGAGCCTTCACATCAGGAGTTAGAACACTGTACAGCACAAGCCTCACATCAGGAGTTAGAACACTGTACAGCACGCGCTGCACATCAGGAGTTAGAACACTGTACAGCACGAGCTTCACATCAGGAGTTAGAACACTGTACAGCACGAGCCTCACATCAGGAGTTAGAACACTGTACAGCACGAGCCTTCACATCAGGAGTTAGAACACTGTACAGCACGCGCTGCACATCAGGAGTTAGAACACTGTACAGCACGAGCCTTCATATCAGGAGTTAGAACACTGTACAGCACGAGCTTCACATCAGGAGTTAGAACACTGTACAGCACGCGCTGCACATCAGGAGTTAGAACACTGTACAGCACGAGCTTCACATCAGGAGTTAGAACACTGTACAGCACGAGCTTCACATCAGGAGTTAGAACACTGTACAGCACGAGCCTTCATATCAGGAGTTAGAACACTGTACAGCACGAGCTTCACATCAGGAGTTAGAACACTGTACAGCACGCGCTGCACATCAGGAGTTAGAACACTGTACAGCACGAGCTTCACATCAGGAGTTAGAACACTGTACAGCACGAGCCTTCATATCAGGAGTTAGAACACTGTACAGCACGAGCCTCACATCAGGAGTTAGAACACTGTACAGCACGCGCTGCACATCAGGAGTTAGAACACTGTACAGCACGCGCTTCACATCAGGAGTTAGAACACTGTAAAGCACGAGCCTCACATCAGGAGTTAGAACACTGTACAGCACGCGCTGCACATCAGGAGTTAGAACACTGTACAGCACGCGCTTCACATCAGGAGTTAGAACACTGTAAAGCACGAGCCTCACATCAGGAGTTAGAACACTGTAAAGCACGAGCCTCACATCAGGAGTTAGAACACTGTACAGCACGAGCTTCACATCAGGAGTTAGAACACTGTACAGCACGAGCCTCACATCAGGAGTTAGAACACTGTAAAGCACGAGCCTCACATCAGGAGTTAGAACACTGTACAGCATGCGCTTCACATCAGGAGTTAGAACACTGTACAGCACGCGCTGCACATCAGGAGTTAGAACACTGTACAGCACGCGCTGCACATCAGGAGTTAGAACACTGTACAGCATGCGCTTCACATCAGGAGTTAGAACACTGTACAGCATGCGCTTCACATCAGGAGTTAGAACACTGTACAGCATGCGCTTCACATCAGGAGTTAGAACACTGTACAGCACGCGCTGCACATCAGGAGTTAGAACACTGTACAGCACGCGCTGCACATCAGGAGTTAGAACACTGTACAGCACGCGCTTCACATCAGGAGTTAGAACACTGTAAAGCACGAGCTTCACATCAGGAGTTAGAACACTGTACAGCACGAGCCTCACATCAGGAGTTAGAACACTGTACAGCACGCGCTGCACATCAGGAGTTAGAACACTGTAAAGCACGAGCCTCACATCAGGAGTTAGAACACTGTACAGCACGAGCCTCACATCAGGAGTTAGAACACTGTAAAGCACGAGCTTCACATCAGGAGTTAGAACACTGTACAGCACGAGCCTCACATCAGGAGTTAGAACACTGTACAGCACGCGCTGCACATCAGGAGTTAGAACACTGTACAGCACGCGCTGCACATCAGGAGTTAGAACACTGTACAGCACGCGCTTCACATCAGGAGTTAGAACACTGTACAGCACGAGCCTCACATCAGGAGTTAGAACACTGTACAGCACGAGCCTCACATCAGGAGTTAGAACACTGTACAGCACGAGCTTCACATCAGGAGTTAGAACACTGTACAGCACGAGCCTCACATCAGGAGTTAGAACACTGTACAGCACGAGCCTCACATCAGGAGTTAGAACACTGTACAGCACGCGCTGCACATCAGGAGTTAAAACACTGTACAGCACGCGCTGCACATCAGGAGTTAGAACACTGTAAAGCACGAGCTTCACATCAGGAGTTAGAACACTGTACAGCACGAGCCTCACATCAGGAGTTAGAACACTGTACAGCACGCGCTGCACATCAGGAGTTAGAACACTGTACAGCACGCGCTGCACATCAGGAGTTAGAACACTGTACAGCACGCGCTTCACATCAGGAGTTAGAACACTGTACAGCACGAGCCTCACATCAGGAGTTAGAACACTGTACAGCACGAGCCTCACATCAGGAGTTAGAACACTGTACAGCACGAGCTTCACATCAGGAGTTAGAACACTGTACAGCACGAGCCTCACATCAGGAGTTAGAACACTGTACAGCACGAGCCTCACATCAGGAGTTAGAACACTGTAAAGCACGAGCCTCACATCAGGAGTTAGAACACTGTAAAGCACGAGCCTCACATCAGGAGTTAGAACACTGTACAGCACGCGCTTCACATCAGGAGTTAGAACACTGTACAGCACGAGCCTCACATCAGGAGTTAGAACACTGTACAGCACGAGCCTCACATCAGGAGTTAGAACACTGTACAGCACGAGCCTCACATCAGGAGTTAGAACACTGTACAGCACGAGCCTCACATCAGGAGTTAGAACACTGTACAGCACGAGCCTCACATCAGGAGTTAGAACACTGTAAAGCACGAGCCTCACATCAGGAGTTAGAACACTGTACAGCACGAGCCTCACATCAGGAGTTAGAACACTGTACAGCACGCGCCTCACATCAGGAGTTAGAACACTGTACAGCACGAGCCTCACATCAGGAGTTAGAACACTGTAAAGCACGAGCCTCACATCAGGAGTTAGAACACTGTACAGCACGAGCCTCACATCAGGAGTTAGAACACTGTACAGCACGAGCCTCACATCAGGAGTTAGAACACTGTACAGCACGAGCCTCACATCAGGAGTTAGAACACTGTACAGCACGCGCCTCACATCAGGAGTTAGAACACTGTACAGCACGAGCCTCACATCAGGAGTTAGAACACTGTACAGCACGAGCCTCACATCAGGAGTTAGAACACTGTACAGCACGCGCCTCACATCAGGAGTTAGAACACTGTACAGCACGAGCCTCACATCAGGAGTTAGAACACTGTACAGCACGAGCCTCACATCAGGAGTTAGAACACTGTACAGCACGCGCTTCACATCAGGAGTTAGAACACTGTACAGCACGAGCCTCACATCAGGAGTTAGAACACTGTAATGCACGAGACTTGACATCAGGAGTTAGAACACTGTACAGCACGAGCCTCACATCAGGAGTTAGAACACTGTACAGCACACGCTTCACATCAGGAGTTAGAACACTGTACAGCGCGAGCCTCACATCAGGAGTTAGAACACTGTGCAGCACGAGCCTTCACATCAGGAGTTAGAACACTGTACAGCACGAGCCTCACATCAGGAGTTAGAACACTGTACAGCACGAGCCTCACATCAGGAGTTAGAACACTGTACAGCACGAGCCTCACATCAGGAGTTAGAACACTGTACAGCACGAGCCTCACATCAGGAGTTAGAACACTGTACAGCACGAGCCTCACATCAGGAGTTAGAACACTGTACAGCACGAGCCTTCACATCAGGAGTTAGAACACTGTACAGCACGAGCCTCACATCAGGAGTTAGAACACTGTACAGCACGAGCCTCACATCAGGAGTTAGAACACTGTACAGCACGAGCCTTCACATCAGGAGTTAGAACACTGTACAGCACGAGCCTCACATCAGGAGTTAGAACACTGTACAGCACGAGCCTCACATCAGGAGTTAGAACACTGTACAGCACACGCTTCACATCAGGAGTTAGAACACTGTACAGCACGAGCCTCACATCAGGAGTTAGAACACTGTACAGCACGAGCCTCACATCAGGAGTTAGAACACTGTACAGCACGAGCCTCACATCAGGAGTTAGAACACTGTACAGCACGCGCCTCACATCAGGAGTTAGAACACTGTACAGCACGAGCCTCACATCAGGAGTTAGAACACTGTACAGCACGAGCCTCACATCAGGAGTTAGAACACTGTACAGCACGAGCCTTCACATCAGGAGTTAGAACACTGTACAGCACGAGCCTCACATCAGGAGTTAGAACACTGTACAGCACGAGCCTTCACATCAGGAGTTAGAACACTGTACAGCACGAGCCTTCACATCAGGAGTTAGAACACTGTACAGCACGAGCCTTCACATCAGGAGTTAGAACACTGTGCAGCACGAGCCTCACATCAGGAGTTAGAACACTGTACAGCACGAGCCTCACATCAGGAGTTAGAACACTGTACAGCACGCGCTTCACATCAGGAGTTAGAACACTGTACAGCACGAGCCTCACATCAGGAGTTAGAACACTGTACAGCACGAGCCTCACATCAGGAGTTAGAACACTGTACAGCACGAGCTTCACATCAGGAGTTAGAACACTGTACAGCACGAGCTTCACATCAGGAGTTAAAACACTGTACAGCACGAGCCTCACATCAGGAGTTAGAACACTGTACAGCACGAGCCTCACATCAGGAGTTAGAACACTGTACAGCACGCGCTTCACATCAGGAGTTAGAACACTGTACAGCACGAGCCTCACATCAGGAGTTAGAACACTGTACAGCACGAGCCTCACATCAGGAGTTAGAACACTGTACAGCACGCGCTTCACATCAGGAGTTAGAACACTGTACAGCACGAGCCTCACATCAGGAGTTAGAACACTGTACAGCACGAGCCTCACATCAGGAGTTAGAACACTGTACAGCACGAGCCTCACATCAGGAGTTAGAACACTGTACAGCACGAGCTTCACATCAGGAGTTAGAACACTGTACAGCACGAGCTTCACATCAGGAGTTAAAACACTGTACAGCACGAGCCTCACATCAGGAGTTAGAACACTGTACAGCACGAGCCTCACATCAGGAGTTAGAACACTGTACAGCACGAGCCTCACATCAGGAGTTAGAACACTGTACAGCACGAGCCTTCACATCAGGAGTTAGAACACTGTACAGCACGAGCCTCACATCAGGAGTTAGAACACTGTACAGCACGAGCTTCACATCAGGAGTTAGAACACTGTACAGCACGAGCCTCACATCAGGAGTTAGAACACTGTACAGCACGAGCCTTCACATCAGGAGTTAGAACACTGTACAGCACACGCTTCACATCAGGAGTTAGAACACTGTACAGCACGCGCTTCACATCAGGAGTTAGAACACTGTACAGCACGCGCTGCACATCAGGAGTTAGAACACTGTACAGCACGAGCCTCACATCAGGAGTTAGAACACTGTACAGCACGAGCCTCACATCAGGAGTTAGAACACTGTACAGCACACGCTTCACATCAGGAGTTAGAACACTGTACAGCACGAGCCTCACATCAGGAGTTAGAACACTGTACAGCACGAGCCTCACATCAGGAGTTAGAACACTGTACAGCTCGCGCTGCACATCAGGAGTTAGAACACTGTACAGCACGAGCTTCACATCAGGAGTTAGAACACTGTACAGCACGAGCCTCACATCAGGAGTTAGAACACTGTACAGCACGCGCTGCACATCAGGAGTTAGAACACTGTACAGCACGCGCTGCACATCAGGAGTTAGAACACTGTACAGCACACGCTTCACATCAGGAGTTAGAACACTGTACAGCACGAGCCTTCACATCAGGAGTTAGAACACTGTACAGCACGAGCCTCACATCAGGAGTTAGAACACTGTACAGCACAAGCTTCACATAGGGAGTTAGAACACTGTACAGCACGAGCCTCACATCAGGAGTTAGAACACTGTACAGCACGAGCCTCACATCAGGAGTTAGAACACTGTACAGCACGCGCTTCACATCAGGAGTTAGAACACTGTACAGCACGCGCTTCACATCAGGAGTTAGAACACTGTACAGCACGAGCCTCACATCAGGAGTTAGAACACTGTACAGCACGAGCCTCACATCAGGAGTTAGAACACTGTACAGCACGCGCTTCACATCAGGAGTTAGAACACTGTACAGCACGAGCCTCACATCAGGAGTTAGAACACTGTACAGCACGAGCCTCACATCAGGAGTTAGAACACTGTACAGCACGAGCTTCACATCAGGAGTTAGAACACTGTACAGCACGAGCCTCACATCAGGAGTTAGAACACTGTACAGCACGAGCCTCACATCAGGAGTTAGAACACTGTACAGCACGAGCTTCACATCAGGAGTTAGAACACTGTACAGCACGAGCTTCACATCAGGAGTTAAAACACTGTACAGCACGAGCCTCACATCAGGAGTTAGAACACTGTACAGCACGAGCCTCACATCAGGAGTTAGAACACTGTACAGCACGAGCCTCACATCAGGAGTTAGAACACTGTACAGCACGAGCCTTCACATCAGGAGTTAGAACACTGTACAGCACGAGCTTCACATCAGGAGTTAGAACACTGTACAGCACGAGCCTCACATCAGGAGTTAGAACACTGTACAGCACGAGCCTTCACATCAGGAGTTAGAACACTGTACAGCACACGCTTCACATCAGGAGTTAGAACACTGTACAGCACGCGCTTCACATCAGGAGTTAGAACACTGTACAGCACGCGCTGCACATCAGGAGTTAGAACACTGTACAGCACGAGCCTCACATCAGGAGTTAGAACACTGTACAGCACGAGCCTCACATCAGGAGTTAGAACACTGTACAGCACACGCTTCACATCAGGAGTTAGAACACTGTACAGCACGAGCCTCACATCAGGAGTTAGAACACTGTACAGCACGAGCCTCACATCAGGAGTTAGAACACTGTACAGCACGCGCTGCACATCAGGAGTTAGAACACTGTACAGCACGAGCTTCACATCAGGAGTTAGAACACTGTACAGCACGAGCCTCACATCAGGAGTTAGAACACTGTACAGCACGCGCTGCACATCAGGAGTTAGAACACTGTACAGCACGCGCTGCACATCAGGAGTTAGAACACTGTACAGCACACGCTTCACATCAGGAGTTAGAACACTGTACAGCACGAGCCTTCACATCAGGAGTTAGAACACTGTACAGCACGAGCCTCACATCAGGAGTTAGAACACTGTACAGCACAAGCTTCACATCAGGAGTTAGAACACTGTACAGCACGAGCCTCACATCAGGAGTTAGAACACTGTACAGCACGCGCTGCACATCAGGAGTTAGAACACTGTACAGCACGAGCCTCACATCAGGAGTTAGAACACTGTACAGCACGAGCCTCACATCAGGAGTTAGAACACTGTACAGCACGAGCCTCACATCAGGAGTTAGAACACTGTACAGCACGAGCCTCACATCAGGAGTTAGAACACTGTACAGCACAAGCTTCACATCAGGAGTTAGAACACTGTACAGCACACGCTGCACATCAGGAGTTAGAACACTGTACAGCACGCGCTGCACATCAGGAGTTAGAACACTGTACAGCACACGCTTCACATCAGGAGTTAGAACACTGTACAGCACGAGCCTTCACATCAGGAGTTAGAACACTGTACAGCACGAGCCTCACATCAGGAGTTAGAACACTGTACAGCACGAGCCTCACATCAGGAGTTAGAACACTGTACAGCACGCGCTGCACATCAGGAGTTAGAACACTGTACAGCACGCGCTGCACATCAGGAGTTAAAACACTGTACAGCACGCGCTGCACATCAGGAGTTAGAACACTGTACAGCACAAGCTTCACATCAGGAGTTAGAACACTGTACAGCACACGCTTCACATCAGGAGTTAGAACACTGTACAGCACGCGCTGCACATCAGGAGTTAGAACACTGTACAGCACGAGCCTCACATCAGGAGTTAGAACACTGTACAGCACGCGCTGCACATCAGGAGTTAGAACACTGTAAAGCACGAGCCTCACATCAGGAGTTAAAACACTGTACAGCACGCGCTGCACATCAGGAGTTAGAACACTGTACAGCACGAGCCTCACATCAGGAGTTAGAACACTGTACAGCACGAGCCTCACATCAGGAGTTAGAACACTGTACAGCACACGCTTCACATCAGGAGTTAGAACACTGTACAGCACGAGCCTCACATCAGGAGTTAAAACACTGTACAGCACGCGCTGCACATCAGGAGTTAGAACACTGTACAGCACGAGCCTCACATCAGGAGTTAGAACACTGTACAGCACACGCTTCACATCAGGAGTTAGAACACTGTACAGCACACGCTTCACATCAGGAGTTAGAACACTGTACAGCACGCGCTGCACATCAGGAGTTAGAACACTGTACAGCACGAGCCTCACATCAGGAGTTAGAACACTGTACAGCACGCGCTTCACATCAGGAGTTAGAACACTGTACAGCACGAGCTTCACATCAGGAGTTAGAACACTGTGCAGCACGAGCCTCACATCAGGAGTTAGAACACTGTACAGCACGAGCCTCACATCAGGAGTTAGAACACTGTACAGCACGCGCTGCACATCAGGAGTTAGAACACTGTACAGCACGAGCCTCACATCAGGAGTTAGAACACTGTACAGCACGAGCCTCACATCAGGAGTTAGAACACTGTACAGCACACGCTTCACATCAGGAGTTAGAACACTGTACAGCACGAGCCTTCACATCAGGAGTTAGAACACTGTACAGCACGAGCCTCACATCAGGAGTTAGAACACTGTACAGCACGAGCCTCACATCAGGAGTTAAAACACTGTACAGCACGCGCTGCACATCAGGAGTTAGAACACTGTACAGCACGAGCTTCACATCAGGAGTTAGAACACTGTACAGCACACGCTTCACATCAGGAGTTAGAACACTGTAAAGCACGAGCCTCACATCAGGAGTTAGAACACTGTACAGCACGCGCTGCACATCAGGAGTTAGAACACTGTACAGCACGAGCCTCACATCAGGAGTTAGAACACTGTACAGCACACGCTTCACATCAGGAGTTAGAACACTGTACAGCACACGCTTCACATCAGGAGTTAGAACACTGTACAGCACGAGCCTCACATCAGGAGTTAGAACACTGTACAGCACGAGCTTCACATCAGGAGTTAGAACACTGTACAGCACGAGCCTCACATCAGGAGTTAGAACACTGTACAGCACGAGCCTCACATCAGGAGTTAGAACACTGTACAGCACGAGCCTCACATCAGGAGTTAGAACACTGTACAGCACGAGCCTCACATCAGGAGTTAGAACACTGTACAGCACGAGCCTCACATCAGGAGTTAGAACACTGTACAGCACACGCTTCACATCAGGAGTTAGAACACTGTACAGCACGAGCCTCACATCAGGAATTAGAACACTGTACAGCACGAGCTTCACATCAGGAGTTAGAACACTGTACAGCACGAGCCTCACATCAGGAGTTAGAACACTGTACAGCACGAGCCTCACATCAGGAGTTAGAACACTGTACAGCACGAGCCTCACATCAGGAGTTAGAACACTGTACAGCACACGCTTCACATCAGGAGTTAGAACACTGTACAGCACGAGCCTCACATCAGGAGTTAGAACACTGTACAGCACGAGCTTCACATCAGGAGTTAGAACACTGTACAGCACGAGCCTCACATCAGGAGTTAGAACACTGTACAGCACGAGCCTCACATCAGGAGTTAGAACACTGTACAGCACGAGCCTCACATCAGGAGTTAGAACACTGTACAGCACGAGCCTCACATCAGGAGTTAGAACACTGTACAGCACGAGCCTCACATCAGGAGTTAGAACACTGTACAGCACGAGCCTCACATCAGGAGTTAGAACACTGTACAGCACGAGCCTCACATCAGGAGTTAGAACACTGTACAGCACGAGCTTCACATCAGGAGTTAGAACACTGTACAGCACGAGCCTCACATCAGGAGTTAGAACACTGTACAGCACGAGCCTCACATCAGGAGTTAGAACACTGTACAGCACGAGCCTCACATCAGGAGTTAGAACACTGTACAGCACACGCTTCACATCAGGAGTTAGAACACTGTACAGCACGAGCCTCACATCAGGAGTTAGAACACTGTACAGCACGAGCCTCACATCAGGAGTTAGAACACTGTACAGCACGAGCCTCACATCAGGAGTTAGAACACTGTACAGCACGAGCCTCACATTAGGAGTTAGAACACTGTACAGCACGAGCTTCACATCAGGAGTTAGAACACTGTACAGCACGAGCCTCACATCAGGAGTTAGAACACTGTACAGCACGAGCCTCACATCAGGAGTTAGAACACTGTACAGCACGAGCCTCACATCAGGAGTTAGAACACTGTACAGCACGAGCCTCACATCAGGAGTTAGAACACTGTACAGCACGCGCCTCACATCAGGAGTTAGAACACTGTACAGCACGAGCTTCACATCAGGAGTTAGAACACTGTACAGCACGAGCCTCACATCAGGAGTTAGAACACTGTACAGCACACGCTTCACATCAGGAGTTAGAACACTGTACAGCACGCGCTGCACATCAGGAGTTAGAACACTGTACAGCACGAGCCTCACATCAGGAGTTAGAACACTGTACAGCACGAGCCTCACATCAGGAGTTAGAACACTGTACAGCACGCGCTTCACATCAGGAGTTAGAACACTGTACAGCACGAGCCTCATATCAGGAGTTAGAACACTGTACAGCACGAGCCTCACATCAGGAGTTAGAACACTGTACAGCACGAGCTTCACATCAGGAGTTAGAACACTGTACAGCACGCGCTGCACATAAGGAGTTAGAACACTGTACAGCACGAGCTTCACATCAGGAGTTAGAACACTGTACAGCACGAGCCTCACATCAGGAGTTAGAACACTGTACAGCACACGCTTCACATCAGGAGTTAGAACACTGTACAGCACACGCTTCACATCAGGAGTTAGAACACTGTAAAGCACGAGCCTCACATCAGGAGTTAGAACACTGTACAGCACGCGCTGCACATCAGGAGTTAGAACACTGTACAGCACGCGCTGCACATCAGGAGTTAGAACACTGTACAGCACGAGCCTCACATCAGGAGTTAGAACACTGTACAGCACGCGCTGCACATCAGGAGTTAGAACACTGTACAGCACGAGCCTCACATCAGGAGTTAGAACACTGTACAGCACGAGCCTCACATCAGGAGTTAGAACACTGTAAAGCACGAGCCTCACATCAGGAGTTAGAACACTGTACAGCACGAGCTTCACATCAGGAGTTAGAACACTGTACAGCACGAGCCTCACATCAGGAGTTAGAACACTGTACAGCACACGCTTCACATCAGGAGTTAGAACACTGTACAGCACACGCTTCACATCAGGAGTTAGAACACTGTAAAGCACGAGCCTCACATCAGGAGTTAGAACACTGTACAGCACGAGCCTCACATCAGAAGTTAGAACACTGTGCAGCACGCGCCTCACATCAGGAGTTAGAACACTGTACAGCACGAGCCTCACATCAGGAGTTAGAACACTGTACAGCACGAGCCTCACATCAGGAGTTAGAACACTGTACAGCACGCGCTGCACATCAGGAGTTAGAACACTGTACAGCACGAGCCTCACATCAGGAGTTAGAACACTGTACAGCACGAGCCTCACATCAGGAGTTAGAACACTGTGCAGCACGCGCCTCACATCAGGAGTTAGAACACTGTACAGCACGAGCCTCACATCAGGAGTTAGAACACTGTACAGCACGCGCCTCACATCAGGAGTTAGAACACTGTACAGCACGAGCTTCACATCAGGAGTTAGAACACTGTACAGCACGAGCCTCACATCAGGAGTTAGAACACTGTACAGCACGCGCTGCACATCAGGAGTTAGAACACTGTACAGCACGAGCCTCACATCAGGAGTTAGAACACTGTACAGCACGAGCTTCACATCAGGAGTTAGAACACTGTACAGCACACGCTTCACATCAGGAGTTAGAACACTGTAAAGCACGCGCTTCACATCAGGAGTTAGAACACTGTACAGCACGAGCCTCACATCAGGAGTTAGAACACTGTAAAGCACGAGCCTCACATCAGGAGTTAGAACACTGTACAGCACGAGCCTCACATCAGGAGTTAGAACACTGTGCAGCACGCGCCTCACATCAGGAGTTAGAACACTGTACAGCACGCGCCTCACATCAGGAGTTAGAACACTGTACAGCACGCACTGCACATCAGGAGTTAGAACACTGTACAGCACGCGCCTCACATCAGGAGTTAGAACACTGTACAGCACGAGCCTCACATCAGGAGTTAGAACACTGTACAGCACGCGCCTCACATCAGGAGTTAGAACACTGTAAAGCACGAGCCTCACATCAGGAGTTAGAACACTGTACAGCACACGCTTCACATCAGGAGTTAGAACACTGTAAAGCACGCGCTTCACATCAGGAGTTAGAACACTGTACAGCACGAGCCTCACATCAGGAGTTAGAACACTGTACAGCACGCGCTGCACATCAGGAGTTAGAACACTGTAAAGCACGAGCCTCACATCAGGAGTTAGAACACTGTACAGCACGCGCTGCACATCAGGAGTTAGAACACTGTACAGCACGCGCCTCACATCAGGAGTTAGAACACTGTACAGCACGAGCCTCACATCAGGAGTTAGAACACTGTACAGCACGCGCTGCACATCAGGAGTTAGAACACTGTACAGCACGAGCTGCACATCAGGAGTTAGAACACTGTACAGCACGCGCCTCACATCAGGAGTTAGAACACTGTACAGCACGTGCTGCACATCAGGAGTTAGAACACTGTAAAGCACGAGCCTCACATCAGGAGTTAGAACACTGTACAGCACGAGCCTCACATCAGGAGTTAGAACACTGTACAGCACGAGCCTCACATCAGGAGTTAGAACACTGTACAGCACGAGCTTCACATCAGGAGTTAGAACACTGTACAGCACGAGCCTCACATCAGGAGTTAGAACACTGTACAGCACGAGCCTCACATCAGGAGTTAGAACACTGTACAGCACGAGCCTCACATCAGGAGTTAGAACACTGTACAGCACGAGCCTCACATCAGGAGTTAGAACACTGTACAGCACGAGCCTCACATCAGGAGTTAGAACACTGTACAGCACGAGCCTCACATCAGGAGTTAGAACACTGTACAGCACGAGCCTCACATCAGGAGTTAGAACACTGTACAGCACGAGCCTCACATCAGGAGTTAGAACACTGTACAGCACGAGCCTCACATCAGGAGTTAGAACACTGTACAGCACGAGCCTCACATCAGGAGTTAGAACACTGTACAGCACGAGCCTCACATCAGGAGTTAGAACACTGTACAGCACGAGCCTCACATCAGGAGTTAGAACACTGTACAGCACGAGCCTCACATCAGGAGTTAGAACACTGTACAGCACGAGCCTCACATCAGGAGTTAGAACACTGTACAGCACGAGCCTCACATCAGGAGTTAGAACACTGTACAGCACGAGCCTCACATCAGGAGTTAGAACACTGTACAGCACGCGCTTCACATCAGGAGTTAGAACACTGTACAGCACGAGCCTTACACTCAGGAGTTAGAACACTGTACAGCACGAGCCTTCACATCAGGAGTTAGAACACTGTACAGCACGAGCCTCACATCAGGAGTTAGAACACTGTACAGCACGAGCTTCACATCAGGAGTTAGAACACTGTACAGCACGAGCTCACATCAGGAGTTAGAACACTGTACAGCACGAGCCTCACATCAGGAGTTAGAACACTGTACAGAACGAGCCTCACATCAGGAGTTAGAACACTGTACAGCACGAGCTCACATCAGGAGTTAGAACACTGTACAGCACGAGCCTCACATCAGGAGTTAGAACACTGTACAGCACGAGCCTCACATCAGGAGTTAGAACACTGTACAGCACGAGCCTCACATCAGGAGTTAGAACACTGTACAGCACGAGCCTCACATCAGGAGTTAGAACACTGTACAGCACGAGCTCACATCAGGAGTTAGAACACTGTACAGCACGAGCCTCACATCAGGAGTTAGAACACTGTACAGCACGCGCTGCACATCAGGAGTTAGAACACTGTACAGCACGAGCCTCACATCAGGAGTTAGAACACTGTACAGCACGACGCCTCACATCAGGAGTTAGAACACTGTACAGCACGAGCTCACATCAGGAGTTAGAACACTGTACAGCACGAGCCTCACATCAGGAGTTAGAACACTGTACAGCACGAGCCTCACATCAGGAGTTAGAACACTGTACAGCACGAGCCTCACATCAGGAGTTAGAACACTGTACAGCACGAGCCTCACATCAGGAGTTAGAACACTGTACAGCACGAGCTCACATCAGGAGTTAGAACACTGTACAGCACGAGCTCACATCAGGAGTTAGAACACTGTACAGCACGAGCCTTCACATCAGGAGTTAGAACACTGTACAGCACGAGCCTCACATCAGGAGTTAGAACACTGTACAGCACGAGCCTCACATCAGGAGTTAGACACTGTACAGCACGAGCCTCACATCAGGAGTTAGAACACTGTACAGCACGAGCCTTCACATCAGGAGTTAGGAACACTGTACAGCACGAGCCTCACATCAGGAGTTAGAACACTGTACAGCACGAGCCTCACATCAGGAGTTAGAACACTGTACAGCACGAGCTTCCACATCAGGAGTTAGAACACTGTACAGCACGAGCCTCACATCAGGAGTTAGAACACTGTACAGCACGAGCCTCACATCAGGAGTTAGAACACTGTACAGCACAAGCCTCACATCAGGAGTTAGAACACTGTACAGCACGAGCCTCACATCAGGAGTTAAGAACACTGTACAGCACGAGCCTCACATCAGGAGTTAGAACACTGTACAGCACGAGCCTCACATCAGGAGTTAGAACACTGTACAGCACGAGCCTCACATCAGGAGTTAGAACACTGTACAGCACGAGCCTCACATCAGGGAGTTAGAACACTGTACAGCACGAGCTTAACATCAGGAGTTAGAACACTGTACAGCACGCGCTTCACATCAGGAGTTAGAACACTGTACAGCACGAGCCGCACATCGGAGTTAGAACACTGTACAGCACGAGCTCACATCAGGAGTTAGAACACTGTACAGCACGAGCCTCACATCAGGAGTTAGAACACTGTACAGCACGAGCATCCACATCAGGAGTTAGAACACTGTACAGCACGAGCTTACCATCAGGAGTTAGAACACTGTACAGCACGAGCCTTCACATCAGGAGTTAGAACACTGTACAGCACGTGCCTCTGGTTTGAACACAGCGGGCCTGCACATCAGGAGTTAGAACACTGTACAGCACGAGCCTCACATCAGGAGTAGAACACTGTACAGCACGAGCCTCACATCAGGAGTTAGAACACCTGTACAGCACGAGCCTCACATCAGGAGTTAGAACACTGTACAGCACGCGCCGCACATAGGAGTTAGAACACTGTACAGCAACGGGCCTCACATCAGGAGTTAGAACACTGTACAGCACGAGCTTCACATCAGAGTTAGAACACTGTAAAGCACGAGCTTTCACATCAGAGTTTGAACACTGTACAGGCACGGATGCACATCAGGAGTTAGAACACTGTACAGCACGAGCCTCACATCAGGAGTTAGAACACTGTACAGCACGGGCTTCACAGCAGGAGTTAGAAACACTGTACAGCACGAGCCACACATCAGGAGTTAGAACACTGTACAGCACGAGCCTCACAACAGGAGTTAGAACACTGTACAGCACGAGCCTGCACATCAGGAGTTAGAACACTGTACAGCACGCGCCTCACATCAGGAGTTAGAACACTGTACAGCACGAGCTCACATCAGGAGTTAGAACACTGTACAGCACGGAGCCTCACATCAGGAGTTAGAACACTGTACAGCACGAGCCCTCACATCAGGAGTTAGAACACTGTACAGCACGAGCTTCACATCAGGAGTTAGAACACTGTGCAGCACGGCGCTCACAACAGGAGTTAGAACACTGTACAGCACGAGCCTCTCACATCAGGAGTTAGAACACTGTACAGCCCGAGCCTCACATCAGGAGTTAGAACACTGTACAGCACGAGCCTCACATCAGAGTTAGAACACTGTACAGCACGAGCCTCACATTCAGGAGTTAGAACACTGTAAAGCACGAGCCTCACATCAGGAGTTAGAACACGTACAGCACAGCCTCACATCAGGAGTTAGAACACTGTACAGCACGCGCTGCACATTCAGGAGTTAGGAACACTGACAGCACAGCTTCACATCAGGAGGTTAGAACACTGTACAGCACACGCTGCACATCAGGAGTTAGAACACTGTAACAGCACGAGCTGCACATCAGGAGTTAGAACACTGTACAGCACGAGCTTCACATCAGGAGTTAGAACACTGTACAGCACGAGCTCACATCAGGAGTTAGAACACTGTACAGCAGCGAGCCTCCATCAGGAGTTAGAACACTGTACAGCAGAGCCCTCACATCCAGGAGTTAGAACACTGTACAGCACGAGCCCACTTCACTCAGGAGTTAGACACCTGTCCAGCACGAGCCTCAAGCCACGAGCCTTCACATCAGGAGTTAGAACACTGTACAGCACGAGCCTCACATCAGGAGTTAGAACACTGTACAGCACGAGCCTCACATCAGGAGTTAGAACACTGTACAGCACAGCTTCACATCAGGAGTTAGAACACTGTACAGCACGAGCCTCACATCAGGAGTTAGAACACTGTACAGCACGAGCCTCACATCAGGAGTTAGAACACTGTACAGCACGAGCCTCACATCAGGAGTTAGAACACTGTACAGCACGAGCCTCACATCAGGAGTTAGAACACTGTACAGCACGAGCCTCACATCAGGAGTTAGAACACTGTACAGCACGAGCCTCACATCAGGAGTTAGAACACTGTACAGCACGAGCCTCACATCAGGAGTTAGAACACTGTACAGCACGAGCCTCACATCAGGAGTTAGAACACTGTACAGCACGAGCCTCACATCAGGAGTTAGAACACTGTACAGCACGAGCCTCACATCAGGAGTTAGAACACTGTACAGCACGAGCCTCACATCAGGAGTTAGAACACTGTACAGCACGAGCCTCACATCAGGAGTTAGAACACTGTACAGCACGAGCCTCACATCAGGAGTTAGAACACTGTACAGCACGAGCTCACATCAGGAGTTAGAACACTGTACAGCACGAGCCTTCACATCAGGAGTTTAGAACACTGTACAGCACGAGCCTCACATCAGGAGTTAGAACACTGTACAGCACGAGCCTCACATCAGGAGTTAGAACACTGTACAGCACGAGCTTCACATCAGGAGTTAGAACACTGTACAGCACGAGCCTCCACATCAGGAGTTAGAACACTGTACAGCACGAGCCTTCACATCAGGAGTAGAACACTGTACAGCACGAGCTCACATCAGGAGTAGAACACTGTACAGCACGAGCCTCACATCAGGAGTTAGAACACTGTACAGCACGAGCTCACAACGAGTCAGGGTTTAGAACACTGTACAGCACGGAGCCTCACATCAGGAGTTAGAACACTGTACAGCACGAGCATCACATCAGGAGTTAGAACACCTGTACAGCACGGAGCCTCACATCAGGAGTTAGAACCACTGTACAGCACGAGCCTCACCTCAGGGTTAGAACACTGTACAGCACGAGCCTCACCATCAGGAGTTAGAACACTGTACAGCACGAGCCTCACATCAGGAGTTAGAAACACTGTAACAGCACGAGCCTCTCAGGAGTTAGAACACTGTACAGCACGAGCCTCACATCAGGAGTTAGAACACTGTACAGCACGAGCCTTCACATCAGGAGTTAGAACACTGTACAGCACGAGCTTCACATCAGGAGTTAGAACACTGTACAGCACGAGCCTCACATCAGGAGTTAGAACACTGTACAGCACGAGCTTCACATCAGGAGTTAGAACACTGTACAGCACAAGCCTCACATCAGGAGTTAGAACACTGTACAGCACGAGCCTTCACATCAGGAGTTAGAACACTGTACAGCACACGCTTCACATCAGGAGTTAGAACACTGTACAGCACGCGCTTCACATCAGGAGTTAGAACACTGTACAGCACGCGCTGCACATCAGGAGTTAGAACACTGTACAGCACGAGCCTCACATCAGGAGTTAGAACACTGTACAGCACGAGCCTCACATCAGGAGTTAGAACACTGTACAGCACACGCTTCACATCAGGAGTTAGAACACTGTACAGCACGAGCCTCACATCAGGAGTTAGAACACTGTACAGCACACGCTTCACATCAGGAGTTAGAACACTGTACAGCACACGCTTCACATCAGGAGTTAGAACACTGTACAGCACGAGCTTCACATCAGGAGTTAGAACACTGTACAGCACGAGCCTCACATCAGGAGTTAGAACACTGTACAGCACGAGCCTCACATCAGGAGTTAGAACACTGTACAGCACGCGCTGCACATCAGGAGTTAGAACACTGTACAGCACGAGCTTCACATCAGGAGTTAGAACACTGTACAGCACGAGCCTCACATCAGGAGTTAGAACACTGTACAGCACGCGCTGCACATCAGGAGTTAGAACACTGTACAGCACGCGCCTGCACATCAGGAGTTAGAACACTGTACAGCACACGCTTCACATCAGGAGTTAGAACACTGTACAGCACGAGCCTTCACATCAGGAGTTAGAACACTGTACAGCACGAGCCTCACATCAGGAGTTAGAACACTGTACAGCACAAGCTTCACATCAGGAGTTAGAACACTGTACAGCACGAGCCTCACATCAGGAGTTAGAACACTGTACAGCACGCGCTGCACATCAGGAGTTAGAACACTGTACAGCACGAGCCTCACATCAGGAGTTAGAACACTGTACAGCACGAGCCTCACATCAGGAGTTAGAACACTGTACAGCACGAGCCTCACATCAGGAGTTAGAACACTGTACAGCACGAGCCTCACATCAGGAGTTAGAACACTGTACAGCACAAGCTTCACATCAGGAGTTAGAACACTGTACAGCACGCGCTGCACATCAGGAGTTAGAACACTGTACAGCACGCGCTGCACATCAGGAGTTAGAACACTGTACAGCACACGCTTCACATCAGGAGTTAGAACACTGTACAGCACGAGCCTTCACATCAGGAGTTAGAACACTGTACAGCACGAGCCTCACATCAGGAGTTAGAACACTGTACAGCACGAGCCTCACATCAGGAGTTAGAACACTGTACAGCACACAGCTTCACATCAGGAGTTAGAACACTGTACAGCACGAGCCTCACATCAGGAGTTAGAACACTGTACAGCACGAGCCTCACATCAGGAGTTAGAACACTGTACAGCACGCGCTGCACATCAGGAGTTAGAACACTGTACAGCACGAGCTTCACATCAGGAGTTAGAACACTGTACAGCACGAGCCTCACATCAGGAGTTAGAACACTGTACAGCACAAGCTTCACATCAGGAGTTAGAACACTGTACAGCACGCGCTGCACATCAGGAGTTAGAACACTGTACAGCACGAGCCTCACATCAGGAGTTAGAACACTGTACAGCACAAGCTTCACATCAGGAGTTAGAACACTGTACAGCACGCGCTGCACATCAGGAGTTAGAACACTGTACAGCACGAGCCTCACATCAGGAGTTAGAACACTGTACAGCACACGCTTCACATCAGGAGTTAGAACACTGTACAGCACGAGCCTTCACATCAGGAGTTAGAACACTGTACAGCACGAGCCTCACATCAGGAGTTAGAACACTGTACAGCACGAGCCTCACATCAGGAGTTAGAACACTGTACAGCACGAGCCTCACATCAGGAGTTAGAACACTGTACAGCACGCGCTGCACATCAGGAGTTAGAACACTGTACAGCACACGCTTCACATCAGGAGTTAGAACACTGTACAGCACACGCTTCACATCAGGAGTTAGAACACTGTACAGCACGCGCTTCACATCAGGAGTTAGAACACTGTACAGCACGAGCCTCACATCAGGAGTTAGAACACTGTACAGCACGAGCCTCACATCAGGAGTTAGAACACTGTACAGCACGACGCTTCACATCAGGAGTTAGAACACTGTACAGCACGCGCTGCACATCAGGAGTTAGAACACTGTACAGCACGAGCCTCACATCAGGAGTTAGAACACTGTACAGCACGCGCTGCACATCAGGAGTTAGAACACTGTAAAGCACGAGCCTCACATCAGGAGTTAAAACACTGTACAGCACGCGCTGCACATCAGGAGTTAGAACACTGTACAGCACGAGCCTCACATCAGGAGTTAGAACACTGTACAGCACGAGCCTCACATCAGGAGTTAGAACACTGTACAGCACACGCTTCACATCAGGAGTTAGAACACTGTACAGCACGAGCCTCACATCAGGAGTTAAAACACTGTACAGCACGCGCTGCACATCAGGAGTTAGAACACTGTACAGCACGAGCCTCACATCAGGAGTTAGAACACTGTACAGCACACGCTTCACATCAGGAGTTAGAACACTGTACAGCACGAGCTTCACATCAGGAGTTAGAACACTGTACAGCACGCGCTGCACATCAGGGGTTAGAACACTGTACAGCACGAGCCTCACATCAGGAGTTAGAACACTGTACAGCACGCGCTGCACATCAGGAGTTAGAACACTGTAAAGCACGAGCCTCACATCAGGAGTTAGAACACTGTACAGCACGCGCTGCACATCAGGAGTTAGAACACTGTACAGCACGAGCCTCACATCAGGAGTTAGAACACTGTACAGCACGAGCCTCACATCAGGAGTTAGAACACTGTACAGCACACGCTTCACATCAGGAGTTAGAACACTGTACAGCACGAGCCTTCACATCAGGAGTTAGAACACTGTACAGCACGAGCCTCACATCAGGAGTTAGAACACTGTACAGCACGAGCCTCACATCAGGAGTTAAAACACTGTACAGCACGCGCTGCACATCAGGAGTTAGAACACTGTACAGCACGAGCCTCACATCAGGAGTTAGAACACTGTACAGCACACGCTTCACATCAGGAGTTAGAACACTGTACAGCACGCGCTTCACATCAGGAGTTAGAACACTGTACAGCACGAGCCTCACATCAGGAGTTAGAACACTGTACAGCACGAGCTTCACATCAGGAGTTAGAACACTGTACAGCACGAGCCTCACATCAGGAGTTAGAACACTGTACAGCACGAGCCTCACATCAGGAGTTAGAACACTGTACAGCACGAGCCTCACATCAGGAGTTAGAACACTGTACAGCACGAGCCTCACATCAGGAGTTAGAACACTGTACAGCACGAGCCTCACATCAGGAGTTAGAACACTGTACAGCACACGCTTCACATCAGGAGTTAGAACACTGTACAGCACGAGCCTCACATCAGGAGTTAGAACACTGTACAGCACGAGCTTCACATCAGGAGTTAGAACACTGTACAGCACGAGCCTCACATCAGGAGTTAGAACACTGTACAGCACGAGCCTCACATCAGGAGTTAGAACACTGTACAGCACGAGCCTCACATCAGGAGTTAGAACACTGTACAGCACGAGCCTCACATCAGGAGTTAGAACACTGTACAGCACGAGCCTCACATCAGGAGTTAGAACACTGTACAGCACGAGCCTCACATCAGGAGTTAGAACACTGTACAGCACGAGCCTCACATCAGGAGTTAGAACACTGTACAGCACGAGCTTCACATCAGGAGTTAGAACACTGTACAGCACGAGCCTCACATCAGGAGTTAGAACACTGTACAGCACGAGCCTCACATCAGGAGTTAGAACACTGTACAGCACGAGCCTCACATCAGGAGTTAGAACACTGTACAGCACGAGCCTCACATCAGGAGTTAGAACACTGTACAGCACGAGCCTCACATCAGGAGTTAGAACACTGTACAGCACGAGCCTCACATCAGGAGTTAGAACACTGTACAGCACGAGCTTCACATCAGGAGTTAGAACACTGTACAGCACGAGCCTCACATCAGGAGTTAGAACACTGTACAGCACGAGCCTCACATCAGGAGTTAGAACACTGTACAGCACACGCTTCACATCAGGAGTTAGAACACTGTACAGCACGCGCTGCACATCAGGAGTTAGAACACTGTACAGCACGAGCCTCACATCAGGAGTTAGAACACTGTACAGCACGAGCCTCACATCAGGAGTTAGAACACTGTACAGCACGCGCTTCACATCAGGAGTTAGAACACTGTACAGCACGAGCCTCACATCAGGAGTTAGAACACTGTACAGCACGAGCCTCACATCAGGAGTTAGAACACTGTACAGCACGAGCTTCACATCAGGAGTTAGAACACTGTACAGCACGAGCCTCACATCAGGAGTTAGAACACTGTACAGCACGAGCCTCACATCAGGAGTTAGAACACTGTACAGCACGAGCTTCACATCAGGAGTTAGAACACTGTACAGCACGCGCTGCACATAAGGAGTTAGAACACTGTACAGCACGAGCTTCACATCAGGAGTTAGAACACTGTACAGCACGCGCTGCACATCAGGAGTTAGAACACTGTACAGCACGAGCCTCACATCAGGAGTTAGAACACTGTAAAGCACGAGCCTCACATCAGGAGTTAGAACACTGTACAGCACGCGCTGCAAATCAGGAGTTAGAACACTGTACAGCACGAGCCTCACATCAGGAGTTAGAACACTGTACAGCACGAGCCTCACATCAGGAGTTAGAACACTGTACAGCACGAGCTTCACATCAGGAGTTAGAACACTGTACAGCACGAGCCTCACATCAGGAGTTAGAACACTGTACAGCACACGCTTCACATCAGGAGTTAGAACACTGTACAGCACGAGCCTCACATCAGGAGTTAGAACACTGTACAGCACGCGCTGCACATCAGGAGTTAGAACACTGTACAGCACGAGCCTCACATCAGGAGTTAGAACACTGTGCAGCACGAGCCTTCACATCAGGAGTTAGAACACTGTACAGCACGAGCCTCACATCAGGAGTTAGAACACTGTAAAGCACGAGCCTCACATCAGGAGTTAGAACACTGTACAGCACGAGCCTCACATCAGGAGTTAGAACACTGTGCAGCACGCGCCTCACATCAGGAGTTAGAACACTGTACAGCACGAGCCTCACATCAGGAGTTAGAACACTGTACAGCACGCGCCTCACATCAGGAGTTAGAACACTGTACAGCACGAGCCTCACATCAGGAGTTAGAACACTGTGCAGCACGCGCCTCACATCAGGAGTTAGAACACTGTAGAGCACGAGCCTCACATCAGGAGTTAGAACACTGTGCAGCACGCGCCTCACATCAGGAGTTAGAACACTGTACAGCACGCGCTGCACATCAGGAGTTAGAACACTGTACAGCACGAGCCTCACATCAGGAGTTAGAACACTGTACAGCACGAGCCTCACATCAGGAGTTAGAACACTGTACAGCACGCGCTTCACATCAGGAGTTAGAACACTGTACAGCACGAGCCTCACATCAGGAGTTAGAACACTGTACAGCACGAGCCTCACATCAGGAGTTAGAACACTGTACAGCACGAGCCTCACATCAGGAGTTAGAACACTGTACAGCACGAGCCTCACATCAGGAGTTAGAACACTGTACAGCACGAGCCTCACATCAGGAGTTAGAACACTGTACAGCACGAGCCTCACATCAGGAGTTAGAACACTGTACAGCACGCGCTGCACATCAGGAGTTAGAACACTGTACAGCACGAGCCTCACATCAGGAGTTAGAACACTGTACAGCACGAGCCTCACATCAGGAGTTAGAACACTGTACAGCACGAGCCTCACATCAGGAGTTAGAACACTGTACAGCACGAGCCTCACATCAGGAGTTAGAACACTGTACAGCACGAGCCTCACATCAGGAGTTAGAACACTGTACAGCACGAGCCTCACATCAGGAGTTAGAACACTGTACAGCACGAGCCTCACATCAGGAGTTAGAACACTGTACAGCACGAGCCTCACATCAGGAGTTAGAACACTGTACAGCACGAGCCTCACATCAGGAGTTAGAACACTGTACAGCACGAGCCTCACATCAGGAGTTAGAACACTGTACAGCACGAGCCTCACATCAGGAGTTAGAACACTGTACAGCACGAGCTTCACATCAGGAGTTAGAACACTGTACAGCACGAGCCTCACATCAGGAGTTAGAACACTGTACAGCACGAGCCTTCACATCAGGAGTTAGAACACTGTACAGCACGAGCCTCACATCAGGAGTTAGAACACTGTACAGCACGCGCCTCACATCAGGAGTTAGAACACTGTACAGCACGAGCCTCACATCAGGAGTTAGAACACTGTACAGCACGAGCCTCACATCAGGAGTTAGAACACTGTACAGCACGAGCCTCACATCAGGAGTTAGAACACTGTACAGCACGAGCTTCACATCAGGAGTTAGAACACTGTACAGCACGAGCCTCACATCAGGAGTTAGAACACTGTACAGCACGAGCCTCACATCAGGAGTTAGAACACTGTACAGCACGAGCCTCACATCAGGAGTTAGAACACTGTACAGCACGAGCCTCACATCAGGAGTTAGAACACTGTACAGCACGAGCCTCACATCAGGAGTTAGAACACTGTACAGCACGCGCCTCACATCAGGAGTTAGAACACTGTACAGCACGAGCCTCACATCAGGAGTTAGAACACTGTACAGCACGAGCCTCACATCAGGAGTTAGAACACTGTACAGCACGAGCCTCACATCAGGAGTTAGAACACTGTACAGCACGAGCCTCACATCAGGAGTTAGAACACTGTACAGCACGAGCCTCACATCAGGAGTTAGAACACTGTACAGCACGAGCCTCACATCAGGAGTTAGAACACTGTACAGCACGAGCCTCACATCAGGAGTTAGAACACTGTACAGCACGAGCCTCACATCAGGAGTTAGAACACTGTACAGCACGAGCCTCACATCAGGAGTTAGAACACTGTACAGCACGAGCCTCACATCAGGAGTTAGAACACTGTACAGCACGAGCCTTCACATCAGGAGTTAGAACACTGTACAGCACGAGCCTCACATCAGGAGTTAGAACACTGTACAGCACGAGCCTCACATCAGGAGTTAGAACACTGTACAGCACGAGCCTCACATCAGGAGTTAGAACACTGTACAGCACGAGCCTCACATCAGGAGTTAGAACACTGTACAGCACGAGCCTCACATCAGGAGTTAGAACACTGTACAGCACGAGCCTCACATCAGGAGTTAGAACACTGTACAGCACGAGCCTCACATCAGGAGTTAGAACACTGTACAGCACGAGCCTCACATCAGGAGTTAGAACACTGTACAGCACGAGCCTCACATCAGGAGTTAGAACACTGTACAGCACGAGCCTTCACATCAGGAGTTAGAACACTGTACAGCACGAGCCTCACATCAGGAGTTAGAACACTGTACAGCACGAGCCTCACATCAGGAGTTAGAACACTGTACAGCACGAGCCTCACATCAGGAGTTAGAACACTGTACAGCACGAGCTTCACATCAGGAGTTAGAACACTGTACAGCACGAGCCTCACATCAGGAGTTAGAACACTGTACAGCACGAGCCTTCACATCAGGAGTTAGAACACTGTAC